>NC_134357.1:263810267-264110267 GCF_048569485.1 Anomaloglossus baeobatrachus | reverse complement strand
CCCTGGTATGCCACCATAGCCAATCTGTTTATAGTGAATCCAGCCAACATCCATGCAGCCAGCTCACAGAGGAGTCCCCATCAGGCCCCTCAGGTTAACTCTAAGGATCCAGTAGAGAAGTGGTGTCAGGAACAACATGTGGGCACCAAATCTACACCTGCACATCACAAACAAGGGGTCTACCGGGTTGTCAGGGAGTATGAGCAGGTTTTTAGCAAGCACCCATTGGACTTTGGGCGGATTAAAGGGGTACAACATCACATACCTACAGGCACTCACCCTCCCATTAAGGAAAGGTATAGGCCCATACCGCCTGGCCATTACCAATGTGCTAAGGACATGCTCCGAAGTATGAAGAAAGCAGGAGTGATACGGGATAGCTGCAGTCTCTGGGCCACGCCATTGGTCCTTGTAAAGAAGAAGGATGGGACCATGCGGATGTGTGTGGACTACCGCCAGATTAACAAAATCACCCACAAGGATGCTTACCCTCTACCCCGAATTGAGGAATCGTTAGCCGCGTTAAAATTTGCTACTTACTTTTCCACTCTTGATCTTACCAGCGGGTACTGGCAGGTGGCAGTCACTGAAGAGGACAGAGAGAAGATCGCATTCGCGACCCCGATGGGATTGTGCGAATTTAACAGTATGCCATTCGGGTTGTGCAACGCGCCCGGGACGTTCCAGAGGCTGATGGAGTGCTGCCTGGGAAACTGTAACTTCGAGACAGTCCTGCTGTATTTGGACGACGTCATCGTTTACTCCAAGACGTATGAGGCCCATTTGGAACATCTGGCCGAAGTATTCGATGCCCTATCCAAATAAGCCGTCCAAATGCCATCTGCTCAAACCCAAAGTCCAGTACCTGGGGCATGTGGTAAGTGCCGAAGGTGTGGCGCCAGACCCTGAAAAGATCACCGCCATCCAGAGCTGGCCGCGGCCTACCACTGTCAAGGAAGTGCGGCAATTCTTGGGCCTTATGGGGTATCATCGGAGGTTCATCAAGGGCTATACCCAGATGGCAGCTCCCTTGCAATATCTCTTGGTGGGTCAGGCCACACATGGGCGACCCTCAAGACTGCCACTCCCATGGGGCCTGGAACAAGAGAAATCTTTTGAACAAATGAAGACTGTCCTAACTGGAGAAGAGATTCTGGCTTATCCCGATTATGGCCTCCCGTTCGTGTTGTGCACAGATGCCAGTAATGTGGGACTAGGAGCTGTCCTATCCCAAGTACAGAAGGGCAAAGAGAAGGTGATTGCCTACGCCAGCTGGAAGCTGAGGCCAACAGAAAGAAACCCAGAAAACTATAGCTCCTTCAAGCTGGAATTCTTGGCACTTGTATGGGCTGTGACGGGAGAGGTTCAAGCACTACCTGGCTGCTGCCAAATTTACTGTCTACATGGACAACAACCCGCTGACCCACCTGGATACGGCGAAGCTGGGAGCCCTGGAGCAGCGATGGGTGGCACGATTGGCTAACTATAATTTAATTATCAAATACAGGGCTGGCCGCAAGAACACCAATGCGGATGCGCTGTCCAGAATGCCCCACCTGCTGGATGAAGAAGGGGATGAAGACAACCTAGAAGAGGTTGAGCTACCTGCTTTCCACCAACCCTCTGCGGAAGAGCGACCCCGAACAAGTGTCCACCAGCAAGAGATAACTTGCGACCCCCTGCCTCATCATGGCTGGCAAGAAGTTCAGGACCAGGATCCTGCAATCAAGCTAGTCAAGTTGCTGCTGTCCAGAGCTGATGCCCATTTGGGACCGAAAGCCCTGGAGGAAGCTAGAAAGTTGTGGCAAGATCGAAGGCGGCTCTACTTACACAAGGGCAAGCTGTGTCAGAATCTGACCAGTCCCAAGACTCACAAGAGGATCTGCCAGATAGTGGTTCCCAAATCGCATGTCCCAGTAGTGCTGGAGGCCTACCATGACGGGACTGGGCACTTTGGATGGAAGAAGCTGGAGATGCTACAAAGGAGTCACTTTTATTGGATCGGGATGAGAGATTCCATTGAGGCCTGGTGCAGAAATTGCGACCCCTGCGCCTTGAGGAGGCAAGATGGTACCAGTCAGTGAGCACCACTTCAACCGATCATCACCCGGCAGCCCTTGGAGATTGTGGCTCTGGACTATGTTAAGCTGACCCCCAGTCGCAATGGATACACGTATGCACTCACCATGGTCGACCACTATTCACGGTTCCTGGTGGAAGTACCTGTCAAGGACTTGACAGCCAGCACAGCAGCCAAGGCGTTCCATGCCCATTTCTGCCTACCGCATGGGTATCCTGAATGAGTCTTGACGGATCAAGGCCCCGCTTTTGAAGCCGAAATCTTCCAGGAGTTTTGTAGTCTATATGGGTGCAAGAAGATTCGCACTACCCCTTACCATGCCCAAACAAATGGGATGTGCGAGAAGATGAATCACCTGGGGATTAACTTGCTGAAGACCCTTCCCTAGGAAAAACGGAATCTGTGGCCTGAGAAGCTACCGGACTTGGTGGATATATACAACCATATTCCAGTCGGATCCACGAAGTGCACCCCGGCGTACCTGATGAGGGATAGGCCCAGAAGACTCCCAATAGATTTGGAGATGGGGGTTGAACTACCAGAGACCTACGGACCTGGGGAAGATTGGGACACCTGTCGTCAGGTCCAGTACAAGCAAATCCAGCGCTGTGTTGAAGAGAATTTTAATCACTCCCGGGAGCGGCAAGAAAGGAACTTCAATAAACAAGCCAAAGCAGCTCCCTTTGCCCCCGGCAAAGTAGTGCTAAAAAGAAAACAGAAGCAGCACAAGTTAGATAACCAATGGGTAAAGGAGCCATATGTGATACAGCCATCCAACTTCGATAATCACAAAACCTGCTTGACCAGCAAGGACCATGGGAGGACTACAGCCATGGTGTCCCGGGATCATCTAAAGAAGTGCCCAGAGCCTCTTAGGCTAGCAGAAGAGCCTCAACCCCAACCTCCAGTGGTGGAAAGAATGAAGAAGGTGATTCGAACCATTGTAGGTGACTTTCCGGAAGACTGGCCTATGCAGAATGGAGCAGTAATAGTCCCTGTGTTAACATTCCCACAACCTGTGGAAACAGAACAGGAAGGGCTTACTGACACTGCACCCACTCCAACACCTAGGGTAACACCTATTCCCTTGCCACGCACACGTAGGGTCTTGCCTGCAACACCCTGCGCAGGAAGCGAGGACGCTGTAGGGAGGTAGCTGTGTCATCAGAAGGGGATGAGAGTCCAGAGTTAAGGAGGTCCATCCGTGTTAACTTTGGCCAGCCTCCAAGGAGGTACAGGGAAGAATGTTGACATAGCAAAAATGTGATACCGTAAAACTGTTAGGTATCTATGTTTTCCGTTTGTTATTTTCCACAGTTTGTTATTTTTCATATAGAAAATGTTAGAAAATGAGAGAATTAATGAAAAGCTAATTGCATGGGAAAGTAACCTGATTTTCTCCTAGATTGACAGCAGTTGTACTACGGTACAGGGACTCTTGATGTGGTTTTACAAAGACTTCCGTATTTTTATAGTTAATTAAAAATGGACCACGGTCACAGGATTGGCATGACCAACACAAACTTGTGTCTTGTCAAAAGACTGCACCTGTTGTGCCTACCGGAGTCGTCTGGCACACCCCGGGACCTTAACCCAACCCAAGAACCCATCTAGGTTTCCAGGGGAACCAGGTTGTTTGGGTGGGGGGTTATTGGGATCCGGGACATTGGGACTGGACTGTCGCAGGGAGGGACCGCAACGTGGAAGGTTGGGTCCCCGCTGCCACTAAAACCGGTGGCGTCCCCTGTTGGCAGGTGAACTCATAATGTTAGTAACGGTTTAAGAAAGTGCCCCCCTAATGTGGGATGAATATGTTAAATAAATGTTTATGTTAACCCCTTTTTCTTCCTTTAAAAAAAAAATGCTTGGTGTTTTGTAGCTCGCGGACGAGCTATGTTTAACAAAGGGGGAATGTGACGCCCTGGCCTATCAGATCATCACAATGGTGCCGTGCAACCTGCCCTTCTGCATGGTACCCGCTCCTCCTTGGTTACAGGTCCTGTCAATTTGGTGTTGCTACCAACAGCTGTACATAAGTCCTGAGGAACACTCTGCACCACACCCACCAACCACCCATTGGGCAGCCTGAGGGGAATAAGGCCAACCCAGATGGAGGGATGGAAGAGGGAGGGCAGAGATGTCAGTAGTTGAGTTGAGTAGAGTTAAGCAGTGAGTCAGCGGTGACAGGATAGGTCACGCTTTGGAGCTGTGCTCCTGTACCCGTCCCAGGTGCCAGACGTTGGCCTGGCCAGAAGGAGCTGGAACCCCGGTCGCAGGGGGTAGTGACAGGGAGTACGGTGCTGCTACAGAGAGCAGGCCGGCTGCCTTGTACTACAACCGGGCAGGGGCCAGGGCACGACGGGATACCCGGACCCTAGGCTGTGAAGAAGCTTCATGCAGCCCAGTAATTCACCCGACAGGAACAGAGTTTTCAGGAACCATTCCACACCCGCTCCAGAATCGGGGGTACTAGCGCAACGAGGGGGATAGGACTTCCCACAACCGTCCAGAAAATCCCAAGTGTGAACCCTGAGAGCAGGCTCACCTTGCTAGCCACGCAGGTGAGCGGGACCCGAGTAGTCTTAGGTGAAAGGGATCCACCAAGTTACACACACTGCCAAGGGACAAGGCTTCAGACTAACCAGCAACACCAAAGGGACACGGACCCAGCATGCTCAGCCAAGAGAAACAGAGCATTCAAGAGTTTGGTTTTCCTCGTGTCAGTGTCAGTGACTTTGGACTGTGTGAGTACCCGATATTCCTTCACCCCCGACGGGTTCCCCACTCCATCCCATCACCGGGCCCTGGGACACCAGGCCCCTACCCATGGAGGGTTTAAACTTCCTGCTGCTTCAACATCGTCACCGAGCTCCCCAACAGCATCAGTGGTCTCTCACATTACCACACACCATGGGTGGCGTCACGAACATTATTCCATTCACCACCCAAAGCAACAATTCCCCCTTTTATTTCTGAGGTAGCCGCACGACCCCGCCTGGGATCCGGGGACCCCTCAAACCACTGCAGATCCAGGTTCGAGCAGCCCGTCGGCTGTCGCGGGGGCGGCACACTTCCACTCACTAGCACATAATAGCTACACAAGAATAGACTATTTATTTGTTTCTCACGATCTCCTGGACAACACCCCAAAATGCTCACTTGATACCTTTTTCTGGTTGGTCCATGCACCAGTATATGGAAAGGTGGGAATGATAGATAGGGGCGGTTCAGGATATACTTGGAGGCTTAATGATAACCTATTGAATAACGACATGTGTCTAGAGGAGATCCACTCAGCAATTGCAAATTTTAGGGCTGACCATGCGATGGATCCAACACCTGACCCAATAAAGTGGGAAGCCCTGAAATGTGTAATTAGAGACATCTGTATCTCCCACAGATCCCGACTCAAGCGAGAAAGATCGATAGAGCTAAAGGAACTATTACTACAATTGGGTTTGAAAGAAACAAGAAATAAAAACACACCTAATGATGTCCTTAAAGCAGAGATATCTACCTTACGTCACCAAATTATATCCATTCTGGACCAGAAATCCTTGTGTTCCAGAGATAGAGCTCGGAAGAATTTTTTTGAATTTGGGGACAAAAGTGGGAGACTGCGCGCCCGGACCCTACATCCCAGACCGGCACAGCCTCTGATCCTTACAGTAAACACAAAGACAGGGGCCCAGATCCATTCCACATCTGACATTCTGGAAGAATTTAAGAAATATTATGCATCGCTATATAACATATCATCACATCATCCACCAGACACCGCAACTTCTGATCAAGACATGCGAGGTTACATTCGGGAAAATAATCCGGGGACGTTGGGAGTGGAGGAAGCTGAGGAGTTGGAGATTGACTTTACAGAATTGAAACTTAAAGAAGTTATCAGCAACCTTAAAGTACGGAAAAGCCCCAGCATAGATGGCTTCACACCTCAGTTTTACAAAATATGCGGTGAGGCGTGTGGCCCTCTGATGCTGAAAGCTGAGAATTCCATATCTAAAAGATGTGGTTTCCCTAAACAATCTCTCCAAGCCCTTATTACGGTTATCCCCAAACCAGGGAGGGATCCTTTGGTATGTGCCAACTACAGACCTATTTCGCTTATTAGCATTGATGTTAAATTATACTCTAAGTTGATTGCACTACGCCTACACACCCACATTCCAAAACTGATTCACAAGGATCAGGTGGGATTTGTCCCTTGGAGGGAGGCGCGGGACGACACCATTAAAACAATACCTTTGACCTCTTGTGTCAGACAACAAAAAATCCCTGCTTGCCTTTTGATGGTAGATGCTGAAAAAGCATTCGATAGGGTTCATTGGGGTTTCCTTGATGCCTCTCTCCAAGAGATAGGGGTCCGTCCACGGTTGAGAAATTGGATAATGGCGTTATATCAAACTCCAACAGCACAGGTGAGCATAAATGGCCGCTTGTACAACCCATTTGACATTAGGAGCGGCACCAAGCAGGGGTGCCCATTGTCCCCATACTTATACATCATAGTGATGGAGTTTTTAGCAAACGCTATTAGGAGAAACCCTTCAATCAGGGGAATACAGGTGGGTCCCAGTTCCCACAAGATGGCTGTGTTTGCGGACGATTTACTGCTTTACATTACTCAACCAAGGATAAGTCTGCCTGCCATCCTGGTGGAATTTCGAGAAATTTGGTAAATTTTCAAATTTCAAGGTCAACCTCCAGAAAATGGAGATATTAAATGTTTCACTCTCATATGAGGAAGTGAGAGCACTTAAATATTCCTTCTCATTTAGATGGAGTAGCAGTTTTATTAAATATCTAGGGATTAAACTGCCAGCAAACCCCCAAACCATATACGACTTAAACTTTCCAGACCTCTTGCAATCCATCCAGAAAGATCTCACAAATTGGCACACTCTTCCAATTTCTTGGTTTGGTAGAACTAATACTATAAAAATTGTATAACAAGTAGAAGGAAAAAATCTGGGCACTGCTTACCGTCTATCAAAACCTGCCGGCAGCGTTTTCTTAGTCCAATCTGTCCTTATTGTAGGAGCCGCTTGCACTTCTGCTGTCCTGCTGCAGGTTTATACTGAGCCCACACCTAGAGTAACATGGCTAGAGGAAGGCTGACAGCCACCGAGGTGCTATTGCCAAGCAGTAGAAACGTCCATCCAAGAAAAAAGATCGGCAGCACTCTGCGGTGTGAGGAGTTTAATGTTGCTACATGCAAACAGGTGAGACAACAGAGGGGAAATGAGGGGAGGGAGCACAAAGGACGACGATACCGTTTTGCACCTCTAGGGGTGCTTTCACGGGTCCACACTAAAACGTGAGTAATAATCTCTTAAATAGGGTATGTCAAACTTCACGTGTTCCAGATTAAAAACAATTAAAAACATTTACAGAGTAGTAACATATCAGACTGGTATGAAAAGTGGTTTGTCACAAAAAATTGCTATTCATAAATTTCTTATCATAATCAGGTAATTTCTCATATCACCATATAGACTATCAAACTTTAACATAGCCACTGTTGGAGAAAGTTCTGTAAAATTTATAGCATTATTAACCCTCTGCGGGTATGTATTCAATTTTATTATTTTTTTTTAACTGTTCTGAACAATATAGTCACTGTGGAAATTAAAAAAAAAATGACCAGATCGTTTTTATCATTAAAACCAATCGGACAGCGTGCCTCTCTCCTAAGTAGATGTTTATGTGTGTCGCCTCCCGCTGGAGATTGGGGTAATTTTTTCTATACCCGCAAAACACAATAACCTTTGGTTTCCACTATGGACTTCCTGCATATGTGTAATAAGGCGCGTTGCACCTATGCCTGAACCAATGGAATGGAGAAGTTCTCTAAATATAGTGAACAGAGGTCTGATGGTTTTCCCTATGTAATGAAACCCACATGGGCAAAATATAACATATACCTCCCATTTAGTACGGCATGTGATTAGTTCTTTAACTGTATACCAACGTTCTCCAATTTTTAGGGCAGAATGCTGCCGATCTTTTTTCTTGGATGGACGTTTCTACTGCTTGGCAATAGCACCTCGGTGGCTGTCAGCCTTCCTCTAGCCATGTTACTCTAGGTGTGGGCTCAGTTTAAACCTGCAGCAGGACAGCAGAAGCGCAAGCGGCTCCTACAATAAGGACAGATTGGACTAAGAAAATGCCGCCGGCAAGTTTTGATAGACGGTAAGCAGTGCCCAAATTTTTTCCTTCTACTTGTTATACAATTGGAAAACTTCCTTTTTTCTTTCTGTGAAGCACGCTAACCCTATCATATGGACTATATTTGAGCCTTATTATACACCGTTCCTCGGCAATTATGATTGAAGTGACTGACATAGAAAGCCAGGAAGGCACAGGTGCGGGCCTATTAGCAGGGAGAGAGGGGGCGAGCACTTTCTTTACAGAGTGTAACACAAAACTGGATACAGATGTCATAAGCACAAAAGGATTGGAACACAAAATTGCTACACTAGCAGAAAAAGAGATTAGTCTCTTTTGGACAATACAGTCCCTCACATCTTACAAAGCTTCAAATCGAGTACCCAGAGGCTTGAGGGTAATGAAAAATATTTCCTTCTACTAGCATGATCCAGTATTTAAAGAAAAATGGGAACAAGTGCAAAAAGAGAGTTCTATGGCTTTTCTGAGTGTGGTACTAGATAAAAATATAGAAGAACATGTAATAGTGACGCAAGAACTCATCAGATTGAGAACTGAATTGGAATTGGATCATAGATACAAAAGCCCTAGGTCCGATTGGTTTTAATGATAAAAATGATCTGGTCATTTTTTTGTGAATTACCGCAGTGACTATATTGTTCAGAACACTTAAAAAAAAAAAAAAAAGTAATACATACCCACAGAGGGTTAATAATGCTATAAATTTTATAGAACTTTCTCCAACAGTGGCTATGTTAAAGTTTGATAGTCTATATGGTAATATGAGAAATGACCTGATTATGATAAGAAATTTATGAATAGCAATTTTTTGTGACAAACCACTTTTCATACCAGTCTGATATGTTACTACTCTGTAAATGTTTTTAATTGATTTTAATCTGGAACACGTGAAGTTTGACATACCCTATTTAAGAGGTTACTACTCACATTTTAGTGTGTACCCGTGAAAGCACCCCTAGAGGTGCGAAACGGTACCGTCGTCCTTTGTGCTCCCTCCCCTCATTTCCCCTCTGTTGTCTCACCTGTTTGCATGTAGCAACATTAAACTCCTCACACCGCAGAGTGCTGCCGATCTTTTTTCTTGGATAATACTATAAAAAATGGATGTTTTACCCAGAGTTCTAGACTTTTTCCAGACCATCCCATGTAATATAGGAGAGCCCTTTTTTCTTACGTTAAGAAGGATGATACGTCATTTTATCTAGCACCGTACTAAATCCTGTTTGAAACATTCTCTATTAACACGCTCACGGTGGGAAGGGGGCAAAGGGGTTACCTGACTTTAAGGCTTATCATGCAGCTGCAGTGGGCAACTGTATTCTAGACTTATTACATAACAAAGAGAATAAATTATGGGTAGAAATGGAACATATTCTGGCCCCAACTGACGCACTGGGAAATTTTTTGGTTATCCTCTGGTGAAAACTTAATGAACATAGAGATCCTCCTCAGCCTGCAGATCACTGAATTCTTTATTAGGAGACAGAAGGAAGGAACTGGGGCACTGGGTTCTATATCTCCAGCTGCGAAGTTACATGAATTCTTTGGCTCCGGGGTCCAGGTCTGATGTGGAAATTACCCATTTTGAAAGGCTATGTATAGCTCAGGAGACACCAACTCATACAGTATCTACAATTTATAAAATCGTGTCGCTCCAGGGTGGGGGAGGGGGCCTGCCCGGATATGTGGACCATTGGCATAGAGAATTGGGCCGTGTTTTCCCCGAAAAGATGTGGAACAAAACATTCACTTTGATACACAAAACAACAGTATCCAGTAGGATACAAGAACTAAACTATAAAATATTATCTAGGTGGTATAGAACACCCGACAAACTCCACAGGAGATTTCCAGAGGTTGTGGACGAGTGTTGGAGGTGTCAGGGATCCCCGGGGTCAATATTACACATTTGGTGGTCATGCCCAGTGGTTAGAAAACTTTGGGACGAAATGTTCTCCCTATATAACCATCTTACACACTTGGATGTGAGTCCCGCACCAGAAATAGCATTACTCTCCATGTTTACCGGATCGGTTTCCAAAATACGTAAAGACCTATTGTCCTACTTCATAGTCTCAATGAGACAGATCATTCCCAAGCACTGGAGAACATCATATGAGTTGAAAAGAGTAGATTGGGTTGAAGCACTAGATACATTACAACGCTTAGAGGAGTTGAGGGCGTCTGACACCAACAAAACTCAGGCTTGGTTTACTACTTAATACCCTTGGATTGACTTTAGAGAGTCACAACAGTTTCAGATCTTGCTAACTCAGGGCATTCTGGCTTAGGAGGGGCCCGCGACGGTTGGGTCACGCGACCGGGGTGGGTTGCGGTGCGACATCATGGTACTATTTTCCCCCTTTCTTCCTCTTCTCTTTTCCCCTTCTTGCCTATTCCTTATCTTCTTCTCTCTTTCGGTCTGTCTTTTCTTTCTTCTCCCCCTTTGACTCATGTCTTCTCCCTTTTTATTTAATTTTTTCTCGTATTCTACCTTAGATAAAATTCTGGAATGGGAGTTCCTGGAACCCTTCCTTCCATTCCGTTAGCTTAGGATAAGTACATATGTTGCAGTTTACAAAGGATAATTTGTAAGAGGGTTTTTGGACAGTAAGTGACGTCCACATAGGTTTCCTGTGATCATTATACCACCAGCTGGATCCCGGCCTGAATCTGGAAACCCCATTCCTTATATATGGAGGACGTCATAAATGTTGAAAATAAATATTTCATTGTCTCATTAACCTAAATCTAATCAATTAGAATTGTAACTGTTGGCTGAAAATTGTACCTTTTGTACCCTTGTTTTGATATACGGTAATAACAATAAAGATATATTAAACATAAAGGGTTTATCTCAAATTTGAAACTTACCTCCTATCATTGGGATTGGGAATAATTTTCTGATGACTGGCAGTCTGAATGCTGGGACCCCCATGATCCCAAGAACCAGGGCTCTTAGGATCCCTGTGTGAATGGAGTGGTGGGTGCGCACTGCTCACACTGCTGATCCATTACCACGTGGATTTTCAAACAACCTCTTTGAATCATAACCGCCAGGTTCAGGTGTATAAGATTAGGGTCCCAACAACGGGGTATGCCTTGTCACTGGCTGTTGGTTTCTCATGAATCAGCCAATTTGTGTGCTAAGTACCTCATTTTTTTCAACATAGATTTTATAGCAGTAATGTTATTCCAATTTCATACGTTCAATGTTTACGTATTATAGCATTTCAGAGTGCAGCTATTTTTTTTGTGATATTGACTTGGTTTTACCATGCCTGGTGAAGAGACCTAAATAGTTTCAAAAGCTTTATAACATCATTCATTTTTTTTTTGTTAGCAATTAAAAAGGTACCATAACTAAATGATTATTATTTTGTTTCTCCCACTGAGAGCAATCAATCTTTTTTCAAAATTACTGTCATCATGACTTGTCATGGCCGACTGAGAATCCAGTGACTGTGAGTTCTAGAAAATCCCAGATATTGCCAGCATGTGTTGTTATCTGAAAGTTCCCTGTTTCTACAGCTGCGAACTATGTGACCCTGGGAAACTGTCAGTTTTACTCTCAGTTGCCAGTCTCTCACTTCCTTTACTAACCTCATCCTGGTGTGGATTGGGTGCAGTTTATAGTTTGTTCATTGCTGAGCTCTGGACAGGTTGTCTTCTGTAGTTCTAGACTTCTGTGGTTGCTGCAGCTCAGATAAATGTTTTGTCTTTGCAATCTACCAGGGCTCTGGTGATTTCAGTTGTGTTTTCTGTGTATTGTTTGTTGTTCCTTTGTGTCTTCCTTTAGTGATAATGGTGTTGATAAAGAGCTCATACCCTCCATCCTTACATAGGACCTATTTGCCAGTGGTAAGATAGGGCCCTAAGTATTTTGGCTTGGTGACAGGTTCAGAGCCTGTATAGGGTTGGTGAGCGCAGTGAGGGTGAGCTGCAGGTTGTTTTCAGGGGTCACCAATTTCCCTCATTTCCCTAGCTATAAGGCATTCCTTCCCCCTTCATGTGTGTTGTCCTGTATGGCAGGTATAGTCTTTCTCCCCTTTATCTTCAGGAAGATCTTCTAGCTTATTGAATGATGTGACTGGTATTTCATCTGAGTGTAAAACAGGTTGTTTTGCGTCACGTCTAGGTCAGGATACAGCCATTTACTCTAATTATGTCCATTAATGCCTTTCTTAACCACACAAATGTAACAATCATGACTCTGATTCCATTGTTCTCTTAAGACCATTGGTATGCCAAATTTCAGACATTTCTTCATACTATTTGAGCACTGCCGAAGGTGTTCAATTCAAGTTTTACAGACAATGTCTGTACATTGACTCGAAAAGTAGAGCTGCTGCAAAAAATGAACAACATATTCTGATTCAGAGGACTGAATATACCTAAAATCAAGGCTAACACCTGAGGCACCAAATGTTTTACATTTTTTCCCCAGTGTATTGTGGGAAATCTAATTGGTCTAGGAAAAAGAAGGTTTCACTGTAAAACAAAATATAAAAAATTTTAAAAAAATATTTTGTTATGGTTATTTTAAAAAAGGGTGTAAAAGTAAAAATATGTTATATGTACCAGAGTACTGGAGGTCAATTGTTAATCCAACAAATGTGTATTCTGAACACATTAGACTACAACAGGTTAGGTTTTAAAGGGCTGGTACACCATGTTTTAATTTAGTTTATAAGAAAGGATCATGTAAAGCCCACTTTACACGTTGCAATTAGTTGTACAATCGCATTTGCGATGTGACACGCCCAGGTTGCATACGGGATCTTATGAGATTGCACGTTGGTCGTTCATTTGCTGTCACACATGCATTAGTAGTCTATGTTAAATTGGTCAATTTTATGTGCGATCCTTTAGATCATGTGTTCTGTGACGTATGCATTGGGCACCTTTTTTTTTTTTTATTTATTGACTTGCCAAGCGTGTGTACTGTGTAGGGATGCGTTTTTACTATGTCATCTGCCGTTCAGCTCTGCTACATGGCCGCTAACAGCAGACACAGACAGCCATGTAGCAGCGGTGAATGGCAGATGACAGCAAACACAGACAGAGCCGCACTGTCAGAATGAACTCGGGTGAACTTCACCCGACTTCACGGTCATGCTGCGGCTCTGTCTGTGTCGCGCCCTGATTAGCGGTCACCTGTGAAGGACTCACCGGTGACCGCTAATCTCCTAAGTGACTGAAGTTAGCAGCCCTCTCTCATACTCACCAATCCCCGATCCCCGGCGTTGCACGGCGTTCACACTGCTCCGGCGGCTTTTACTGTTTTGAAAAAGCCGGCCGCCCATTAAACAATCTCGTATTCCCTGCTTTCCACGCCCACCGGCGCCTGTGATTGGTTACAGTGAGACACGCCCCCCACGCTGAGTGACAGGTGTCACACTGCACCCAATCACAGCAGCCGGTGGGCGTGTCTATACTGTGTAGTGAAATAAATAATTAAATAATTAAAAAAAACGGCGTGCGGTTCCCCCCAATTTTAAAACCAGCCAGATAAAGCCATACGGCTGAAGGCTGGTATTCTCAGGATGGGGAGCTCCACGTTATGGGGAGCCCCCCAGCCTAACAATATCAGCCAACAGCCGCCCAGAATTGCCGCATACATTATATGCGACAGTTCTGGGACTGTACCCGGCTCTTCCCGATTTGCCCTGGTGCGTTGGCAAATCGGGGTAATAAGGAGTTATTGGCAGCCTATAGCTGCCAATAAGTCCTAGATTAATCATGTCAGGCGTCTATGAGACACCCTCCATGATTAATCTGTAAATTACAGTAAATAAACACACACGCCCGAAAAAATCCTTTATTAGAAATAAAAAACACAAACATATACCCTGGTTCACCACTTTAATCAGCCCCAAAAAGCCCTCCATGTCCGGCGTAATCCAGGATGCTCCAGCGCTGCTGCATGGAGGTGACCGGAGCTGCAGAATACACCGCCGCTCCGGTCACCTCCACACAGCTAATGAACACAGCCGAGCGATCAGCTGCTGTCACTGAGGTTACCCGCTGTCACTGGATCCAGCGGTGGATGCAGCGGTGGCCGCGGGTAAGCTCAGTGACCGCTCAGCTGATCGCGCTACACACCGCCGCTCCTATCACCTCCACGCAGCAACTGAGGTGAGTAGCGCGATCAGCTGAGCTGTCACTGAGGTTACCCGCGGCCACCGCTGGATCCAGTGACAGCGGGTAACCTCAGTGACAGCAGCTGATCGCGCGGCTGTCTTCATTACCTGCGTGGAGGTGACCGGAGCGGCGGTGTATTCTGCAGCTCCGGACACCTCCATGCAGCAGCGCTGGAAGCGACGCTGGAGCATCCTGGATTACGCCGGACATGGAGGGCTTTTTGGGGCTGATTAAAGTGGTGAACCAGGGTATATGTTTGTGTTTTTTATTTCTAATAAAGGATTTTTTCGGGCGTGTGTGTTTATTTACTATAATTTACAGATTAATCATGGAGGGTGTCTCATAGACGCCTGACATGATTAATCTAGGACTTATTGGCAGCTATAGGCTGCCAATAACTCCTTATTACCCCGATTTGCCAACGCACCAGGGCAAATCGGGAAGAGCCGGGTACAGTCCCAGAACTGTCGCATATAATGTATGCGGCAATTCTGGGCGGCTGTTGGCTGATATTGTTAGGCTGGGGGGCTCCCCATAACGTGGAGCTCCCCATCCTGAGAATACCAGCCTTCAGCCGTATGGCTTTATCTGGCTGGTATTAAAATTGGGGGGAACCGCACGCCGTTTTTTTAAATTATTTAATTATTTATTTCACTACACAGTATAGACACGCCCACCGGCTGCTGTGATTGGGTGCAGTGTGACACCTGTCACTCAGCGTGGGGGCGTGTCTCACTGTAACCAATCATAGGCGCCGGTGGGCGGGGAAAGCAGGGAATACGAGATTGTTTAATGGGCGGCCGGCTTTTTCAAAACAGTAAAAGCCGCCGGAGCAGTGTGAATGCAGTGCAGCGCCGGGGATCGGGGATCGGTGAGTATATGAGAGAGGGGGATAGACTGACATGGACAGAGAGTGAGGGACAGAGATAGTGACGGACTGACAGAGATTAGTGAATGACAGACATTGTGAGGCGCTTCAGAACGCAGCTTTTCAGCTGCGCTCTGAAGCAGACCTTTTATAAGCTGCGGTGCAGAGCGCACACCTGCGCACATAGCCTCAGACACCAAAATCGTATGAGGGATGTCACACGTTACAATTCTCTAGGTTCGTGCAACAAAACGCTCAATTCTAGACAATGATACGATATGTTTGCGATCAACGGTTTTGCGTTCAATCCTGATCGCACGTAGCTGTCACACGCAGATACCTCACAAACGATGCCGGATGTGCGTCACTTACAACTTGACCCCAACGACGGATTGTGAGATATATTGAAGCGTGTGTAGCAGGCTTTAGAGAGATGGCACAATATAATTGTAATTTGAACAAAGCATTTCCATTATCTTGACATAATAAAAACTAACAATTTTACCTGAGTTCTTGTATTTTACTTTGTTGATCACTCAGACGAAGAATGAAACTTATTTGCTCATCTGCAGGATCTAAATCTTCTGGTGCAGCAAATTGACATCTACTGAAACTAAAATAAAGTTATTTAAAAGTAATGGTAATACTCCCGTTATTTAGACTTCTTGATTGGTCTTGAAGGACATAAAAACACCTTGTATGTAAAAACTTACCAAAGCTTTGAAAACCTAATTAGCAGGTTGAGTAATTTTTCTTGCTCCTTTGAATCCAATTTATAGCTCAAAAATGTGAGTGAAGAATCCCAAGAACAGTGATTTATGCAGTAGGCCAACTCTTTGTTGTAGGTGTTTGACCAATACCATGAATGTTCAAAAACTAAGTCTGATGACCGAGTCATCAATCTTTTTAATAACTCATTGTTTTGTGTCTCATATAGACAGTAAATTGCTTCTGTACAAAATCTGGATGGATTATCCCCAGTAAACCATTGTTCCATTGCATGTGTTACTTGCAGACTGCAGCCTAAATTGGATAAAGCTTCCTTTGGACATTTTACACTTGAAAGGCCAACTAAGAATCTTATTGTTAAAGTTAAATGTGGATGATGCCTACATTGCTCTAATAAAGAATTTC
Organism: Anomaloglossus baeobatrachus; assembly: GCF_048569485.1. NCBI lineage: Eukaryota > Metazoa > Chordata > Amphibia > Anura > Aromobatidae > Anomaloglossus > Anomaloglossus baeobatrachus. Next base: position 264,093,840 of record NC_134357.1, on the reverse strand, counting down.
CTTTACAGATTTCTGGTAGGAATGTTTCTTCTTTGGCTTCTTCAAGAAAACCATAATACAAGGCAGCGAAAAACTCCTGTACACTCAGGTGGATGAAGCTATAGAAGGTTTGGGTCTCAATTTCTCGGCAAAAGATGTTTTCATTCAGGAATACTGATTCTACTTCAGATATTTGTAGGCCATGTCTTTCAAGATCTCCTTCATCAAACATAATTTTTCTTTTCAGAATGCCTTCATTGGCCAAAGAACATAGCTTCTTCAAGCATGGTGTTATGGGCTGGTTCCTGCCATGATATTTTATTAAACCTTTTAGATAAAGCAAATAAATAGAGGTGGCTGTGTTATAATCAGTTAACTTCAAATCTTGCTTTATGTATGGCTTCATTACGGTACAAACTATCCAACATATGATAGGAACAGCACACATAGTGTAGATTATCTCATTTTCTTTGATCACATTCAATGCCTTGGCTGCATGTTCTTCATTTTGAAAAAACCTTGAAAAATATTCTTGCCGATCTTGACCTGTAAATCCAAGAACCTCAACATAACGAGGTCGCTTTATAAACTTTTTAAGCTTTTCCAATGCGAATGGTCTCGTGGTAATGATCAACGAAGCCTCTTTAACAATCTGTTTCATAAGGAGACTTTTTATGAGTGTCTCTTTGTGGGCTTTCTCAAAGGGGTCATCATCACTAGTATAATGTTCTTGATCATCCTCCATGGACCATCTTAACTCATCAAAGCCATCAAAGATAAAAAGTATTTTTCTACAATCAGACAAAATAGACAAGGCCAGATCTTTGGAAAAGCTTATTTTGCATGTTTTACATATAAGTCCAGCAATATTCTTGACACCAGTAAGGATGTTGATTTCTCTGCAGCTCAAGTGAAACACATAATCAAACCTTTCACTAAATACATTTCCAGAGGCCCATTCTAGCATGATTTTCTGAGTGGTCATGGTTTTTCCAATCCCGGCAGGTCCTACTAACACCACAGTTGTTGGGATAAGTCCATCTTCATTAGGCTCAAAGAGACTTTGGATAGTGATTGAAGAATATTTATTAGAAGTTCCGATGTTCATGATTTCAATATGGCTCCTGCCTGTAGATAATAATGCATTCTTTCTGTCTTCCTCATCTTGATGGCCGTTTATCAGTAGTAAGTTGGTATATCTCTTGTCAAGGTTAACTGTTTCCCCTAGACGAGAATTGTTTTCTTCTATACATTTATATTCATTTCTCATTAACTCCACATATTGGACTCTCCATTCTGTGGAGAAAAAAATATAACTGAAATGGACCAATTTTTATTTTTTTTAAATAATTAATTTTATAAAGTTTACATCCCAAACATTAAAACTACTGTGAGGTTAAGTTAATAATATGAATTATGGTAAAATGGCTTTTGCATAATGGAAGCAACAGATGAATGATGAACTGCAAAGGACACTAGATGTCACTAGTGGAACAATACTTACCGGAACAATTTATTTTGTAATTTTTTGTTATGATTATTGGGTGCATATTACATAAAAGTATAGTTGGTAAAATCCTGAGTTGTCAGATTACATTTACAATTGCGTTTTGGATCTTTTTATAAAGTATAATAAAAGCTCCTTTTTCTCATGGGATATTGGAGTATTTGATGTTTTTAATATATAAGAAGCAGAAAAAATGGCAAAAATAGGATTCTGAGTGACTAACAAAGGCAAAATTATGTTCGGGACATATCATTTCCAAAATGTCAGGTCTTCTGGGGTGGTCTTGGTATGCCAATAGGAGACACTCATTGCATTGATGTGCATGGAGAGTGAAGCCAGGATCTTAAACGGTAACTAAACTTTTTACTTTTCCTCTAGGTATTGCAAAATTATGAATTTTTGTAATATTTCAGAACCTTATTTTACTTTCTTGTCTCCCAAACACAATAGTGCAGTCCAGTTTATGCTCCTTCAGAGGCTCCTTTTAACTGCTGTTCAGCAACAAACTGTACACTATTCTCATATAGTCTGTGTTCTGGAATTTCTCTGTCTGATCATGGTGGTGGGGAGCTGAGGGGCTCAGAAAGGGAAAGTCCAGTGCACAGATTGAAAACAGTATCAATCTATAATACACCAACAAAGATCTTAAAATAAGACTAACAAACTTAAAAAGGCTCTTTTACCAGTTTTAGAATACCCCAAAACACAATGACTGCAAATTGAGATTGTGGTTTGGCTTATAAATCCTAAATCGCAAAGCTTGTTTAAAGCGTCAACATTGACTTTTAGGATTGCTACTTCCAGTAGTTGGCACTAGAGTTCAAGTCCTCTTCCTCTCTGAACAGGCAATTTACATATTACATGTCCCAGAGGAGCATGCAAGAGGTTTAAGTCTCCTCATTCTGGCATGCCAGACTTGGTGTGTCACTCTCCATAAGGAGAAAACTTACCCCTTAGATCCTAGTCTTGCCCCTCATCAGTAAGTATGCGATCTGGTTTGGCTAGGTGAGAGCTAAGACTGGGATCTAAGGGGGATTAAGGTTTTTTCCTTATGGAGAGTGATAGACTAGGTCTGGTACGCCAGTATGAGGAGACTTAAATGCCTTGCATGCTCCTCTGGGAAATTTAATATGCAAATTGCTTCTTCAGAGAAGAGGAAGACTTGAACTCTAGTGCCACCTACTGGAAGTAGCAATCCTAAAAGCCAATATCAAGGCTTGCTATATGACTTAGAATATATAACAAAAAACAGAGAACGAAAGAGTAAAGTGCAAATGCATATTTTATTGAAGAACAACTGGCATGGTTTAAAATTGGCAGCAAACCCAAGCCGGCAATGTGAAATAAAGTTTGTAAAATACAATTCAGATTGGTATACAAAAGAAGGGGAATCTGAAAAACTGGGTCCTAAAATGTGTCATAATATATAAATGCACAGAAGCACCCCAAATGCAAAGATCATAAATCCAGGGGTTTACATATATATGGATGTACACAGAGAGTCATCTAGACCAGCACTAAATGAATTGAAGTGATAGAATTATACACTCTGAAAAAAACAGAAAAATAATGCCCTATCAAAATTGTACATTCAACAGAGATGCTGGTACCAAATTGTAAGGACTCTAAAATAACAGAAAACCATTATAAATGCAAAGCCCTATCAGTATTAAATGCAAGGATAAACCACCGGTGGTGCTAACAGATGCTAATGCAAAACCATAGTTGTTAGGAGAACCAGAAAAGACAGACCCACTTAAATAGATCACATACCCATGAGGGTAACAGAACGGGCTTGGGAAGCAGCAGAGAGGACCCCCTGGGAAAAGAGCCCCGACGCAGCGTTTCACGATCCAAGCAGGTAAGATCATTTCATCAGGGGGGAGAAAAGGAATGGAACAGCATCCAGCAGCCATATGCATTTAAATATGGCGCTCGGTCGCTCCAGCTGCTCCGCCCCCACTGCGTCACGCGAGTGAACCAATCGCGGCCGGTCCCGATGCTGTCGGCTGTCAACGCCCCTGATCGGTAGCGCGCATGCGCGGCAAGCGGGGACGCGTCACCCGGAGACCGCGCATGCGCGCAGGCGATAGTGACGCCGACAGAGCCGGGCCAGCAAGCCACTGATGCACGCGCGCGACGAGGGGAGGAGGAGCGGGAGCGAGTACATGAAACCACACTTAGACAAATACAGACAGTGTGAATCCAGGTGGGAGACACATCAGGATTAAAGCAAAACAAGGAATCCTTTTCAGTATTGCTTCCAGGCATCCCAGATAGGGCACACAAGAGGAAGGGTAAATAGATAAAGTGTCCATGTCCATTATCCGATGTCAAAGGATGTCAATTCCATGGGTGGCAGCAAAAAGGAAAAATAAGTGTATCTAAAAAGTAAAAATGAAAAAATAAAATTAAAAACAAGGCACAAAAACCAGGGGGATACAAGGAGAGGGCAATCATCGCAAAAAGGGTGCAAAACTCAAATACTCATTAAGGCCCCCCGGGGATAATGTTCCCAAAGTATAAATCCAGCGTGTTTCACGCTGGGCAAGTATTTTGCGCACATTCGAACCCCTCGCCCCCCCATGTATGACATCAATGCCCCTGATTTTCAGGGACGTTGGGTCACAGTCATGAAAGGCATGGAAATGGCGGGGCAAAGTTTTTAACGTGGAAATGTCAACCACTGTCCGGGCCGCAGCAATGTCCCTCACATGTTCCCTCACACGTCTGCGCAGTTCCCTGCTAGTAAGACCCACATATATCATGCGGCACCCGCACGTGGCATAATATACCACATTGCTGGTACCGCACGATACATAATGGCGAATATCGAAACTGCGCAGACCATCAGAGGAAGTAAAAGAGGAAGTGCGAAGAACATTGCTGCAGGCCAGACAATGGCCGCAAGGACTTAGCCACCAGGACCACTGGATTTAGCCACATTACCGTACATTACTTTACGGTAATGTGGCTAAATCCAGTGGTTCCTCGGATCCTGGCCAGGTTCGTTTTATTTCTACCTATAACCACGAGTGGTCCAATATGCGATCTATTTTGAGCAGGCACTGGGATGTTCTTCTCTCCGATTCCACCTTACGTGATCTTTTACCAAAAAGCCCTTTGATGACGCCCCGCAGGTCACGTAATTTACGTGACTTGCTTGTACGGAGCCATTATGTTCCAAACCGGCCTACTACCTTTCTGGATCTTGGCACTCCCCTTAGGGGTTGTTTCCCTTGCGGCCATTGTCTGGCCTGCAGCAATGTTCTTCGCACTTCCTCTTTTACTTCCTCTGATGGTCTGCGCAGTTTCGATATTCGCCATTATGTATCGTGCGGTACCAGCAATGTGGTATATTATGCCACATGCGGGTGCCGCATGATATATGTGGGTCTTACTAGCAGGGAACTGCGCAGACGTGTGAGGGAACATGTGAGGGACATTGCTGCGGCCCGGACAGTGGTTGACATTTCCACGTTAAAAACTTTGCCCCGCCATTTCCATGCCTTTCATGACTGTGACCCAACGTCCCTGAAAATCAGGGGCATTGATGTCATACATGGGGGGGGGGCGAGGGGTGGGAATGTGCGCAAAATACTTGCCCAGCGTGAAACACGCTGGATTTATACTTTGGGAACATTATCCCCGGGGGGCCTTAATGAGTATTTGAGTTTTGCACCCTTTTTGCGATGATTGCCCTCTCCTTGTATCCCCCTGGTTTTTGTGCCTTGTTTTTAATTTTATTTTTTCATTTTTACTTTTTAGATACACTTATTTTTCCTTTTTGCTGGCACCCATGGAATTGACATCCTTTGACATCGGATAATGGACATGGACACTTTATCTATTTACCCTTCCTCTTGTGTGCCCCATCTGGGATGCCTGGAAGCAATACTGAAAAGGATTCCTTGTTTTGCTTTAATCCTGATGTGTCTCCCACCTGGATTCACACTGTCTGTATTTGTCTAAGTGTGGTTTCATGTACTCGCTCCCGCTCCTCCTCCCCTCGTCGCGCGCGTGCATCAGTGGCTTGCTGGCCCGGCTCTATCGGCGTCACTATCGCCTGCGCGCATGCGCGGTCTCCGGGTGACGCGTCCCCGCTTGCCGCGCATGCGTGCTACCGATCAGGGGCGTTGACAGCTGACAGCGTCGGGACCGGCCGCGATTGGTTCACTCGCGTGACGCAGTGGGGGCGGAGCAGCTGGAGCGACCGAGCGCCATATTTAAATGCATATGGCTGCTGGATGCTGTTCCATTCCTTTTCTCCCCCCTGATGAAATGATCTTACCTGCTGGATCGTGAAACGCTGCGTTGGGGCTCTTTCTCCAGGGGGTCCTCTCTGCTGCTTCCCAAGCCCGTTCTGTAACCCTCATGGGTATGTAATGGGATCAACAATTCAGACTGCATCATTAATGTAGAAATGGATTTTGAATACTGTTTCAGCAATTGCCCACAAGGGGGCAGTGTCAGACTGTGCAGTCACAAACACAGAGCTGGGAAATCCCCTACTGCAGCTTGTGTGTGAAAACCAGGAAGAAAAAAAGTGCGGGAAGGTTGTTCAGCTCCAGAGCTCAGCCAGAGGAGAGCTGCGTGTGGTCTCCCTGAACAGAGGGCTCTTTTGCCACCGGAGTCTTGGAGAAATCACCCTGTGGAAGTGGTTTCTGCCATTCCCGGTCTGCAGGACTTTGTTTTCACCAAGGATCTAACCGGACTGCAGAGCATCGCAACCAGAGTGTAAGTGCAGGGGCTGTGACCTCCCTTCTTCTGCTCGGCGTGCCCCGGGACTAAAAGACTGATTAGAATCCGTTACCAGCGGGGGAAGATCAAAGGAAAAGACCGAGGAGCTGCATCCCTTCAGCGCTGCACCGGGACCCATCATCGTGAGACTCCAGGCCTGCGACGTGGGAGCGGCATCTTCTTCCGGGATAGACTGGTACGTGATTGTAGGGAAAGTTAGGGAAAGTTGCCGCCATTTCTTTGTTGTTGTTTTTCCTTTCTTCTTGCTGCGTACCCGGAAGGAGTGAAAATCCAGGGACTCCACTATACTCATGTGCGCAGATAGTTCGGTTGATTGTATTATAAATATGTTTCCTAGTAAAGAAATGTTACTACCGGTAAAATCTGAGTATGGGGATTTTGTTGGAATAGAGCATACACACACACCCGCGGCCCTACCACCGGTCGCTTCATGTGGCGTAGTCGGCAGGATGTGTGACCAACAAAATCATCCCCCGGTAGTAACTTATCACCGGACAGCTCCCCCGCCGTCTATTGTCAATCAGGTGAGGAAGTTTGACGGACGGAACTATCCTGTAACTGAATGGACTGAACAACTTAAGATAGTGGGGGAAATGTATAACACTGATCCTAAGACCTTAGCAGAAATGGCCATGCTAACATTAGAGGGGGAAGCGTGGACGACAGTCAGGCTGGAGACGGTTAGGGGCCAGCGTACGTTGGATGACTTGGTGCGGGTGCTGGAGAACACCTATGGGCCGACCACATATGCGGGAACATTGCGCTATATGTTCTTCCGGCGTACTCAACTCGAGTCGGAGGACATTCCTCAATATGCCAATGCCCTTCAAGTGCTACTAGAACAAGTCGGTAGAAACGAAGAACAGATAGCTAGTACGGGTACCCGTGACCTGGTATTGAGAGATCAGTTCGTGACCGGATTGAGAGACCCGTACCTTAACCGCTCATTGCAAGATCTACTGCGGATAAATCCGGCCTTTACGTTCGCTGAGGTCAAACAAGAAGCTATAGAACGTTCAAGGGGACCTGTCGTGGAGACACAGACATATACCGCGGCTTGCAGGTCCATATCTGGTATCGGGACTCTGAACAGCAACACGGAAGAATTGAAGCAGATGGTGGCAGAGTTGCAGAAACAGGTGTTACAGCTCACCCTAGACCAACAGGCGGGCCGGCAAGCGAGACAACAACCCAGCCGGCCGATGGGAAGATGCTGGACATGCGGCGACCCCCGCCATAGAGCAACCCGTTGCCCCCAGAACTTTCAAGTTCATCCACGGTCCGATCTACCAGAACCAGCAAGTCATGTCTCACAACAGCGGCCGCCTTTAAACTAGACGCCCCTGCCAAAGAGGCTCACTCGGCAGGGGAGGCCAAAGAGAGGGGTGTAGGACAACAGAGCCAGCCACGGAACAAACTTGCATCAAATAGCCCCACCCTGGAAGTATTACTGGAAGGGATCGCCGTACAAGGGTTAATGGATACTGGGTCTCAGGTATCCACCATCTCCGAGCAGTTCTACGAAGAATGTCTAAAGCCGCGGGTTGCCTACGACCCTGATACCGCCATCAAGATCAAAGCAGCCAATAATCTACCCATTCCGGTGACGGGAGTTGCCTGGATGAACACCGAAATCTGTGGCCAAGATCTCGGGAAGAGAGGGATAATCGTTGTCAGGGAAGGCTTTGGATCAGAAACGCCCATGATTATTGGGATGAACATCTTGAAAGACCTGAATCTGGTGTTGTTTACCAAGAAGGGGCCCAAGTACTGGCAAGAAGTGACCGCACATAGGGCCACCCGCCGTGCCTTTCAGCAAGTGGTCCGGACCTGCAACCTCCAGCGAATGACAGAAGAACAACTGCCGCTGACCACGGTCACCGTACCCCGCCATACTAGGATCACCTTACCAGCTGGGAAAGAGACAGTTATCTCACTACCCCTTAGCACCATGAGACAGCTTGAAGGCGTGGAGGTGCTGATTGAGCCGCGCTCCCCGAAGGAAGGGAAGCTGAATCCACTAGTCGCTCGAACTCTAGCAGTAGTGAGAAAGGGAAGAATTCCTGTCAGGCTGGACAACACGGCTAACGTGAGCGTTGACCTAGAAGCCGGGACACAGCTCGCCCGAGTCTACGCTCTAACTGAAGAGGTGAACCCTATGAGCCCCCTCCAGTTTGTACTGTCTACAGAGGGAGATTGGACAGTGACGGTCTCTGCCATGGCCGCTGTCGCGGGTGACACCAACGCGGGGCGAGAACTACGAGAGAAGTGTCAGTTGGACGTATCCCAATACTCCAAACGGGAGGTGTCCCAGGTGGAAGAGCTACTTCAAGAGCATCAGGCGTCCTTTGCCCGGCATGACACCGACTTTGGGTGCACCACCAGTATCAAGCACGAAATCCCCACAGGTGACACTGCTCCTATCCGTGAAAGGTACCGCCAAATACCTCCCCAGCAATACCAAGAAGTGAAAAATCTCCTGAATTCCATGCTACACGCTGGAGTGGTACGAGAAAGCCAGAGCCCCAGGGCTGCACCGGTGGTGTTAGTCAAGAAGAAGGACGGGTCCCTGAGATTCTGTGTGGACTACCGCCGTTTGAATGCTTGCACCATCCGGGACTCATACCCTTTGCCAAGGATCGAAGAATCCCTGACAGCCCTGAAGAAAGCCAAATACTTCTCTTCGTTGGATCTGGCCAGCGGATATTGGCAGGTACCTATGCACGAGAAAGATAGAGAGAAGACTGCTTTCATCTTACCCATGGGCCTGTACGAGTTCGACCGGATGCCCTTTGGTCTGAACAATGCACCGGGGACTTTCCAGCGGCTGATGGAGCGCTGCTTGGGAGACTTCAACTTCGACTTCACCCTCATCTACCTGGACGACATTGTAATCTATTCGGCCACATTTGAAGAACACCTGCAGCAGCTGGGCCGTGTGTTCAGTAGGTTGAGAGAACATGGCCTGAAGTTGAAACCCAGCAAGTGCCGTCTTCTGCAGCCCGAGATCAATTACCTGGGCCACCGGATCTCAGCCGAAGGTGTCCAGCCATCTTCAGAGAAGATAGCCGCCGTACGGGATTGGCCGCAGCCCACAAACGTCAAGGAGGTCAGGGCTTTCCTGAGGTTGGCCGGCTACTACCGCCGGTTCGTCAAAAACTTCGCCAGACTTGCTGCACCCTTGCATGACCTGCTTCGAGGGACCACCAACAGCCCCAGAGGACGACCCATCAGCTGGGAACCCAGCCAGGAAGAGTCCTTCCAAGCCCTAAAGGGTGCCTTAACGTCTCCCCCCATCCTGGCATATGCGGACTACAACCTGCCCTTCCAACTACACACCGATGCCAGCCTACAGGGTCTAGGGGCAGTACTTTTACAGGTCCAAGAAGGCAAGGAACGGGTCATAGCCTATGCCAGTCGGTCCCTACATGAGGGCGAGAAGAACCCCACCAATTATAGCTCGTTCCGGCTGGAGCTGTTGGCCCTAACGTGGGCTATGGCGGAGAAATTTGCAGGGTACCTCACGGGGACCGAAGTACTAGTCCTGACCGATAACAACCCGTTGGCCCACTTAGAAAATGCGAAGCTCGGAGTCATGGAGCAGCGTTGGATGGCTCGGCTCTCCAAGTTCAATTACAAGATCAAATATAGGGCTGGAGCTGAGAATCAAAATGCGGACAGCCTGTCTAGAGTGTCATACCCCTTACTCAACCGAGACCGGGATGAAGAATTAGAAGGGGACGAGACGCCTGACTTTGCAAAGCTCGCCCAACAGATGATGGATTACCGCCAGTTCGTTGTGGGCGAAGCTGGAACTCCAGTGGGGGTCACCTTGCCACCCCAGGAGTGGTGCAGGCTCCAGGATCAGAACCCTGAATGGGCTCTACTCAAACAATGGGTGAAGAGGCAGCAGAAGCCTCCCGCCGATATACGGGCACGACTGTCTACCGGGACCTTGACCCTGCTCAGTCAGTGGGATCGGCTGATTCTGAGAGAAGGAGTGCTATACCGGAAGGTTCTCTTGTCGCACATGCTGGAGGAATGCACACAAGTTGTGGTGCCTGATCAATTGGCCCGTGAGATGGTGGCCCAAGCCCACAAAAGGAATGGACACTTCGGAATAGACAAGACCTTTCGGTGGATTCAACAGTCCATCTATTGTCCGGGGCTCCGCAAGCTGGTTGAAGACGTCTGCCAGACCTGTCGCACCTGTGAACTACACAAGTCCCCTGAGCAGCGGGCACCTGTCCAGACAATTAAAACATCCAGGCCCCTAGAGCTGTTGATGGTGGACTATCTGCTGATTGGGACGGCGAGCAGTGGCTATCAGTACTGCCTAGTCATGGTGGATCACTTCACAAAATTCGCTGTCGCTGTTGCTACCAAAGACCAGACGGCTGAATCGGCTGCACGGGCCATCTGTCGACAGTTCATCCACGTCTATGGGTGCCCGGAGAGGTTGCACTCCGACCAGGGGGCTTGTTTCGAAGGCCGAGTCATCGAAGAGCTGCATCGGATGTATGGGATTCAGAAGTCGAGGACCACTCCTTACCACCCACAAGAGAACGGTGCATGTGAACGCTTCAACCGGACCCTACTCCAGCTGATCCGCACCTTGGCCGATGATAAGAAAGACCAATGGCCCCAATTCCTTCCTGATCTAGTATGGGCCTACAACAACCAGGTCCACTCTGTGACTGGCTACACCCCACACACCCTTCTCTTTGGCCGCCCCGGAAAAGGGGTCCATGACCTGAACCTATTCCGCCCTGGAGATGATGTCTGCCATAACTACCCCTCCTGGCTAAATGTTCACCGACAGAAGATGGAGACTGTACACCGGCTGGTGAGCCAACAAATCCGGGGCCAGATACATGCTGACCCACTCCCCGTGCAAGAGCAACCCTTGAAGTTGGGACAGCTAGTCCTGCTCCGTATCAAGAAGCCACAAGGGAAACTTCGAGCCAAGTGGGAGACTGAGGTCTACCGGGTAATCGAACGCCCCTACCCCAACGGGCATGTATACCGAGTGCGGGGTGAAGACAGTCGCAGCATCCGCACTGTGCACCGAAATATGTTGCGTCACTGCCAATCCCAGCCTGACTCCCCTACCACAGTACCCGGAGGGGGTGACGCTACCAACACGACTGACGTCACGGACGTTACCCAGCATAGTGATCACATTGACTCTGAGATCGGTGACCCACCTACACAACCCAGTTCTTCACCCGGAGTGCTGACTGAAGTGGGGCGTAAAGACAGTGACAGGGAGGGGAACAACCGACCCTTGAGACGCACTGACCGCACCACTGCTGGGATCCCGCCCGGGCGGTCTTACAGGGACCAGTATGTATGGCCCACTTCTCAACCAACCCCTGTGACATCTGCAGTCATCGCTGCCTGGGAACCGACGGTAGTTGACAGGGACTGCCAACCTTTAAGTGGGGGGTATGTAATGGGATCAACAATTCAGACTGCATCATTAATGTAGAAATGGATTTGAATACTGTTTCAGCAATTGCCCACAAGGGGGCAGTGTCAGACTGTGCAGTCACAAACACAGAGCTGGGAAATCCCCTACTGCAGCTTGTGTGTGAAAACCAGGAAGAAAAAAAGTGCGGGAAGGTTGTTCAGCTCCAGAGCTCAGCCAGAGGAGAGCTGCGTGTGGTCTCCCTGAACAGAGGGCTCTTTTGCCACCGGAGTCTTGGAGAAATCACCCTGTGGAAGTGGTTTCTGCCATTCCCTGTCTGCAGGACTTTGTTTTCACCAAGGATCTAACCGGACTGCAGAGCATCGCAACCAGAGTGTAAGTGCAGGGGCTGTGACCTCCCTTCTTCTGCTCGGCGTGCCCCGGGACTAAAAGACTGATTAGAATCCGTTACCAGCGGGGGAAGATCAAAGGAAAAGACCGAGGAGCTGCATCCCTTCAGCGCTGCACCGGGACCCATCATCGTGAGACTCCAGGCCTGCGACGTGGGAGCAGCATCTTCTTCCGGGATAGACTGGTACGTGATTGTAGGGAAAGTTAGGGAAAGTTGCCGCCATTTCTTTGTTGTTGTTTTTCCTTTCTTCTTGCTGCGTACCCGGAAGGAGTGAAAATCCAGGGACTCCACTATACTCATCTGCGCAGATAGTTCGGTTGATTGTATTATAAATATGTTTCCTAGTAAAGAAATGTTACTACCGGTAAAATCTGAGTATGGGGATTTTGTTGGAATAGAGCATACACACACACCCGCGGCCCTACTATCGGTCGCTTCAGGTATGTGATCTATTTAAGTGGGTCTGTCTTTTCTGGTTCTCCTAACAACTATGGTTTTGCATTAGCATCTGTTAGCACCACCGGTGGTTTATCCTTGCATTTAATACTGATAGGGCTTTGCATTTATAATGGTTTTCTGTTATTTTAGAGTCCTTACAATTTGGTACCAGCATCTCTGTTGAATGTACAATTTTGATATGGCATTATTTTTCTGTTTTTTCAGAGTGTATAATTCTATCACTTCAATTCATTTAGTGCTGGTCTAGATGACTCTTTGTGTACATCCATATATGTGTAAACCCCTGGATTTATGATCCGTGCATCTGGGGTGCTTCTGTGCATTTATATATTATGACACATTTTAGGACCCAGTTTTTCAGATTCCCCTTCTTTTGTATACCAATCTGAATTGTATTTTACAAACTTTATTTCACATTGCCGGCTTGGGATTGCTGCTAATTTTAAACCATGCCAGTTGTTCTTCAATAAAATATGCATTTGCACTTTACTCTTTCGTTCTCTGTTTTTTGTAATGCCTTGAGTGTGCTATACAGGTGCCATTTTTGGCCTGACTGTTTTTCTATTTTTTGGTTGATCTCTGTATTAGAATATATAAGCCTAATCAAAATCTCAATTTGCAGACACGTTGTTTCAGGGTATTGCCCCTCAGTGCATAAGTATGCGATCTGGTTTGGCTAGGTGAGAGGCTAATTCCCTGAAACACGGTGTCTGGAAATTGAGATTTTGATTTGGCTTAGATATTCTAAGTCATATAGCAAGGATTGTTTAACCAGTTAACGACCGTGGACGGTAAAATTACATCCTAGCGGTCATAGTGGTAATCTCCCACTGCTGATTTATAAAGCTGAGATGTGTGCCTGCTAGGCATGAGCAGAATAGTTATCCGCCCGTGCCGTTTAACCCCTTAAATGGCGCTGTCAATAAGTGACAGAGCCATTAGAATCGCGATTTCGGTAAACGTTTACTCACAGCCGATACGGGAACTCACTTGATGTGATCACGTGCCTTCCAGTGGTTGTCACGGTAGCACAGGGTCATGTGATGACTCCTGTAGTTCAAATGACTTACCAAGAGCTGGGTGACTCGGCCGAGAGCTGCGTAAGACAAGAAATGAGCATATCTGGTGTTCACAGCTGTGTAGCTGTGACCAGCAGATATGGAAGAGCGATCAGACAGCTGATCCATATAGTCCCCTAGGGGACCTAGTAAAATAAAAAAAAGTTTAAAAAAAGTTTTAAAAAATAAAAAAACCCCTAAAAGTTCAAATCACCTCCCTTTACCGCAGATGTGGTAAACCTGCGGAAACAGTGCGGATTTCGTGCAGAATTCCTGTGTAATTCCCGACCTGTATCTCCATAGTGGAAGAGCGGGAATTCCGCAGATAATTCCACATGAATGAAATGCAGTTACGTGCGGCTGCGGGAAATCCGCAGCATTTTCCACAGCCGCAAATACTGCAGCATTGATACAGCACTCTCCAAATCCTATAGGATAACATGGGGAGTGTCTGTACTTGCGTAAACCCGTGGATTTATCTGTAAAATCTAGAAAATCTACGGGTTTTCTGCAGCAAAATTCGCAGTTACTTTCTCCTGTGGGCACATGGCCTTAGAGTGTTTAACTGACCACCTCATGGGATGCAGATTGTCCTACACTTGTCCTACTGTCCATTGTTAAAGGAAATCTGTCAGCAGGTTTTTGCCATATGTTCTAAAACAACATGTTGTAGGAGTTGAGACCCTGATTCTAGTGATGTGTCACTTACTGGGCTGTGTGTTTCTGTTATAATAAATTCACTGTTTAATCTGCAGTAGATTATCATTATCTATTTGCTGCAGTTTTCCTGGCATAAGAAATGAACAATACTTTGTATTTTTTTCTTTGCTACTTTTTTACAGTACTTTTTCAGATAATTACCCCAAAAAATAAACTGCAGTATTCTTTAGGTATGATGTTTTTTCAGACTATTTTCATAAGCTTCTCCATAGGATTTTAAAAACTCCATTGAAAAGAATTTGCATAAAATTCATTTTTCAAAACAAAAAAGATGGCACAAAAATGATGACTAAAGGAATCTTAAATAATAATTTAACTTATTTACATACCTCTCTTTATGTCTTCAGGTCTGTTTATTTCCCAGAATTTTCCTGAAATAGAGAAAAAAAGTAATGATAAGTTCATGGCATTAAAAACTCATCCCAATCAAACATTTATAATTTGGAAATTCTGTTCTTGGCATGTTGAATGTAAGAAGGGTGAAATGTGAGAACCCCATTTGTTTGCAGATAATAAACTGCCCATGTTCCCATTATTGAGCATAGTGATGATGAAACGCTGGGCTATAATGCAGTGGGGTGTGACAACATACAAATGACTACAGAGTAGAATCCATATAAGAAGGCGGTTTAATTGTTTTGGTTTAATTCTTTTTAGGGAATGTACAAACTTACTCAGGGGCAGACATATCATTGGTGCAACCAATGCGACTGACAGGGGCCCAAGAGGTCAGGGGACCCATTTCTACCTCCAAAGCTGGTGGTATTGTGAATTTTGATGAGCTCTTGGATTGCGAAGGATCCATACATTGTTCTTGTACAAAGGCCTTTTTCTGCCTGTGTGGACCTACTGCATTACATGCCTAAAAGTCTAAGGGCGGCTTTGCACACTACGACATCGAAGGTGCGATGTCGGTGGGGTCAAATCGAAAGTGACGCACATCCGGCGTCACTTGCGATGTCGTAGTGTGTAAATCCTAGATGATACGATAACCGAGCGCAAAAGCGTCGTTATCGTATCATCGTTGCAAGCTCCGACTTTTCCATAATTTTACGGTACGATGCTGTTCCTCGTTCCTGCGGCAGCACACATCGCTGTGTGTTACGCCGCAGGAGCGAGGAACTTCACCTTACCTGCCGCCGTCGGCTCTACGGAAGGAAGGAGGTGGCGGGATGTTTACATCCTGCTCATCTCCGCCCCTCCGCCGCTATTGGCCGCCTGCCGTGTGACGTCGCTATGACGCCGCACTACCCGCCCCCTTTGGAAAGAGGCGGGTCGCCGGCCAGAGCGATGGTCGCAGGGCAGGTGAGTGCATGTGAAGCTGGCGTAGCGATAATTTTCGCTACGCCAGCTATCACAAGATATCGTACCTGCGACGGGGGCGGGGACTATCGCGTGCGACATCGCAGCATCGGCTTGCGATGTCGCAACGTGGAAAGCCCGCCTTAGCAATAATTAGGATATGTTCAACTTCTTTTTCAGGCAGATTCCACCTGAAACCCACCTGTAAAAGGACTGCAAAACTGCTTCAAAATCTGAACATAATGTAGAAGAATATAAAAACTACATTACTTTGCATGTTTCAACTTTTGACATTTTTCTTAACTGCTTCAAGGTTCAGAAACAGTGAAGCTACTAAGGTAAAAGAAGTAGCATGGGGCGTGGCCGGCTGCAGAGTGATGATGACGTGAAAATCCTCCGTTCTGTATTTCACTCAACAAAGCTGCAAAATACAGCAACTTGGATGGACCTTTTCCTTTATTGTACCACACAGAGCACAAGAGGACTCCCTCCGGGTCATTTTGGTACCAAAATTATCTAAATCGGGCTCTCCTAACCTATCACAGCACAGGAGAAGGGCCGATGAACAAGAGACACAGAACAAGCACTGGTGAGTGCATATAAACTAGGGCCAGGAGTGCACAATTTATCACATCATGTCTGACAGTGGAGCTGTAAGGCCATGTGCGCACGCTGTGTTAAGTAATTGTCAAAAAAAAATGCACCCTCTGGCAGACTTTGACAACTGTAAACACTGCGTTTGACAAAAAAAAAATGCATTTTACATGCGTTTTGGATGCATTTTTGACAGTGCGGTCCCACACCAATTTAGCTCTGCTACATGCCTGCTGACAGCAGAAAGAGACAGAGCCACGTGATGAGAATGAACTCGGATGAACTTCACCCGACTTCATTGTCATCCCGCAGCTCTGTCTCTGTGTGCTGTCATGAACTCAGATGAACCTCTAAGGTCAGTACCAGGACACAGGAGTCTGCAACAGTGACGTCAGACTTCACCCGAGTTCACTGTCATCGCGCGGTTCTGTCTCTGTGTTGCGGCCTGATTTGTGATTGTGCCGCCCCCACGCCTGTAGCAGCCGGGCTGCTCGGATCCGGACCTGCTGTTTGGCTCGAGGGATCCTCCGGACCCGAGGGTCACCCGGACACGCCAAATGAAAAGGGGACGTAGTTGTACGGGCTTAGCCGTATTCAGTTCGTGACGCCACGCACAATGTGTGGTGAAAGGTAGCACCACCGCTGCTGTTGTGGGACACCCCGGGGGAGATGTAATGGCAGCTGGATGCTAACCCCTCTGTGGGTAGGGATGGTTGCCCCGGGGCCCAGTGGCTCTGTGCTGGGGATGGCGATGGCAGGGGCCTGCGCGCCCGGACGTACCAGGGGATGTTTGGTTACTGACAGTGGAATAAATCACACAAGTCTTTTGGTAAACCAAGGTGCTGGTGGCCGGCCGCCGCGGCCGGTTGTACTCTGGTCCACCATCCGGGCTGGTGGTCATCTTTTCCCTCTGCACTGTTTTTGTTTGTGTTGGCCTTCCCGGTGTGGAACACGGGACTCTGCTCCCGGCTTGTTGTGTACCTGAGGAGCCGTGCCCGCTGACGCTGACCCGTAGTATCTACCGGGCCCTGGCGGTTGCCCTATCCCTCTCTGTGGGTGGTTGTCTGCTTTTGGGACTTTGGTTGGGACAGTACCTAAAATCCTGCCCTCAATTGGTTAATTAGCTAGGCCATTGGTTCCGGTCCTGGCTTCAGGGTTCAAATACCCCCTCTGTGCATGGTTTCCGGGTCGGTTCTCCAGTGTCGGTACCGGCGGGCTCCAACCCTGTCCCGGTCCACCTCGGATCTCTGGCTGACGTCTTCCCATCGCCTGCTGATGGAGACCACCGTCTGCCACCTAGCCAAGGTACCAGGGCTCCAACCCTGGCGCCAGTCAACTTGAGCTTAACCTCCGCTGGAGCTACACCTAGCCCCCGCCTCCACTCCCCTCAACTTGAACTCTAGACTTCAACTACTGTTTTTCCCACCCCGGGCTGTCTAGACCCCTAGGTGGGCGTTTCCTAACCACCTGGTCCCACCCACTGGTGTGCCTGTCTTGCCCTGAGGGGGGTGGCTAGGGTTTCAGGTCGGCTGTGTGTAACCCTGTGAGGGACGGTGTTATGCGGGGGCCTCTTGTGTGACTACCTGGTTTTGCCACGGCGTCACATTCCCCCTTGGTTTAATACAGACCGTCCGCAGCCTGTCCGACCACCAACATTTATTTAACTGAAACTGAAAAGATAAAAAACAGGGATTACAAGGATAATAACATTGGTACAATTCTCTTTTTCTTCCCTTACGGGAGGCACTTTTCTTACATGTTACACAACTAAAACTAGACGGGACGGACCGGGCCACTTCTCACCGCACTCCCACCCAAAACTTGCCCCCTTTGGCCACCGCTAAGCACTGCTGAGGGGTGAGAAGGGGTGGTCAGGGATTATTTACAAGGCTCAATAGTTTTTGGGTTGGCCTGCCAGTTCACAGCCGTGGTCCATTTTTAAAACTTTTTAAACATCAGACATTTTCAAACGGTGAGCGGTCCCAATGGGGACTTGCATAACTGGGGTAGCCGGGGTTCCGCTACCTTAAACTTCTTAATCAGGTGAAGATGGCGGAAAGGGGCGGATGTACAGCTGGTCACCCATCTTCACCCACTTCCGCACGTCGAGGGCGAACCATCCCCTCTATCCGCAATGCCGGGTGTAGGAGACCAACTCTCCGGGTTCCAGGTCTCAATCCGGGTGGCCAACAGGTAGGTTAGGGGCCACATCTCTACGGGAGACAAAGATTTTGACCTCCAGGCCTGGCTCATATAAGAAGCCCAAACCTCTTTGGGCATTAACACTAGAACTACTGAGGTAGTCATTTTGTCTACTTTGCACCATGTATTTCTATATAGGTGTCACGAGTCCAGTAGTTCTAGTGTTAAAGTGCCGGACCTGCCCTTGGTACGTTGGGCCCCGCACCTGGAAGGTGGACTGACGGAGGTGGTCTTTTTCAGTGTATGTCCGGGATAACACCTCCGCCTTCCTCTTCTCCCGGGCAGCAATTTCCTTCTTTAGCTGGTGCCGCTGCCGCTCCCAATACGGGGTACCGGTTTCATACTCCGCTTCCTCTTGCGCAGGGGCAGGGCCCATCCAGATTCAGAAGTGTGTCGAGGAAAGCTTGAGTGAATCCCAAGAGCGGCAAGAGAGGAACTTTAACAAACAAGCTAAAGCAGCCCCCTTGGCTACCGGAGAAGTGGTGTTGAATAGAAAAAGGAGACAACAGAAGTTGGATGATCAGTGGGAAAAGGAGCCGTATGTGATACAGCCGTCCAACTTTGATAACCACAAAACCTGTTTGATCAGTAAGGACCATGGAAAGATCACGGCTACGGTATCTCGGGACCATCTAAAGAAGTGCCCAGAACCACTTCGGGTGACAGAAGAGCCTCAACCTCAGCCTCCAGTGGTGGAAAGGAAGAAGAAGGTAATCCGCACTATCTTAGGTGACTTTCCGGAAGATTGGCCTATGCAGAGTGGAGCAGTAATAATTCCTGTGTAGTGTTGAGCGGACCCGGACTGTAAAAGTTCGGATCCGCGCGTTTTCAGCTCTATCTCCGGGCCGGACCCAGACGTGGGATTTCGGGTGCACGATCCGAATTCGACAATTGATAAAAATGTAAAAAGCAATAAATAAATGAGCGTTTCATACTTACCAAGACTCGGTGTCATGACGGCATACTGCTTCCGGGTCGTGCTTTCACTTCCTGTGCTGTGCACGCAATCACACAGCTTTCCGTGTTTTCCCCGCCCACCGGCCGTCCTCTCAGCTGTGATTGGTTGCAGGCTGACGCGCCCCCCAGCCTGTGACAGCTCTGCCACGGTCATCGCTTATCGGGGCTCAGTAATAGGCTGCACTTAGAGCTGGCAGTCTTCTCTGTAGTTGCTCGCTTTGAGATGTAGCAGTGCTGGATGTGTCGGCGTGGGACTTCTCCTGTGGATTACGTTGGAGCTGCAGGGTGTTTGGGCTTAATAAAGAGGTGAAGCAGGGGGTGTTTTGTACTTTATTTCAAATAAAGGATTGTTCGCTGTGTCTGTGTTTATTTACTGTCACTTACAGGTTTGTGTGATGCAGGTATCTGATAGACACCCGTGCCATCACACAAAGCTAGGGTTTAGCAGCAGCCGTGCTCCACTAATAATCCCTGCTATTGTGACGCCCTGGCTGGGCCAGGTAGTCACAGATAAGGGCCCCGCACTACACCTTTCCCTCACAGGTAACACACAGCCAAACATTTACACCCTAGTCACCTCCCTCAGGGCTGATGGACACACCAGGGGGAGGAACCAGGCGGTTGGAAGACGCCCACCTAGGAGTTCGGATAGCCTGAGGTGGGAAAAGTAGTCAGATCAAGTGTAGAATTCAAGGAGAGTGGAGGCCAGGCCTGTGACAGGGCCTGAGGCAAACTGACAGGTGCCAGCGTTGGAGCCCTGGTGTCTTTGGCTAGGAGGCAGATGGCGGTCTCATTTGCAGGAGCCGGGAAGACGGCTCGGTGGAACCGAGCTGGACCGGGACAGGGTTGTAGCCCGCCGGTACTGACCCGGAAACCGGAGCACAAAGGGGAGTACTCAGACCCTGAAGCTAGGTCCAGAAACTACTGGGGACTAGTTAATTAACTGATTGAGGCCAGGACTCTAGGTCCTGTCCCACCTAAAGTCCCAAAAGAAGACAACAGCCCACCGAGAAGGGATAAAAGGCCACCGCCACGGCTCAGAGATCCCACGGGCCAGCGTCTGCGGGCAAGGGCTCCCTAGGCCGTCACAAGCCGGGAGCAGACTCCTGAAGTTTCAGGCTCAGGTAGTCCAACGTTCACAAAGGTGTAGGAGAAAAACAGAGACAACGAGCCGGGTGGGGGACCAGAACGCAGCCGGCTGCGGGCACCGACCACCATCACCTTGGTTTACCAGAGACTCTTGTGTTCCCTTCAATAGTGAGTACACCAGCATCCTGCGGTCGCCCATCTCCCTGCACCAACGCCCACCGGGTCCCACGGAGGGGTTAACAACTGGCTGCACAACATCTCCCCCGGGTGCCCCGTCACAGCAGCGGTGGTGTCCAACCTCACCACACACCGTGGGTGGCGTCACGAACTCTAATACGGCCCAGCTGTACATATATATCCAACCTCCTTACCTTTTCATTCGGAGTGTCTGGAGGACCCCCCGGGTCCGGGGACCCTCGAGCCACCACTTCCTGAAGGTCCGGACCTGAGTGGCAGTGGTGGCTGCTGGCCACGGGGGCGACAAACCCCGAAACTTGGCGTCACGAACAGGATACTTACCCATCCACTTACCTTGTGGAAGTGCGCCTTGTGTTGAAGTCAGCGGTGACCCGTTGAAAATTTTCAGAATCCGCCATTTTGCCGCCATCTTTTGGCGCGAAGATTCCCGCCAAAGTCTTCTTCCCCGCGAAAAGAGCGCGAAAGTTGAAGCCCTGCCCCCTGGGAACACGGCCGTAAAGCAGAGCCAGAAGTCGAAAAACGAAACTTACCGGCCTGAGAGAGGAGTGCCAAGAAAAGACCAAGGGGGAGAAGCGGGAAGAGCTGATGTAACTGCGGCTGATAAGTGCAGGGACGCCAGCACTCTGCAAAATTCCGTTTCTGGACACAAGAGCGGAAAGATGTCACAGCAGGCTGCAACCCCGACAATATCCCATCCGGCACCAAGCCAAACCGCAGCCCCGATGACGTCATCCCCGGCCCCGGCAGTCCACCAGGCCACAACGGTGATGACATCGGCTCCGGCAGTCTGCCCAGTCGCAACGGTGATTACGTCGGCCCCGGCAGTCCGCCAGGCCGCAACGGAGATGATGTCGGCTCCGGCAGTCAACCTGGCCGCAGCAGAGGTGACACCCAACCGGAAGTCTGCCCCAGATGCGGCGCCAGCCGCTCCCAGGTACCCCATCCCAACTGTGTTGCAGCCGGAGTGCACCTGCAGATGGGAGGAGCAGGCCACTGAGCAATGGGGCTCTCGGAAGTAAGCGAGGCTGGTTATAGCCGGCGCCTAGGGCATCCGAGTGGGTCTGTCTCCTGAGCAAGAGGCAGAGCATGGAACCCGTGCCCCATACTGGAAGTGGCGGCAGCAGTGGTAGCGGAACATGGACGGCTACCCGCAAGTTTAAAGAATGACTGTTTTATAGACTGCCACCCTTGTTGAACGTCCTCATGTTCCCGGAGGAGGCCATCTGCACCGCAGGTGGAGGGTTGGAGGATAGTTAAAGGTTAAGCAAACGTACCTCCCGATGTGGGAAGATGTATGGTTGTAATGTGTTAACTTTTTTTTTTCTGTTAAAATAAACGTCAGTGGCCGGACAGCCCGCGGACGGGTTGTGTTTAACCAAGGGGGAATGTGACGCCTGGCAAAACCAGGTAGTCACAGATCACTTTACCCCCCACCAAGGGTACAGGAGTCTCTTCCTCCTTGGTTTTACACACACACCCCCACATGGTGCATATGAGCAGCCGCCCCTCCCCCCCAGTTAGGAGCTGAAAAGAGCAGCAGGGGAGGAGTTGGGTCAGTCGGAGGAGAGAAGCAGAGCAGTCAGGAGTGTGTCTCCTGGGCTGCAGAGAAAGGAGCAGAGCGGTCAGGGGTTGGAGCCCCATGACTGCGGGAACAAGTCAGGCACTAGGAGGGGACCCAAAGTGGACCAGGGCAGGGTAGTATCCCGCCGGCATCGTG
The DNA here is from genome assembly GCF_048569485.1 of Anomaloglossus baeobatrachus. Classification (NCBI taxonomy): domain Eukaryota; kingdom Metazoa; phylum Chordata; class Amphibia; order Anura; family Aromobatidae; genus Anomaloglossus; species Anomaloglossus baeobatrachus. The sequence continues at coordinate 264,071,475 of NC_134357.1, read as the reverse complement.
AACGGGAACCCGAAATAGTGCAGGGAAGTGGACTTCCCCATTCCAACCAGAGGAGCTAAGCACACTACAAGGTGCAGTGCAACAAAAGAGGGCTCCTGCTCATTGCACCTTGTGTGGGACCAGCATACCCCTCCAAAAGGCTCCCGGTCACCGGCAAGTTGGTTTACAAAGGACTCTGTGTTTTATGACCATACACATCAGCCTAGCTTCATCCAACACCAGGACAACTGTACTGTGAGTTTCCTTCTCCCGGCAATCCCTGCCCCCACCACAACTCCCATTTGGGCCCCGGGACTACACCTCCCCTACCTGTGGAGGGGATTCCACCTTGCTGCCCTGCTCCATCAGTCCTGGGCATGGTCCCCAGAGGCATCAGCGGTGCCACCATCTCATCACCGCAACCCACGGGTGGCGTCACAGACAATCTCCCTTACCTAATCCCCTTTTTGTTGTGGAGCCTGGGATCACAGACCGGGTCACGCCACCGTGATACCTACAGAAGTGACTCCTTGGCCCGGATCTGAGTACCCCCTATCCCTGGGCAACACACTATTACCCTGACTGGCACCGCATCATGCCTCCGGGAAGAGCCGGTATCGCACGCCGGTATTGTCAAATCTAATAGATGCGGCAATACTGGGCGGCTGCGAGCTGAGGATATACCATCCCCCAGCCGGCATTATCATGGCCTCTTTTTTACCAGTTCAATAAATGCTTGGTGTCCTGCACCACACCCACCCATTGGGCAGCCTGAGGGGAATAGGTCCGCCCAGATTGGAGGATGGTAGAAGGAAAGCCAGAAGTGTCAGTAGTAGTGTAGAGAAGTGCCAGTGAGCAGTGACAGGAAAGGTCATGCTGCGGAGCTGGGCTCCTGTACCCGTCCCAGGTGCCAGACGTTGGCCTGGAAGGAGCTAGAACCCCGGTCGCAGGCGGTAGTGACAGGGGGCATGGTATTGCCACGGAGGGCAGATTGGCGGCCTTGTGCTACAATCGGGCAGGGGCCAAGGCACGACGGGGTACGCGGACCCTAGGCTGGAAAGTAGCTTCATGCAGCCCAGTAATTCACCCGACGAGGACAGAATGTTCATGAACCGCTCTCCACCTGCTCCAAAATCGGGGTACTAGCGCACTGAGAGGGATAGGACTTCCCAAAACCGTCCAGAAAATCCCAAGCGTGAACCCTGAGAGCAAGCTCACTCTGCTAGCCACACAAGTGAGCAGAACCCAAGTAGTTTTAGGTGAAAGGGATCCACCAAGTGTAAACACAGTGCCAAGGAGCAAGGCTTCAGACCAACCAGCAACGCCAAAAGGGCATTGTTACGGTGGCTGTTTGATTATAAAAACCAAAGGGATATCAGACAGTCAGGGTCCACCGTGCAAAGTCTCTGCTGCAGACTATGGCAGAGGATAAGGGGTATCTTGTACTACGGAAGCAGCACTGACACTGATACGTCTCAGTGACACTAGAGCCAATCACGGCGTGTACTGTTAAAGTCACAGTGACTACCATATTTAGCATTAACGTAAAAGGGATAGGTTAATGAGTGCGGAAGAGTATATAAGTGTGCCGCTGTAAATAGTAGTAGCACAAGTGCAGAGTGCAATACCTCTGTTAAACTCACAGAGGCATATAGTTAGGAAATAAAGCAATTCCTCCCTTACTCGGAGGGTGTGTGGTATGGTCTCTGTTAATGATCACAGAGACAAAAGCAGTGAGTGTGAAATGGCACCTACCTAGGTCCGTTCCTCTAGGGGTGCCAGGAGACGGACAGCAGCGTAAGCCGCACAAAGCTCCTACCTGCGTTCGCTCCACTAGTGTGCGAGGACACGAACCACTAGATATGGCACCTGCCTAGATCCGCTCCACTAGTGGTGCAAAAGAGACGGACAGCAGCACAAGCTGCACAAAGCTCCTACCTATGTTCGTTCCCCTAGTGTGTGAGGATACGAACAACTGCCAGACGCAGTTTAAGGAACGTTACCCGAGCAGCAACGTCCACCTACGAGTAGAATCACAAGGCCCAGCCGGACCATGTGCCTCAGGCACCTGCCTATGTCCGCTCCACTAAGATGTAAGGATACGGACCGCAGCCGAAGCTGTAAGGTACAAGAACGCTACCCTGCCGGTAGCGCTCGCCTAGCATAGACAGAGAGATGCCTAGAGGGACGTGCACAGAGCGTCTACTCTCATGCATGAACCAAGAGGACTGAGCACCGGGCGGCATGCGTCAGGGTCTTATATAGACTCTGTGCCTCATCCAAGATGGAGGACCCCAGAGCCAATCCGCTGCCAGAACGACAGCAATGACTTCACGCTGGCCTATCACCGAGCAAAGCGTCACAAGCACATGACCAGCGACCAATCGGCATAGAAGGTGTCAGAGACATGTGACCACGTGTCACAAGCACATGACCAGCGGCCAATCAGCTTAGAAGGTGTCAGAGACATGTGACCTCGTAACAGTAACTCCCCCTCAAGGGCCCCCCTCCCGGCGACGCAGGTAATCGGCAAGCATCGGCGACACAGGTAAGTCGGGAGCATGGACAGCCTCCTCAGGCTCCCAAGAGCAATGTTCCGGGCCGTAGCCCTCCCAATCTATCAAGAAGAACCTGCGCCCTCGAACCATCTGAGAACCAACTATGGCTCGTACCTCATAGCTAGAGCGAGAGGAATCAGAGGCAGGAGAGTGCACTTCACGAGCGTGAGGTAAAATAGCCGGCTTTAACAGTGAGACATGGAATTTGTCATGGATCCTAAGATGGACGGGTAAGTTCAATTGGTAGACTACAGGATTTACCTGTCGAAGAACCTCATAAGGACCCAGGAAGCGAGGAGCAAATTTGACAGAGCTCACTCTAAGTTTCATGTGTTTTGCAGAGAGCCACACAAAGTCCCCCGGAGAAAAGACAGGAGCCGGGCGACAAAACCGATCGGACACCGTCTTCATACGGTCCTAAGCTGCTTGGATCGACTCTTGAGTCCGATCCCAAACCTCTCTGGCATTAGTTGCCCAGTCGTCCACAAGAGGAGGAGGTGCAGCAGCGAGAAACGGTACCGGTACCCTAGGGTGTTGCCCATTATTGAGTACGAGCGGTGTCTGTCCAGTGGCCTCAGCCAGCGAATTGTTAAGGGCAAATTCTGCCCAGGGTAGGAGGGAGGACCAGTTTTCGTGGTTCTCAGCAACAAAGTGACGAAGGTATATAATCATGGATTGATTGGTACGCTCAACCAAACCATTGGTCTCCGGATGGTATGCTGAAAAGAGAGTCAACTCAATTTGCAGAAGGCTACAAAGATCTCGCCAGAAACCGGAAGCAAATTGCGGGCCTCTATCACAAATGATACGATCTGGCATCCCGTGAAGCCTAAAGACATGCTTGAGGAATAGTTTGGCTAGTACCCTGGAAGATGGGATTCTCGATAACGGTACGAGATGAACCATCCGGGAGAAATGGTCCGTAATGACCCACACAAATCTATGTCCCTGTGAACACGGAAGATCACCCACAAAGTCCATGCCTACCACCTCCCATGGTCTATCTGGCACTGGTAAAGGATGCAAGAGCCCAGCCTGTCTCTGCCGTAATGGACGGTTGCGAGCACACGAGTAGCAGGAACCGACATATCTCTTGACGTGGCTGGTTAAGTGTGGCCACCAATACCACCTCTCGAGTAACTCTCGTGTCCGTCTAATACCAAAATGCCCACCCACCTTTGAGGTGTGGACCCACGACAGTATATCATTCTGTCGATCAGGCGGAAAAAAGGTCTTGCCCGGTGGGATTTGGTCTAACGTCACAGGGGAGAGCGTATGAAAAACCCTGGAGGGAAGGATAAGACAAGGTTCGTCAATCTCTTCCTGGGTAGAAACCATAGAGCGAGATAGGGCGTCTGCCTTGTTATTCTTACTCCCAGACAGATAGTTGATGGAGAAGTGAAAGCGGGAGAAAAACAAGGACCAGCGGGCTTGGCGAGGATTCAGACGCTGAGCGGTTTGTAAGTACGTCAGATTCTTATGGTCTGTATAGACCTGGAAAGGATGTTTCGCTCCTTCTAGCAAGTGACGCCACTCCTCCAAGGCTAATCTCAGGGCGAGCAGTTCCCTATCCCCAATGGTATAGTTTCTCTCTGCCGGTGAAAAGGTTTTAGCAAAGAAGAAACACGGCCTTTTTCTACCTACACCGTTCTTTTGATACAAGACCGCCCCAGCACCCACTGAAGAGGCATCAACCTCCAAGAGGAAGGACTTATTCTCATCGGGTCTTTGAAGAACGGGAGCAGTTGAAAAGTGTCTTTTTACTGCCTCAAAAGCCTGGGATGTCTCAGTAGACCAGACTTTTGGATTAGCACCTTTCTTAGTCAAGGCCACCAAAGGGGCCACCAAAGTGGAGAAATGGGGTATGAACTGCCGGTAATAATTTATGAATCCTAAGAAGCGTTGCACCCCCTTCAAGAAATGAGGTTCGGACCATTCCAGGACAGCAGAGAGCTTCGCAGGATCCATAGCCAGACCATATTGTGAGATAATGTAACCCAAAAAAGGCAAGGATGACTGCTCGAATACACATTTTTCGAGTTTAGCAAACAATGAGTGCTCCCTTAAACGGGAAAGGACACGAACGACATCCTGATGATGAGTCTCCAGATCAGGAGAAAAAATCAGGATGTCGTCCAGATACACCACGACGGAGGATAACAGTAAATCCCTGAACACATCGTTTACGAAGTCCTGAAATACTGTGGGTGCATTACATAAACCAAAAGGCATGACGAGGTATTCATAGTGACCGTCTCGGGTGTTAAAAGCGGTCTTCCATTCATCACCTTCTCGAATTCGTACCAAGTTATACGCACCCCGCAGATCCAACTTCGTAAAAACCTGAGCTCCCCTCAGTCTGTCAAAGAGCTCCGAAATTAAAGGTAACGGGTATTTGTTCTTTATTGTGATTGCGTTGAGACCCCTGTAATCTATGCAGGGACGCAAATCACCCTCTTTCTTCCGAACAAAGAAAAATCCAGCTCCCGCGGGAGAGACAGACTTACGAATGAACCCCTTCTCTAAACTCTCTCTTAAATAGGTCGACATGGCCTCCGACTCCGGTATTGACAGGGGGTAAACCCTGCCCTTAGGTGGAACCGAACCTGGGATAAGGTCTATGGCGCAGTCATACAGCCTATGGGGTGGAAGAACCTCAGCACCCTGTTTGGAGAACACGTCAGCGAAATCCAAATAGGGTGTAGGTATAGGAGAGAGATCAGTTGATGCAATCGCAACGACCTTAGGTGGTAAGGGAAGACATCGGTGTGACGACATGGACTCTCATGGGTTAAAGTTTCTTAACATTCATCCAGACAGGATGATAAATTGTTTATAGACGGGGGGGGGGATAAGTCCCTCATTGTTTTTACAAGACTCTTGTTGACTCATGTAATTGTGTGGGCCACTGAAAGCCAGACGTATTGTTTCTCCAGACTCTTCCAGTAATCATTGTATTGTGGTTGTGTATTGCTAATGTAATTACCTTAGTAGCCATTGTCTAGTCGGTGACTTCCAGACTAGTCTACATGTATACCCTCAGTCTTTCTGTAGACATCATTTGGATGAACATTGTCCATGCAGCTTGAGATTCATCCAATGGGAGAGGCGATCTTGTCCAACCAATCGATGAGGACGCAGTGTATCTAAGTGGAAGGCTGTGGCTATAAAAGGGATTTCTTTAAGCCACCAGGTGGTTGTTGATGGATGCTGATGGATCCAGTCTAAGCTCTTAGGAGCTGAATAGAGGATCAGGATATCTTATGGCTTCAATCTAGGGACTCCGGTTCCGGTTGGAGACCATATCCACAGCCTAGGGATTTCGACCCCGGCTGCCAGGATTATATCATCTGACCAGGACTACCTAAGGAGGACACGCAGGTTGGGACAATCCGGTCACCAGGCTACAGACTTTGCACACCTCAGACAGCTTCCTAAATCTGGCATTATTCCTTTCTCGGTGGGTGCCCGCCAAAAGCGGGGTGCTGCTGGATTGGAGTAAATAGCCCTGGAACCTCTGAGGCATGGACATTCTAAATCCCTGGTGAGCCAGCGGAAGGGTGAGACTCTGTTGCCTGTTACATGTGTGTTTTGCTGGTTATGTGTTATGTGCCGTTAATTGTTTGGGGATCCAATAAAGTCTAATTATTGTGGTTCCCTCACCCTGTGTTGTCTGAGTAGTGTTACGCCCACGGTTAAGGAGGCCGGCGTTCAGTTGGGATGAGCCCTGAGCCACGCTGTCTTTCTAAAGGTGGCGGGTTTTAGTGGACGAGAGCACCCACTGAGCCCCGTGTCTCCACAATTGGTGGCAGCGGTGGGATACTACTCAGCCTGGTTTACCCAGGGGAGCTGCAGCGGACTGGTGTTTGTGGACACCGTCCAGGGCTCAACAACCAGGGAGGCACATAAGCATACCCAGCAGACCATAGGGGAGGCATTCAGGTTGTGGATGCTGCCATGTCCAACCCCACCAGCTCAACCATGGGACAAGGACCAGAGAGGAGTTACGACCGCAGCAGTAAATGGATGCTACAGGATCTGTGCCAGAGGCGAAAGATTATCTACTGGAACGCTGAGACTCGGTCGGACTTGATCCAGAAATTAGTCCGTTGGGATGCCCAGAATGATGCAGAGGACGATGAGGATCCCGCCGATATTGACCCAGATGATTTAAACTATGTGCCACATCATGGATCTAGTGACAATCGGGAATCAACTTTGTCCAAAATGGCCCAAGCCACAGCGTTGTTGGATGCATTGGGGCCTAGATCCTCAAGAGAAGAGAGGGCTTGGGTTCTGGAATATGTTTATGGGATTTCAGCTGCCGTACTGCTAGCACCAGCCACTCGAGAAGGATGGTCCCGCTACCCAGCAGAAGCTGCACCAAAACAAAGGACTACAAACAGGGCCGGTGACTTGCCCAATCTATGGCGCTGTTATATATGTGGGCGCCATGGACATATAGATAAAGTTTGTCTCCAAAACCGAGGCCACATGCTTGGAGCCCATCTGCCAGCTCAGCCGGTCAAGAGCCAGGGACCACGAGACACTGGTTTCTCCATTACCCTGGTAAGCCCAGTTATTGTTTCCCCAGAAGACCCTTTACCAGATTCCCAATTATCCATCTCCCTGGCTGAGGGCCAGCGCTCAGACGTCCCTCTGGCATGTGTGCAGTTGGACCTAAGGACCAACCAGGGAGAGGTCGAGGTGGAGCTTGTGGATAGCCTCCCCACACCTGGTATTTTGGGGACCAACCAGGAAGTGATCGATGTGGGGATTGTGAACAGCTTCCCCATACCGGTCATTGTGGAGACTGACCAGAGCAAGGCTGATGTGGAGCTTATGAACAGCATCCCCACCCCTGTTATTTTGGGAACTAACCAGGAAGCGATCGATGTGGGACTTGTGAACAGTCTCCCTATACCTGTCATTTTGGAGACTGACCAGAGCAAGGCTGATGTGGAGCTTATGGACACCGTCCCCACACCAGCTACTTTGGGGTCTGACCAGGAAGAGGTCCATATGGAGTTTATGGACAGCCTCCCCACACCTGTTGTTTCGGGGACTAGCCAGGAAGAAGTTGAAGTGGGGCTCATAGATGGACCCACCAAGCCTGTTGTGTCGGATAACACCCAGAGGGAAGTGAAAGTGGGGCTTGTGGATTACCTGCTCACACCAGTCATTTTGGAGAATGACCTAGAACAAGGACTATCCAGTCAGTTTGAAGCAGCCATCACCCACTTCCAAGCCAAGCAGGACCCTGATGTGGATCTTTCTAACATCTTTTCCAAGGATAATTCACATTTCCAGTCTCCAGCATCCACTTTTGAGCCAAGAACCGTGAGTAAGCCTAACCACACTGTGGCTGTTGACTGGGGGAAGATTGATAGTAAGAAATGTATGAAAGCCCAACTCATGGACCCCACCTTAGTGCTTGTCCGCAATATGGCTGCTCAACTTGGGGGAGGTAATCAGGGGGAGGTGTATAGATGCGAGCCTCTGTTGCTGACCTCACCATTAAAAAGGACAATGCCGTCAAGAGGAGAAGGATGATCGGAAGCCTATCATGTCTGGCTAATATTAAGAAGGGGGAGGAATGTGACGACATGGACTCTCATGGGTTAACGTTTCTTAACATTCAGTCAGACAGGATGATAGATTGTTTATAGACGGGGATAAGTCCCTCATTGTTTTTACAAGACTCTTGTTGACTCATGTAATTGTGTTGGCCAATGAAAGCCAGACGTATTGTTTCTCCAGACTCTTCCAGTAATCATTGTATTGTAGTTGTGTATTGCTAATGTAATTACCTTAGTAGCCATTGTCTAGTCGGTGACTTTCAGACTACATGTATACCCTCAGTCTTTCTGTAGACATCATTTGGATGAACATTGTCCATGCAGCTTGAGATTCATCCAATGGGAGAGGCGATCTTGTCCAACCAATCGATGAGGACGCAGTGTATCCAAGTGGAAGGCTGTGGCTATAAAAGGGATTTCTTTAAGCCACCAGGTGGTTGTTGATGGATGCTGATGGATCCAGTCTAAGCTCTTAGGAGCTGACTAGAGGATCAGGATAACTTATGGCTTCAATCTAGGGAGTCCGGTTCCGGTTGGAGACCATATCCACAGCCTAGGGATTTCGACCCCGGCTGCCAGGATTATATCATCATACCAGGACTACCTAAGGAGGACACGCAGGTTGGGACAATCCGGTCACCAGGCTACAGACTTTGCACACCTCAGACAGCTTCCTAAATCTAGCATTATTCCTTTCTCGGTGGGTGCCCGCCAAAAGCGGGGTGCTGCTGGATTGGAGTAAATAGCCCTGGAACCTCTGAGGCATGGACATTCTAAATCCCTGGTGAGCCAGCGGAAGGGTGAGACTCTGTTGCCTGTTACATGTGTGTTTTGCTGGTTATGTGTTATGTTCCGTTAATTGTTTGGGGATCCAATAAAGTCTAATTATTGTGGTTCCCTCACCCTGTGTTGTCTGAGTAGTGTTACGCCCACGGTTAAGGAGGCCGGCGTTTAGTTGGGATGAGCCCTGAGCCACGCTGTCTTTGTAAAGGCGGCGGGTTTTAGTGGACGAGAGCACCCACTGAGCCCCATGTCTCCACAATCGGGACTGACATTTCGAACCCCAGCTAATAATGCTGTCGGACTCCCAGTCAATTAGAGGAGCATGAGTCCGAAGCCATGGGAGACCGAGAAGGACGTCGTCTATACCCTCAGGCAAAACAAGAAAAGAAATCTCCTCTATGTGACTCTGAGACAGGGAAAGGCGCAAGGGAACTGTCCTCAATGTAATGGAGTCAGACAACATAGTCCCATTAACAACACGGAGAGGAATAGGCGCCTCTAACATGATAGAGGGAATATTGTGTATCTTTACAAATCCTGAGGACACAAAAGTCCCGTCAGCTCCGGAATCCACAAAAGCCATAATAGGCCATGTATTCTCAGAGAATGAGAGCTGACCTGGGATACTACATTTAGAGGGTGCAGAAGACGTCTCTAGTAACCCCCCTCTAATGGTTACTAGGCCTGGGAGTTTCCCTGATGGCTAGGACACTTGTTAGCATAGTGCCCAACCTGACGACATACGTAACATATAGGAGGACTAGACTTGTGTAATCTGGAGGATGTATGACCTAACTCCATAGGAGTGGGAGATGTTTCAGATGCTGAGAAAGATGGTGGTGGACCCTCAACAACTGGAATTTTCTTATGCTTAGGGCGTGAGGAAGAGAGCTCGAGTCTACATTCCCTATGGCGTATGTCGATCCTCGTTGCTACTGTGATCAAGTCCTCCAGAGAAACAGGGACCTCGCGAGTAGCAAGGGCATCCTTGACATAGCCTGCCAACCCTCTCCAGAAGATAGGAATCAACACCCTCTCTGGCCAGTCTAGTTCTGCCACCAGAGTTCTAAAAGCAATGGCATAAGACCTAGTGGATAATGAACCCTGATATAGATCTAACAGTCTCAGGGCCGCATCATGGGTAACCTGCGGACCCATGAATACCGCTTTAAGAGCATCAAGAAAGTCTTGATGTCTCAGAGTAACCACATCAGAGCGCTCCAATAGGGGAGTCGCCCATTCTAAGGCTTTGTCCTGAAGTAAGGAGATGATAAAGCCTACTCTGGACCTCTCCGTAGAGAAGCGAGAAGAGTTGACCTCTAGGTGTATCTGACACTGACTAATGAAACCACGACATGATCTGGCATCGCCAGAATATCTGTTTGGCAGAGCAAGTCGAGGATCATGTGCAGATGTCACCATGGTCTGAGGTTTATCCTATATACTCTTGAGCCGCAAGTCAAGTACTTGTATGTAACGGTGTAACTGCTGATATTCTGCCATAACTGCCAGACCCTTGGCTCAGTCCTAATGTTACGGGGGCTGTCTGATTATAAAAACCAAAGGGATATCAGACAGTCAGGGTCCACCGTGCAAAGTCTCTGCTGCAGACTATGGCAGAGGATAAGGGGTATCTTGTACTACGGAAGCAGTACTGACACTGATACGTCTCAGTGACACTAGAGCCAATCACGGCGTGTACTGTTAAAGTCACAGTGACTACCATATTTAGCATTAACGTAAAAGGGATAGGTTAATGAGTGAGGAAGAGTATATAAGTGTGCCACTGTAAATAGTAGTAGCACAAGTGCAGAGTGCAATACCTCTGTTAAACTCACAGAGGCATATAGTTAGGAAATAAAGCAATTCCTCCCTTACTCGGAGGGTGTGTGGTATGGTCTCTGTTAATGATCACAGAGACAAAAGCAGTGAGTGTGAAATGGCACCTACCTAGGTCCGTTCCTCTAGGGGTGCCAGGAGACGGACAGCAGCGTAAGCCGCACAAAGCTCCTACCTGCGTTCGCTCGACTAGTGTGCGAGGACACGAACCACTAGATATGGCACCTGCCTAGGTCCGCTCCCCTAGTGGTGCAAAAGAGACGGACAGCAGCACAAGCCGCACAAAGCTCCTACCTATGTTCGCTCCCCTAGTGTGCGAGGATACAAACAACTGCCAGTCGCAGTATAAGGAACATTACCCTAGCGGCAACGTCCACCTACGAGTAGAATCACAAGGCCCAGCCAGACCATGTGCCTCAGACACCTGCCTATGTCCGCTCCACTAAGATGTAAGGATACGGACCGCAGCCGAAGCTGTAAGGTACAAGAACGCTACCCTGCCAGTAGCGCTCACCTAGCATAGACAGAGAGATGCCTAGAGGGACGTGCACAGAGCGTCTACTCTCATGCATGAACCAAGAGGACGGAGCGCCGGGCGGCGTGCGTCGGGGTCTTATATAGACTCTGTGCCTCATGCAAGATGGAGGACACCAGAGCCAAGCCGCTGCCAGAACGACAGCAATGACGTCACGCTGGCCTATCACCAAGCAAAGCGTCACAAGCACATAACCAGCGACCAATCGGCATAGAAGGTGTCAGAGACATGTGACCACGTGTCACAAGCACATGACCAGCGGCCAATCAGCTTAGAAGGTGTCAGAGACATGTGACCTCGTGTCAGCGATGACGTCACCCGCACATGTGCAATGGCTCCAAGATAGGACTTAAGGCTGCTTTACACGGTACGACCGATTGTGCAATTTCACAATCGATCGTACCCGCCCCCGTCCTTTTTGCGTCACGGGCAAATCGCTGCCTGTGTCGCACAAAGTCAGTAACCCCCGTCACACATACTTACCTCTCGTGCGACCTCGCTGTGGGCGGCGAACGTCCACTTCCTGGAGTGGGAGGGACGTTCGGCGTCACAGCGACGTCACACGGCTGCCGGCCAATGGAAGCGGAGGGGCGGAGATGAGCGGGACATAAATATCCCGCCCACCTCCTTCCTTCACATAGTCGGCTGCGGCCGCGTGACGCAGGTGAGCTGCTGTTCATCGTTCCCGGGGTGTCACACGGAGTGGCGTGTGCTACCCCGGAAACGATGAACTACTAAATTAAACGATATTATGGAACCTAGCGATCAGTACACGACTCACGATTTGTGAGCGATACTGCGTCGCTAGGAGGTGTCACACAGGCCAGCATCGCCAGCGATGCCGGATGTGCGTCACAAAAACCGTGACCCCGACGATCTATCGCACGATAGATTGTCTGGTGTAAAGCAGCCTTTAGTCTCCAGCGCTTGCACATGTGCAGTAGCAAGAAATCCAAACATAGTCTCCAGTGCTCGCACATGTGCAGTAGCAAGAAATCCGAACATAGTCTCCAGTGCCACAGCAAACGTAACAGGCATGGACCCCACATGTTCGAAGTAAGGCTGCAGGGCGTTCAAGACTTTGGTCTACCTGGTGCCAGTGTCAGCATCTCTGGACTGTGTGAGTATGTTGTGCCCCTTTGCTCCCAACGGGTCCCCAGCCTGCCAGCACCAAACCCCGGGACACCTTCCCCTGCCCACGGAGGGGTTAACATCAATAGCTGCCATTCCATCGCTCCCGGGCACTCCCCTCTCTCCTAAACGTAGCAGCGGTGGTATCCCATTTTTACCACGAACTGTGGGTGGCGTCACGAACACTATCTAATCCACTTTTTCTTTCCCTTTTTTATTTTCGAGAGGCCGCGCGACCCCGCCCCGGGTCCGGAGACCCCTCGAGCAACTGCGCATCCGGATCCGATCAGCCCGTCGGCTGTCGCGGGGGCGGCACATGACGATATCGTTTGATACCTCTCGCTACAAGAAAAGATTATATTTATGATTACTCAGTGACACTGGATTTTCTTCTATGACAAGGAAGACAGAAAGGCTGAGGAAGTATTGAATTGGAGGTGTAAAGACATGACATGAGGCCTGTGAGAATTTAAGCAGAGGATTGAATGCTAAGAGTGATTAGGCCTTTGAGAGGAGACCAATATAGCTCCTTAGCCAAGTGGGACCTGGACATTGTGTTACAGGGAAGAGAGAGATCCACTTAAGAACCTGTAATGTCCTCACTGGAGTCCGCTCCTGCGACTTCTGCTTCGATCACCAGGCACCGCCGTATTCCCGCAGCGGACTGTGCTGGTGATAGGAGAGGAGTCGGTGCCAGTGGCTCTGGTGGGCGAAGTCTCCGCTCATCCACTAGGCTGGGTTTCCCTGGGACCTGCAGTACCACTGGCTGATTGTAGGTGACATGTGTCTTACAGCTGAAGTTACCACCATTCAGATACAGCCAATGGGAAGACACCATACCCTCTAATTTCCCCTCCTGTCTGCGGGTCACTGCCAGATATAGTTTTGTTTTCCTGCTAGTCTCTGGTTCTCCGTGCTCTGGATATTGATTTCCGTGTTTTGACCCCTGTCTGCTATCTGACTACTCTCCTGTCTGCCATTTTTGTACCTCATTGCAATCTCCGGATTTGACCTCTGCCTGATTTCCCGACTATGCCCTTGTCTGACGATTATGTCCCTTTTCTGTATCTCCTGGTTTGACCCTGCCTGTCGACTACTCTTCTTGGACTCAGCCTTTCACAGGTAGCAATCTCTGGGGCCCTGTTGTAATTCCAAATCCCTGTATAGGGGCTAAAGGGTTTTGGGGTTTTCGGGATCCTGCTTAGTGAGCAGCTTGCCTCTAGCCTGTCCGTGACAGCCATTTTGAGACTGTGGCTCTAGGCAGACGTTACAGAATCCCTTCCAAGATGAAGAAAACTAAGAAATTCAATGCACATATTTGTGTTATGGTCCTGTCTCATATAGAGCTGTATTAGGCCTTATACAGAAGTATATGTGACCTATACTGTACCCTCTGTAAGCTTTTGATTTTACACAGGCATATACAGATTTTTTTTCCTGTGGGCATCATCTATTGTATACATTATGTATGGAAGTATTCTAATTTGCTTCTAAAGGAAATTTCTAGATATTTATTAACCCCTTCAGCCCCCGGGCACTTTCCGTTTTTGCGTTTTTGTTTTTTGCTCCTTTTCTTCTGAGAGCCGTAACTTTTTTATTATTCCGTCAATCTTGCCATATGAGGGCTTGTTTTTTGCGGGACGAGTTGTACTTTTAAATGAAATCAAAAGTTTTACCATATAGTGTACTGGAAAACGGCAAAAAAATTCCAAGTGCGGAAAAATTGCAAAAAAAGTGGGATCATACAATAGTTTTTGGGATATTTTATTCACCGTGTTCACTATATGATAAAACTGATGTATCTATGTGATGCCTCAGGTCGGTGCGAGTTTGTAGACACCAAACATATATAGGTTTACTTGTATCTAAGGGGTTAAAAAAAAATCACAAGTTTGTCCAATAAAAGTGGCGCACGTTTTGCGCCATTTTCCGAAACACGTAGCATTCTTATTTTTTGGGATCTATGGCTCAGTGATGGCTTATTTTTTGCGTCTCGAGCTGACGTTTATAATGGTACCATTTTTGCGCAGATGCTACGTTTTGATCGCCTGTTATTGCATTTTGCGTAAAACTTGCGGCGACCAAAAAACGTAATTTTGGCGTTTGGAATTTTTTTGCCACTACGCCGTTTACCAATCAGAATAATTGATTTTATATTTTGATAGATCGGGCATTTCTGAACGCGGCGATATCAAATATATGTATATTTATTTATTTTTTAACCCTTTAATTTTCAATGGGGGGAAAGGGGGGTGATTTGAACTTTTAGGTTTTTTTTTTTATTTTTTAAAACTTTTTTTTTTACTTTTTTTTTTATTTTACTAGTCCCCCTAGGGGGCTATAGCAATCAGCAATCCGATCGCTGATCGCTATCTGCTGATCACAGCAATACAGCTGTAAACAGCAGATTCAGTCACTTTGGTTTTCCCTCTGCTCTCGGCCGAGGGAAAACGAAAGTGAAACATCATAGCAGCAGGCATCATCACATGACCCTGTGCTACGATGGCAACCACCGATAGTCACGTGATAACACACGTGACTTCCGGTGGGGGCGGCGGTAAGTAACAAACATGGCCGCGCGCATTTAAATCTTGCTGCCAGACTTTGGCAGCAAGATTTAAGGGGTTAATGGCCGCGGGTGGAAGCGATTCCACCCGCGGCTAGCAGGCACACATGTCAGCTGTTGAAAACAGCTGATATGTGTGCCGATCCACGCCGCCTGCCCGCGGCAGGGGGCGGGGCTTAACAGGACACGATCCTGGACGGATAGATCCGTCCAAGGTCGTGAAGGGGTTAATAGACAAGAAGGTAGCCCGATTCTAACGTATTGGGTAGTCTAGAATGTGTATGTAGGTTGTGTGTGAGCCGCAGCCTCGTGGGTTATTGTGCAGGCAGTTTGTTTAAGTGTGTCTTGGTCTAGAGGCTGTGTGCTAGTGTCCGCATCACGGCGTTGTCTGTTGCCCTGTTGTTGTATTTGCCTTTGTTTTTGACGTTGTAGTTGCCTTCTTTCTGCTGCTGCTGCTTTTCATTGCTGGTCGGTGGTGTACTTGCGTTTAGGCCCCATTGTAAGGCAATCAGCATAAATCGCGCTAGACGTAATCTGAAAAAGACACCCAAATAGCAAGACGTGGCAAATGATATGAGTACAGGCCAGAAGTATGTATTCAGTGGCATGTTAGGTTTTTGTTTTTTTTATTGTTTGGTTTTTGACCGAGGTATGTAGTGTGTTGCCCTGGGCAAGCCAGGGGTCACAGGTCACAACACCACCACACCCCACACTCCAGGTAGGCACATCACAGCTAACCAGAAATCCTTGTTGCCTTCCTCCAGAGGCTGATGATTCACACCAGGGGGTGGGCCAGGCGGTTGGCTCCGCCCACCAAGGAGATCACAGCTCTGGAGGCGGGAAGTACCAGGCACTCTAGTCAGGGAGGAGGAAGTAGAAGGAGTGGAGGAGAAGCCCGGAGGGGGCGAGAGTAAACAACTAAGTGAAAGCAAAGAAAGAAAAAGTGGAAAAGGAGGAAAGCAAGAAGTGGTGACAGAGCAGAGAGTGTGCAAAGCCTGAAGGGTCCAGCTTTGTGTAGGGCCAGAACAGCAAGGTCAGCGACGGCGGTGACTGTCCGGAGGGGGACCGTTTGGAAGTTCCTGGAAGGACCCCGTTGGCTGTGTGCCCGGTGGTCTGGAGCAGTGTTCCGAAGGACAGTCAGCACCAGGGCAGGGGCCTCTCGGACCCCGGCAAGGCTAGGAGTCGCCAAATTTGCCGAATCCGTCAGTGAAGGGGACGTAGATCCCCCAGCAACCAAGTCCCGATTGACGGCAACAGCCCAACCTGAAGCAGAGAGACACCGCCACCGCCAAGGCACCAGTTTCTCAGGGCCAGCGCCTGCGGGCAAAGTGTAGAGCTCCTCCGGCCCAGATTGCAGTCGGGGAGCGGGTAACCGGAGGGAATCCACCGCTACCATCAGTCAAACTTAGGTGCAAGGAAGAGGGACATCACCGTCACCTACCGGGAGTGCAGGTGCAGCCGTCTGTGGGACCGTCCTACCAGCCGTTTGGTTTACCGTACAAACTGTGTCCATGTCTCAGGCTGAGTGAGTACCACAGTGCCGCAAGGCACAGCGCTGCCCCCGCGTCCCTGCGCCCACCAGGCCCCGCACCTCACCACCCATCACCGGGCCCCGGGATCACCAACCCCTACCCACGGAGGGGCAACACAACACCTGGCTGCTCCCCATCACCATCCCCGGGACCCTCGAATTGAGCAGCGGTGGTGAAATCACCACAACCGTGGGTGGCGTCACGAACTATAACAATCCCCCACACCCAACCACAAATCCCCTTTCACTCACGGGCGAGGAGTGTCGCTCGAGGAACCCCGGGATCCGGCCCACAGCTCGAGCCACCACTGAGCAGCTGCCGGACCCGAGCAGAAGGGGTGAGCGTAGTGTGCCGACACCCTCCTCCCCGCCCGCGACAACTTGGCGTCACGAACAGGATCTTCCCGCTCTGCCGTCTGGTAGAGGTGCGCCTTGTTACCGCCGGAGGTATCCGGCAGAAAAATTTCAGAAGCCGCCATCTTTGGCGCGAAGAGTTCCCGCTCGAGCGTCTTCTCGAGCAGTAGAGGCGCGAAGGCCAAAACCCCGCCCCGAGAGAGGAGGGGCCGGAAAGAGCTAAGGGGGACGCGATGGCGGCTGGCCGCATGTAGCTGCGGCTATAAAAGCAGGGACGCCAGGACTCTGCAGCGATATTGGGTTCCTGGAAAAACCTCGTTACCAAGATGCAAGATCCAACTCGCAACGAGGAAGCCCCCGCGCCCGGCACGGCGACGTGGTTGAGGGACCGGACTGTCCCGCTGAGTAACCGTCTGCAGGCCCATATGCAACTCCTCCTGGAGGAGTGGGAGACCGACATGGCGGATGTGGTGGCTGCTATGTGGAGACGCGAGGCAGAAGAGGATTTGGAGGAGCGGGTAAGCGACCCACGCCCCTGTATTCCTGAAGGATCGGCCGTTGGGACTGAGGGGCCCGGCCAGCTTCCGCTCACCCTGCCTCTCTCCCCGCTACCCGCGATAGTTGCTGCCGCCCCGCCATTAGGCCCGCTACCTGCCCAACCGGTAGCGATACCCTGCCCGGCCGCTCCGGCGGACCAGCCGGCTGCAGACGTCCAGGACGGCCCTGAAATGCACCAAGGGGAACCGCTAGAACCGCGGCCCCTTAATAGCGTGGTGCCAGAAGTCCCAGTAGAGACTGTGCCAGACCCTGAGCCCGAGACCGTGGCTTGGATGAAGGCCCGGGTGATACAATTCCACCAACGTCAGCAGGATCAGATCTTCCGGATGCTGGAGCAGTGGACCAACGAGGTGGAGGAGCTGATTACAACTGCCCCGATGTGCGAAAGGGGAATAGAAGATGTAGCAGAACCGACTGGTGACCCACGTCCCTATGTCCTATCTGGACCGGCCGCTGCGGCTGAGGGGCCCGGCCTAGTTTCGGCCTATGCATCGCCCTTGCCGTCACTTATGGGGAGCCTCAGTATAAGCTCGCCTACTCTGCTGCTCCATGCTACCGCAGAAGGGGCTGAAGTGTTGGATGCTGGAGGCCGGGAGGCTGCGGCAGCTGGCGGCAACCCGCCTGACGCAGGAATAAGAGAGGATGACTCCTGCCCCAGCTCCGAGTCCACTGTTGCGGCTGAAGGAGCAATTGAGCGTTCCCGCTATGTGGGGGACCCTATGGTTTATCATACCCCGCGTACCGGTGGAAATGGGTACCGGGTACCCCTGTCACAGCAGGCATGTCAGTGCATGTTTGATGTGCTGGTGGCAGAGGATGGGTCCGCCTTAGTAGAGGAACCGGAGTAGGGCAGCGGATGCCCGCAGCACCGTCCCCGTTGGGACCACCACTGTTTGTTTGAAAAGTTGAAAGTTTGAAAGTCCTGCCAATGAAGAAAATGATCCGAAGTTCACCTGATTTGTTTGTTGATTTGCAACCGGCTGGAGCCGGCACCGTTGTCCCCGTGGGGACCGTTTAAAAATGCATGGGAACTATCCATGGACAAGCCCGTGAACTGGCAGGGCAACCACAAACGTTAGTGGCTTGTAAATATGTTGGTTACCGTTACCGTTTTCCGCAATGCCGCCTCCGGAGAGGCAGGTTGGAGGGAGGGCCCTCAGCAGAGCAGGCTGGGGCCCAGCCACCAAAGGAACCGGTGGCTACCCTCTGGAGGGCAGGACAGATCCCGCTCGGGTACCGTGTGCTGGACTGTGGGTCAAGGGGTGCTGCCTGGGTTTTAGGGGCAGCATCAAGGCCAGGTTACTTGGGTGGGAGAGAGCGGAAACCGAACCGTAAACCGTTGCAACGTTAAAAGTAAATGTGCCTCCCGTCTTGGGAAGAAGTTATTAAAAATGTTATTATTGTTTGATTAACCCTGTTATCCCCTTTTTACAGAAAAATAAAACCGGTGTAGGACGGCAGCCCGCGGACGGTCTGCATTTTGCTAAGGGGGAATGTGTCGCCCTGGGCAAGCCAGGGGTCACAGGTCACAACACCACCACACCCCACACTCCAGGTAGACACATCACAGCTAACCAGAAATCCTTGTTGCCTTCCTCCAGAGGCTGATGATTCACACCAGGGGGTGGGCCAGGCGGTTGGCTCCGCCCACCAAGGAGATCACAGCTCTGGAGGCGGGAAGTACCAGGCACTCTAGTCAGGGAGGAGGAAGTAGAAGGAGTGGAGGAGTAGCCCGGAGGGGGCGAGAGTAAACAACTAAGTGAAAGCAAAGAAAGAAAAAGTGGAAAAGGAGGAAAGCAAGAAGTGGTGACAGAGCAGAGAGTGTGCAAAGCCTGAAGGGTCCAGCTTTGTGTAGGGCCAGAACAGCAAGGTCAGCGACGGCGGTGACTGTCCGGAGGGGGACCGTTTGGAAGTTCCTGGAAGGACCCCGTTGGCTGTGTGCCCGGTGGTCTGGAGCAGTGTTCCGAAGGACAGTCAGCACCAGGGCAGGGGCCTCTCGGACCCCGGCAAGGCTAGGAGTCGCCAAATTTGCCGAATCCGTCAGTGAAGGGGACGTAGATCCCCCAGCAACCAAGTCCCGATTGACGGCAACAGCCCAACCTGAAGCAGAGAGACACCGCCACCGCCAAGGCACCAGTTTCTCAGGGCCAGCGCCTGCGGGCAAAGTGTAGAGCTCCTCCGGCCCAGATTGCAGTCGGGGAGCGGGTAACCGGAGGGAATCCACCGCTACCATCAGTCAAACTTAGGTGCAAGGAAGAGGGACATCACCGTCACCTACCGGGAGTGCAGGTGCAGCCGTCTGTGGGACCGTCCTACCAGCCGTTTGGTTTACCGTACAAACTGTGTCCATGTCTCAGGCTGAGTGAGTACCACAGTGCCGCAAGGCACAGCGCTGCCCCCGCGTCCCTGCGCCCACCAGGCCCCGCACCTCACCACCCATCACCGGGCCCCGGGATCACCAACCCCTACCCACGGAGGGGCAACACAACACCTGGCTGCTCCCCATCACCATCCCCGGGACCCTCGAATTGAGCAGCGGTGGTGAAATCACCACAACCGTGGGTGGCCTCACGAACTATAACAATCCCCCACACCCAACCACAAATCCCCTTTCACTCACGGGCGAGGAGTGTCGCTCGAGGAACCCCGGGATCCGGCCCACAGCTCGAGCCACCACTGAGCAGCTGCCGGACCCGAGCAGAAGGGGTGAGCGTAGTGTGCCGACACCCTCCTCCCCGCCCGCGACAGTAGCAGTGTGTGGGAGGTAAGCAGGGCTGTGCAGTCGGAGTCGGAGTCGGAGTCGTGGAGTCGGAGTCGGAGCTCATTTTGGTGGAGTCGGAGTCGGTATAAAATGCACCGACTCCTACTCCTAAAATATATGATAAATTGGGGACAGTAGTGCAATGCAGAATATGCTGAATATTTTTTCATAGGAATTTGGGAAAGTTATGAAATGTCCTATAAATGTCTGTTCTATTCCTGATCTAAGGCTGCATTCACACACAGCGTTTTTGCGTTTTTTGAGGATACGTTTGTCAGCTGCAAAATCAGATCAGCTTTTTAAAAATCCGCATCACCTGAAAGGTTTTTGAGCTCATAAATAATGCTTTCAATAGCAAAAGCAGACTAGAAAAAGGCCACAAACTGACATTCTCATTCTTTGTGAGGATCCTCACAAAACGCTGTGTCTGAATGTCCTATCTTGAAACCCATTGCCTTTGCTGGGATGCCCGGAGTCACTGCATTTCACTGAATTATTTTGCCATCAATGCTCGATATGTTTGTAACATGAAAGAAATTGTTACCAAGACACTGGCAGTAACAGATACTAAAGCTCATCACACCGGCCAGTTTCTCCAAGCCTTAGGGGAAAAAGTTCTGCAAGATTAGAAATTAAAAAAAAACCAGGTTCTTGCTATTGTAACGAACAATGCTTCAAACATAAGTACAATTAACCCCTTCAGCCCCCGGGCACTTTCCGTTTTTGCATTTTTGTTTTTTGCTCCCCTTCTTCCGAGAGGCGTAACTTTTTTATTTTTCCATCAATCTTGCCATATGAGGGCTTGTTTTTTGCGGGACGAGTTGTACTTTT
The DNA here is from genome assembly GCF_048569485.1 of Anomaloglossus baeobatrachus. Classification (NCBI taxonomy): domain Eukaryota; kingdom Metazoa; phylum Chordata; class Amphibia; order Anura; family Aromobatidae; genus Anomaloglossus; species Anomaloglossus baeobatrachus. The sequence continues at coordinate 264,050,470 of NC_134357.1, read as the reverse complement.
AAATGAAACCATAAGTTTTACCATATAGTGTACTGGAAAACGGCAAAAAAATTCCAAGTGCGGAAAAATTGCAAAAAAAGTGTGATCGTACAATAGTTTTTGGGATATTTTATTCACTGTGTTCACTATATGGTAAAACTGAGGTATCTATGTGATGCCTCAGGTCGGTGCGAGTTTGTAGACACCAAACATGTATAGGTTTACTTGTATCTAAGGGGTTAAAAAAATTCACAAGCTTGTCCAAAAAACGTGGCGCACGTTTTGCGCCATTTTCCAAAACCCGTAGCGTTCTCATTTTTCAGGATCGAGGCTCAGTGATGGCTTATTTTTTGCGTCTCGACCTGACGTTTTTAATGGTACAATTTTTGTGCAGATGCTACGTTTTGATCGCCTGTTATTGCATTTTGCGCAAAATTTGCGGCAACCAAAAAACGTAATTTTGGCATTTGGAATTTTTTTACCGCTACGCCGTTTACTGATCAGATTCATTAATTTTATATTTTGATAGATCAGGCATTTCTGAACGTGGCGATACCAAATATGTGTGTATTTTTTATTTTTTTAACCCTTTAATTTTCAATGGGGTGAAAGGGGGGTGATTTAAACTTTTAGGTTTTTTTTATTTTTTTTAATTTTTTAAAACTTTTTTTTTTACTTTTTTTTTATTTTACTAGTCCCCCTAGGGGGCTATAGCGATCAGCAATCCGATCGCTTTGCACTATCTGCAGATCTCAGCTACAGAGCTGAGAACTGCGGATTTGCTGCTTCACTTTCAATGCCGGCTGTATTCCGGCATTGAGAGGAAGTGAGTCATGTTAGTTACAGGCGTCATCACATGACCCTGTGCTACCATGGCAACCACCGAAAGTCACGTGATCATGTCACGTGACTTCCGGTGGGGGCGGGGTAAGTGACTGACATGGCGGCGCCCATATACATATCGCTGCCAAGATTTTGGCAGCGAAATGTAAGGGGTTAATGGCCGCGGGTGGAAGCAATTCCACCCGCGGCTAGCAGGCACACATGTCAGCTGTTGATAACAGCTGATATGTGCGCGGATCGCCGCCGCCTGCCGGCGGCAGGGGGCGGGGCTTACCGGCACACGATCCATGACGTACCCAGTACGTCATGGGTCGTTAAGGAGTTAAACTGATGAATGAGAATAATGAACAACAGCTAGAAGAAAATTTAGTATTCAGTATGTGTGAGATGGAGCCACAAACAGATATTACAGTTAGGATGAGCGGCTACAGGACTGCCAGGCGCAAGAGGACTTGGGGCCTGATAGTGCTACTGCTGCCATATCTTCATCCTCATCAGATGAGGAGTTTAACTTTGACAAGTATTTGGATGACATGGAGCAGGCAAAGCGTTGCCACAAGGAAAAAGATTTCACTCCGTCTCCTATAGCAGCAGATTGACTATATTTCAGCACAATTTTTCACTTGCTCTCAAAGAAATAGAAAAATTCAACCGTTCATCAAAACTGACTGTGCATGAGGCAATTCCTTTATAGCAGGAAATTGTTAGAGATGTTGCCCATGTGGTTACGGCTTTGCCTCCAACCCAAGTTACTGTAGAGAGGTTGTTCTCTAGCCTTAAAATTATTAGGGCAGATTTGAGGTCATCTGCGAAGGAGGATCTGATGGAAGCAATTCTATGTCTTAGAACAAATTCATAGACTGCACAAATGTTATTTAGTATGTTTTTGTTGAAAACTGTTTTTTGCCACTTACATAGTGTATTACATAGTGTTATATATAACACTATGTAATATATAATATATATATATATATATATATATATTAGCTTTCTCTTTATGATTCCATCCACCTATCGTCCAATAACCTGCCTTACAACGACATGGAAACTCCTGTCAGGCATCATAGCCACCAGGCTACAGAACCATATGAATCAGTACATGAATCCAGCTCAGAAAGGCATTGGGAACAACACCAGAGGCTCTAAGCACCAGCTGCTAGTGGATAGAGCAGTCGCTCAAGACTCAAGATCCAGACAGACCAATCTCAGCACAGCCTGGATTGACTATAGGAAAGCCTCTGACTCAATGCCACACACATGGATCTGTGAATGCTTGGCTCTCTACAATGTCAATAGGAAATTAAGAACCTTCCTCAGCAACTCAATGGGGCTATGGAGGACAACACTGGAAGTCAACTCAAGGCAACTAGCACAAGTGTCCATCAAATGTGGCATATACCAAGGTGATGCACTATCCCCATTGCTGTTCTGCATAGGCTTAAATCCCCTCAGTCAGATAATAACAGAGTCTGGCTATGGATACAAGTTCAAGAGTGGAAGCATCATCAGCCACCTACTCTACATGGATGACATCAAGCTGTATGCGAAAAATGAACAAGACATCAGTTCACTGATCCACCTGACCAGGATATACAGCGAAGACATTGGGATGTCCTTCGGACTGGAGAAGTGTGGCCGGCTGGTCATAAGGAGAGGCAAGGTAGTAAAGACTGATGGAATAGAACTACTGGCAGGGCACATAGCAGATGTACAAACCTGCTACAAGTACCTTGGCATCCCACAAGGATACGGTAACCACGATGAGGAGGCAAGGAAAGCAGCAACATCCAAATACCATCAAAGGGTAAGACAGGTCCTAAAGAGCCAGCTCAATGGGAAGAATAAGATCCGCACCATCAATACATACAGCAGTTATCAGATACCCTGCTGGCATAGTGTGCTGGCCAAAAGAAGAAATGGAAGCTGCAGATGTGAAGACCCGGAAGCTCCTCACAATGCATGGTGGTCTCCACCCCAAGTCAAACACCCAAAGATTGTATACCAACAGAAAGGAGGGTGGTCGAGGCTTGATAGGTGTCCAAGCCACCATCATGGATGAAACAAGAAGTATCCAGGAATACATCAGAAAAATGGCACCAAAAGATGAAATGTTGAAGGAGAACCTAAGACAGCAACCACAACAGTCCGAGAAGGAAGAACAAGAACATGAAGTGCCATGGCAAGACAAGCCGCTGCATGGGATGTACCATAGACAGATAATGGAGGTGGCTGACATGAAGAAATCCTACCAATGGCTGGAGAAAGCTGGACTCCAGGACAGCACAGAGGCACTAATCATAGCAGCACAAGAGCAGGCGCTAAGTACCAGATCCATAGAAGCAGGGATCTACCACACAAGACAAGACCTAAGGTGTAGACTATGTAAAGAAACCACGGAAACAATCCAACATATAGTGGCAGGATGCAAAATGCAAGCAGGAACAGCGTACACTGAACGCCACAACCAAGTAGCGGGAATTGTATACAGGAATATCTTTACAGTGTATGGGCTAAGTTCCCCTACGTCCAGGTGGGAGACCCCAGAAAAAGTGGTGGAGAATGAAAGGGCTAAAATCCTGTGGGACTTCAAGATCCAGACAGATAAGCAAGTGGTAGCTAACCAACCAGATATCGTGATAGTAGACAAGGGTCAGAAGACAGCAATGATAATAGATGTGGCAGTGCCTAATGACAGTAACATCAGAAAGAAGGAATATGAGAAGCTGGAGAAATACCAGGGCCTTAAAGAACAACTGGAGAAGATGTGGAAGGTGAAGGTAACAGTGATTCCAGTGGTGATAGGAGCACTTGGAGCAGTGACCCCTAAGTTGGAAAAATGTCTGCAACAGATTCCAGGAGCAACATCTGAGCTCTCTGTCCAGAAAAGCGCAGTGCTGGGAACAACTAAGATCCTGCGCAGAACCCTCAAACTCCCAGGCCTCTGGTAGAGGACCCGAGAATGAGGAAGGACAAATAACCACCCACAGGGGGTGAGAAGGTAATTTTTATAACACTATGTAATACACTATGTAAGTGGCAAAAAACTGTTTTCAACAAAAACATACTAAATAATAACATTTAGTATAATGCTTATATTTAAGTGAAAAATGTATTGTAGTACAATGTGAACATCAGACATTTAATCATTTTTATGATACAATAATTAAGATATTTAGATAGAACATTAAATATATTTATTGGAATACAACTTTAGAACACAAAAAACTAATAAATTGTAAATATGTACTACAATATGTAATATGCAGTATATATATATATATATATATATATATATACATACACACACACAAGATATATATGTAATCTACTGTATATTACATATTGTATAACATATTTACAATTTATTACAGTTTTTTGTGTTCTAAAGTTGTATTCCAATAAATATATTTTATGTTCTATCCAAATATCTTGATTATTGTATCATAAAAATTATTAAATGTCTGATGTTCACATACACATGTTCATGTACTACAATACATTTTTCACTTAACTATAAGCAATATATGTAGGAGTCATAGTCGGAGTCGTGGAGTCAGAGTCGGAGTCGGTGCAAGGGAAATTGAGGAGTCGGAGTTAAAGGTTTGGCTTACCGACTCCACAGCCCTGGAGGTAAGGTCTTGAATAATGATGAAAGAAGTTCAGGACACTGTTAGTAACAGAACGTGTTTGGGTATGTGTCGGCTGGGTTCCTACGCTCCCGCCACACCGCCCCGTCAGCGCGCACGACCACCATCATTCCTCTCAGGGATCCCAGCAACGCAAGGGTATGTGTCGGCTGGGTTCCCAGTGTGGGCTCCCGGGGGTGCAGCAGTTACCTGGGAGTCGGGGCTCCTTGTGGGTGCGGGGAAAGACGTCGGGCGTCGTCCTGTCGCGCTGTAGTTCGGGCTGTTCAGTTAGCTGAGCCGTTGGTCGCAGGCTCTTTAGCGCGGTGTGGCGACGGTTGTGACTGTAATGACGTCATTTTTGAGCAAGACAGACAGACAAACAGAATAAGGCAATTATATGCAGCATTCTGGTCTGTGTCCCATCCTGGTATAGTCTTCATCCTTGTATGGCCCGATCCTGGTATGTGGGCTGATGCTGTGATGTGGCCCTATGCTGGTATGTGCCCCCATCGTGGTGGAGCCAATATCCTGACATGTGCCCCCATCCTGCGGGGTAATGTGTGCAGGGAAGAGTGGAGCTGAGCGAGGCCATGGCGCTGAGGACATCAGTGCCGGGGACTGCATGGCTGGGGACAGGTGACTATCCAGGTGTGTGTGTGTGTGTGTGTGTGTGTATGTGTATGTGTGTGTTCAGTATATACATGCGGAGAGCGGAGTGCGGGAGGGCAGAGCCGAGTGGGGTAATGTGGGGGGGGCAGAGTGCGGGGGGGGGTGGAGCCGAGCAGGGCCATGGCATTGGGGACGTCAGTGCCGGGGACTGCATGGCTGGGGACAGGTGACTATCCAGGTGTGTGAGTGTGTGTGTGTGTTTTAAATAATTATATGAAATGAAACATCAATGATCTAAATTTATATAGCTTATTAAACTGCCAAGACAGGATCTGAAAACCGAATATGGGAACCTTCCCATTTTTTTCCCAAATTTTTCTTTCCTTTCCCCCCTTTTTTTTTTTTCTTTTTTTCTCCTTTTCTTTCTCTTAATAGATATACAGAAGATCTGTTCTCAGGTTAAATCCCTGCTCTAGTGTCCAGATCAAAAATCCATTTAGCTTCACGAATACTAACTTGTCTGTCCCAATTACCACCCCTCCTTGTTTTATCTACTTTCTCAATGCTGAAACAGTGAAAGTGAACCTCCAGAAAATGTTTTGAAACTGCAGATATTGACCTTTTGGCAGACTGGTTTAGGAGCTGGGGATTATATATACTGTATGTTCTGAAATCCACTTTTTAAGTTTTCTAGTGGTTTTTACGATATATTGTTTTTTACATGCTCTACATAAAACATTATATACAAAATGGCTGGTATCACAATTGATGAAAATTTTAATATTATAATTTTTGCCAGTTGTATGTGAAGAAAGCAGTCGGGGGCGGCAGACAGCGGGAGCAGCGTTGCCGGAGACGGGCGGGGGCCATGTGTGCGGGGGGGCAGAGCCGAGCGGGGCCATGTTTGCGGGTGGGGCGGAGCCGAGCGGGGCCATGGCCCTGGGGACGTTAGTGCCGGGGACCGCATGACTGGAGACAGGTGACTATCCAGGTGTGTGTGTGTGTGTATGTGTGTGTGTGTTCAGTATATACATGCGGAGGGCGGAGTGCGGGGGGGTGGAGCCGAGCGGGGCCATGGTGCTGAGGGCGTCAGTGCTGGGGACCGCATGGCTGGGGACAGGTGACTATCCTGGTGTGTGTGTGTGTGTGTGTTCAGTGTATACATGCGGAGGGCGGAGTGTAGGGGGGTGGAGCCGAGCGAGGCCATGGCGCTGAGGGTGTCAGTGCTGGGGACTGCATGGCTGGGGACAGGTGACTATTCGTGTGTGTGTGTTCAGTGTATACATGTGGAGGGCAGAGTGCGGGGAGGTGGAGCCGAGTGGGGTAATGTGTACGGGGGGCGGAGGCGAGCGGTGGGTATGTGTCCGCTGGGTTCCCGGTGTGGGCTCCCGGGGGTGCAGCACTCACCGGGAAGTCGGGGCTCCATGTGGGTGCGGGGAAAAGTGTTGGGCGTTGTCCTGTTGGCCCATAGTTTGGGCTGTTCAGTTAGCTGAGCCGTTGGTCGCAGGCTCTTTAGCGTGCGCGGTGTAGCGACAGTTGTCACTGTAGTGACGTTATTTTGGAGCAAGACAGACAGACAGACAGAATTAGGCAATTATATACTGTATATAGATAAAGCCTGTATGTCAGCACATGAAGGGTCTATGGGTCTATGCTAGTATTACATCCCCTATATACAATATAAACATTGGATTAAAGGGTGCTTTACATGCTGCGACAACGCCAGCAAAAGCTAGCGATGTCGTGCGCGATAGCCCCGCCCCCGTCGTACGTGCGACATGTGGTGATCGCTGCCATAGCGTACATTATCGCTACGGCAGCGTCACACGCACATACCTGGTCAGCAACGTCGCTGTGACCGCCGAACAATCCCTCCCTCAAGGGGGAGGTGCGTTCTGCGTCATAGCATCGTCACTGCGGCGTCACTAAGCGGCCAGCCAATAGAAGCGGAGGGGCGGAGATGAGCAGGACGTAACATACTGCCTACCTCCTTCCTTCCGCATTGCCGGTGGACGCAGGTAAGGAGATTTTCGTCGTTCCTGCGGTGTCACACATAGCGATGTGTGATGCCGCAGGAACGAGGAACAACATCGCTAGTGCCCAAATAACAATATTTGGTTTTTGAACGACCTCTCCAAAATCAACGATTTTAACCACTTTTGGGATCTTTGAAGGTCGCTCGTACGTGTCACACGCTGCAATGTCGCTAACGGCGCCGGATGTGCGTCACAAACAGCGTGAGCCCGACGATATATTGTTAGCGATGTCACAGCATGTAAAGCCCCCTTAATTCTTGGCAAAGATCCAAGGTAATAAGACTATTTTACTGCAGGATCATGGGGTGCAATTTTAGTTAGACTGTTTCCATTTAAAAATAAAAATGAGGCTAAAATTTTGTAGATCTTCCTTTACTATATGACACAACGTTTAAAGAAAATACCACTGTAAGCAGTGAGTACCTTTTTGTGACATCTTCACTTGAAGTTCCTCTGCTGGTCCCATAAGATTGATCATCTTGAAGATCTGGAGAGCCACATGTAAAGCGTCTTTTTCCCCATAAGTCTGAATCATTAGGTTCTTTGTGACTATAAAATCTGCATCTTCTAAAGGTCCACGTGAAATGGAGCATTTATCACTAGAAGGCAAATCTGACAGTTTGTCTTTGAACCTCCTGAATTCCCATTTTTTCAGATCCTCCAGAGATCGTAACAGAAGATCTCCATGCGTTGTGATCTTCTTATTCATCATCATGATGATTTATTCTATCAGAAAACATAAAAAAAAATGAGCCAAACTTCAGTTTTAGCATAACGTAATGAAATTATTCAGAGCTCAAAGGTTAATAGCAATTGCCACACTTGAGCAGTTTGATATGGCGCAGTAATAGTTGTACAGTCCAGTCCCACTAGTGTGATGCGCCGCGGCAATTTTTTAGGCCACGCCCATGCCCACACCTATAACCACGCCCAGTCAGCAATGACAATCATTGTTTTAGAAACAATAATTAAAAAAATATACAGAGATTTATTTCTAAGTAGTAAATTAAAATATAAATGCAAACTTGGCACTGTTACATTTAAACTAGAATATTTTAGACCACAAAATTCTGTTTTAAAGCAGATCTTTCCCCTAAATCTGCCCCATGTACAAAACTGCAGACTTCATGACAGATCCGCTCTATTAGATAAAATATCTGTAATACTGTGCTTTTGGTTAATGGGGGGAATTAGTGAATATGGGCAACTTACTGTTCTGATTGTTCCAATTGTAGAGACACAGGGGTCAGTGGGTGCTCTCGTCCGCTGATCCAGTCGCCTTTAAAAAGACAGCAAGGCCCAGGGCTCATCCCAACTGAACGCCTGACATCCTTAATCCCTCCCTCTCCTCCTCAGCTGTGATCCGATCGCAGGATCAGATCACAGTCTAATGGCTCACGCTCATAGCACAGCAGGAGCCGAGGGTCATTAGCATATCACATCACGTGATATGCCAGTGTGACCTCAGCTTGGTATGTGCGCAGTGCGGAAAAGAACACACCCTCTGGCAGACTGGAGAAATGTAAACACTGTTTGTAAAAAAAAAATGCATCCAAAACGCATGCATTTTGGATGCATTTTCCATGTGTTTTGCATGCATTTTTGGCAGTGCGTTCCCCCGTCAATTCAGCTCTGCTACATACCCGCTGACAGCAGACAGAGTCGCGCGATGAGAATGAACTTGGATGAACTTCACCCGACTTCATTGTCACCCCACGGCTCTGTCTGTCGCGTCCTGGTTAGCGGTCAACCGGTGAAGGACTCACCGGTGACCGCAAATCCCCTGAGTGACTGAAGTGAGCAGTGCGATCAGCGGTGCCATCACTCAAGTTACCCGCGGCCAGCTGGAGTCCTCCATCTGAGATCGCAACTCACCTGTGATGTCATCGCTGATCGCGCTGCTCACTTCAGTCACTCGGGCAACTTGCTGTAACAGTTGGAGGATCCAGCGGTGGCCGCGGGTAACCTGAGTGACGTCATCGCTGATCGTGCGGCTCACTTCAGTTGCTGCGTGGAGCTGATAGAGAGCGGTCTGGTCTGTGACCGCTCCTGTCAGCTTCATGTAGCAGAGCTGGATGCGTCGCGGAACCTCATGTGGATTACGTCGGACCTGGAGGGGTATTTGGGAATTAATAAAGTGGTGAAAGAGGGTGGGTTTTTTTTGTCTTTTATTCCAAATAAAAGGATTTTTTGGATGTGTGTGTTTATTTTCTTTAACTTACAGGTTAATCATGGAAGGTATCTCAGGGAGACGCCTGCCATGGTTAACCTAGGACTTAGTGGCAGCTATGGGCTGCCATTAACTCCTTATTACCCCGATTGCCATCATACCAGGTCAATTCGGGATGAGCCGGGTAGAGTCCCAGGACTGGCACATCTAATGGATTTGGCAATTCCGCGCGGCTGCTGGCTGATAGTTAGGCTGGGGGGCTCCCCATAATGTGGAGCTCCCCATCCTGAGAATTCCAGCCTTGAGCCGTGTGGCTTTACCCTAGCTGGTATCAAAATTGGGGGGGGGGGGGGGGAACCGCACGTCGTTTTTTTAAATTATTTATTTATTTTACTCCACAATATAGACCTGCCCACCGGCGGCTGTAATTGGTTGCAGTGAGACAGCTGTCACTCAGCGTGGGGGCGTGTCTGACTGTAACCAATCATAGGTGCTGGTGGGCGGGCAAAGCAGGGAACATGAGATGGAATAATGAGCGGCCGGCATTTTCAAAAGAGGAAAAGCCGCCGGAGCAGTGTAAACGCTGTGCAGCGAGACGCCAGTGAGCTGTGAGTAAGAGAGGGGGGCAGACCGACCGACAGAGAGAGAGAGAAAGAGAAACCGACCGACGATAGTACAGCTAGTACACACATATATTTGAAGAAAAATTTACAAAATTCACATGAACAGACGTAAATCTACACACAGTCATACACACAGACACATTAGAGGTATTAATATGGGGAAGTCGGCAGCAGCCTTACTCACCTCCCCCGCTTGTCTTCGTCCAGCTCCTCCAGGGTATGTGGCTGTGCAGGCCGCACTACGTGATGGCTGGGGGCAAATACAGCACAGGGGGCATAGACAGCACTGGGTGGGGCATATATGTTACTGGGGTCACCAGGGGGTATACATATTACTGGGGGTGCATAGACATCACTGGGGGCATCCATCTTACTCGGGTGGCATACACATTACTGGGGTCCGTGGGGGGGGCATACACATTACTAGGGGCATAAACAATACTGGGGTCAGTGGGGGGCATACACATTACTAGGGCCTGTGGAGCCTAGATACTGACAGTGGTGGCCTGTGGGGCATACATACTGGCCCTAGGGATGCTTAGGGCACAGGCTGGCAGCAGTGGAAGACGCTCAGGGCCCAAGGTGGCAGCACTGGAGGGTGCTGAGGGCATAAGCTTGCAGCACTGCGGTGGGCGCTGAGGGCACAGGCTGGCAGCACTGCGGCGGGGCGCTGAGGGCACAGGCTGGCAGTACTGGGGGGGGGTGTTGAGCGCACAGGCTGGCAGCACTGGGGGGAACTGAGGGCAAAGGATGGCAGCACTGAGGGCACAGGATGGCAGCACTGAGGGCACAGGGTGGCAGCACTGGGGGGGCACCGAGGGCTACTCTGGTTGCTTTCTCTGAGTCCCCTCTGTTTCTGCTTTTTTCTATTGCAGGTACAGGGGGACCTGAGAAGACAAGTGCTGTACTCTCCCCTGCTCCCCCCTCCTGCACTCACTCTGCACTGTCCTCCTGCACTCACTCTGCACTGTCCTCCTGCAGGCACACTGCTCCCCCCTCCTGCACTCACTCTGCACGGTCCTCCTGCACTCACTCTGCACTGTCCTCCTGCACTCACTCTGCACTGTCCTCCTGCACTCACTCTGCACTGTCCTCCTGCACTCACTCTGCACTGTCCTCCTGCACTCACTCTGCTCTCCCCTCCTGCACTCACTCTGCTCTCCCCTCCTGCACTCACTCTGCTCTCCCCTCCTGCACTCACTCTGCACTGTCCTCCTGCACTCACTCTGCACTGTCCTCCTGCACTCACTCTGCACTGTCCTCCTGCACTCACTCTGCACTGTCCTCCTGCACTCACACTGCACTGTCCTCCTGCACTCACACTGCACTGTCCTCCTGCACTCACTCTGCACTGTCCTCCTGCACTCACACTGCACTGTCCTCCTGCACTCACTCTGCACTGTCCTCCTGCACTCACTCTGCACTGTCCTCCTGCACTCACACTGCACTGTCCTCCTGCACTCACTCTGCGCTGTCCTCCTGCACTCACTCTGCACTGTCCTCCTGCACTCACTCTGCACTGTCCTCCTGCACTCACTCTGCACTGTTCTCCTGCACTCACACTGCACTGTCCTCCTGCACTCACTCTGCACTGTCCTCCTGCACTCACACTGCTCACTCACACTGCTCTCTCCCTGCTGCTGCTCTTACCTCAGTTGCAGAATAAACGAAGCAGCCGCTGTGGAGAGCCGGTCACGTGTGAGAATCCTGGGCAGAAGAGGCAGGCAAAGGGGGCGTGGCCAGCATAGAGCGAGCAGCAGGAGGGGTCAAGGAAGGCATCCCAAGGAGTGTATGTGTCCAGCATTCAGAGGGGGCGTGGACGACAGCAAAGCAGCGTGCCCAGCAGCACAGATGCCATGGAAGGCATCCAGAAAGTGTGGCCTGCATCCGGAGGGGGCGTGGTCGGCAGAGTGCGGGGGCGTGGCAGCTGCCTCTCACTACACTGCGGGATTACAGAGCTCCCGGGCGTGAGAACGGGACTGGACTATAAAACCGGGGCTGTCCCGCTGCATCCGGGACGGTTGGGAGGTATGTTTTATGGTTTAGGGCTGTCACATATTTTTACTTGATTCCTCATTTGTGTCTTTTCAAAAGGTTGCAAGATTTGTCACAAATGTACTACTCCAGTTTACACCCCCCCCCCCACACACACACACACACACCCCGCAGAGGTATAAATATGTGACTTTTTGCTCTAAAAAAGTGGTTAAAGACAGAAATAAGGACCATTTTTGAGTTTGCACCATTATTGGAAAGTTGTAACCACACTGGATGGTGTGTCTGTATTGTATGCTATTACTTAGTTATTGACCAAAACTGCAGGATTACTGTATCAGAATTCTATTTCAGGCTAAGCTCTGGCGAGGTTTTGAACTTTTGAATTTCAGGCTCCATATCTCACCATCCACTACATCTTTAAGGGTACGGTTCCACTTGCGTTTTGTACGGACAAGTGCAATCCAATAAAACATCGGATTGCTCTCACTCTAGTGCAAAACTATGGGGCAGTGTCCATCTGCAATTGATTTCTCATGCCACAGCGGCATGCAGAATGAATCGAAGCATGCTGCGTTTGGCAGCAAGTCTCGGCTCATGCACCCCCATACAACTCTATGAGAGCGTGTGAAACATCGCAATGCATTTGCATGTAATCCGAGTGCAGTGCAATATATGCAGAGACAGCCAGCGGAGGAGATGGGGAGAAATTGTTCCCTCCCTCTTCTCCGCACCTGTGATGCGATCGCAAGATCTCATGACAGTCTCATGACCCTCGGCTCACACTCACAGCAGAGGGTCAGTAGCATATCGCTTCCGATGCTCTCGCATTAGAAGCTGTGCGCAAGTGGATTTGTACCCTAAGCATGAGACTAGCATAATTTTATAGACAATCATCTTGGCTATCCCATACATAAATTTGACTTGCAACTATTTAATATATGATTAGATATGCAGATTCTTGTCATGTCTCCACATTGTTACTGTTTTGCTCCTGGTGGTGAAAAATCTTTTTCTTTGTGTATACTACAAATTACAACTTGGTTTCACATTCCCTAATAGCTCAGTTTGTTATTAGGTTGATTCCAAAGTAAAAGGTCACTGGTTCTGTGGCGCCCCTGACCTTGTCAGGCACCACTGAGTACTGCACCCATGCTGGGACAGTGCTTCCAGGTAATTCCAAAGGCCAGAAAGGGGCGTGTATGCACAGACATATAGCAACCGGGTCTCCCACACCTTTCGAGGGGACCTTTGGGTAGCCTCTGGATGAGGCTTGCTTACAATTCTTACCGAGGGGTGTAGTGGAGAGGCTGGAAGTTAAATTGCAGAGGCTGTAAGGAAAGTAAGAGGAGTGAACCGGTCTGGGGGTGGAGAGTGGCAGTTGCAGAGAGACGGAGACACACGGACACCCTAGACAGATCCTGCAGGTGTGGTAGCTGTTAGCGGGGGAGAACAGTGACCAGAAAGTTAGTCTGAAAGACACCTGAAGAGAGGCAGTCGAGTACGGGGACTGCTGGTGACTAAGCACGCACAGGGAACAGTTCCCTAGAGCAGATGTCCATTTAGTGATCTGCTGAACCTGTCGGTAAGGGGACTGGAGGTCCCTCGCAAACCATCTAGAGTCCAAGCCTCAGCAGCAACAGGGGGACCCATAAGGAGACAGAGCCAGAAGCCATCTCACCTGGTCCACGCTGCCAGCAAATGGGCCAAAAATGGGAGAAAAGGCAGTAGCGACTTCCTTGGATGAACCCCACGGTACTTTAAGTCAGGGGTTATCCGAAACAAGAAGTGCAAGGAAGGCGAGTTAATAGCTACCCTCAGAACGGTCTGAAGGAATTCCTGGTTCCACCCGGTTTAATCTCAGCATCACCCGGGCTCCTCACAATGAAACATCCAAAAGTGAGTAAACAAGTTGAAAGACTTTCTGGACTGTGACTGAGTTATTCTGGAACCTGTTGTTCTACACACACACACCCGAGCCCCTGGGGCCAGCCTCACTCTCGGCAGCAGAACTAGAGGCTAAGTCCTGGACCAGTGATTACCGGGGCTCTGTAGAAATCATTTTTGCCAAATTGAAAGCTGCCTTTGAAAACCGCACCGAGGCAGAGCTGAGAATGGGCTTCTATAACTGCCGCCAAAAGCCCCAAGATAGCATAAGAGACTATGCCCTCAGGCTACAAGCCGCACTGCGGGCACTCAAGCTCGTGGACCCTGTCGGTGATCAGGAAGGAATCCGGTTGATGACAGAACAGTTCTTGCAGGGCCTGCACTCCCCTGAGGATAGAAAACAGATGAGACTGTGGTCCCTGGAACACAGTGATGTGGACTTTGCCATTCTGAAAGACACTGCCGTGAAAGCACTCCAACCTCCCGTTGACACGGACCCCATCCAACCAGCATGGTCTACCAGCACCCAGACTGTCGGAGCAGAATCCTCCTCACAGGCCCTGGTAGCTGCAAAAGGAACCATCACCTTAGCCGGTGTCACCGACACTCTGTCCTCCCAGGTGCAACAGCTCAGCAAGGACGTCGCCCGGATCCTGAAAGCGATGCAACTTCCACCAGAACCCAAAGCCCCCCATGGGATCCTGCTAGCTGACAGCCCAGAGGACGTCCGCTGGATGCGATGGAGAAGAGGTCCCTCATCCCGAGGGAGCAGCAGTGATCTCTATGACTCATCCGGGCAACCCATCTGCTGCCGTTGCTGGGAAACATGCCACTATGCAAGGGCCTGTCCTTTAAACGGGTCAAATCAGGGGCCAAGGGCCAGTCCCCAGGAGTAAGAACACCTGGCCCAGCTGACTGCCATGATCAGTATGTGGGTGGACGACCGGTCCTGTCCATCACCCTGGACGGGATCCCAACCTTGGCATTATTGGACAGCGGTTCCCAGGTAACCACAATCCCATATGTCCTTTATCGCAGGTTTTGGTCGGACGACGATCTCCGACAACCGGACCCTGATCTTACCATCTATGCAGCGAATGGACAACCTATAGACCAGATTGGGGTCAAAGAGGTAACCATAAAGGTGGGAAGGCAGGAAATGAAGGGACAAGGACTGATTGTTGTAGATAATGATGCAAGGGAAAGGAGTCCACAGATGATTTTAGGCACTAATATCATAAATAAATAGCCACTGGGTATAAATACAGTTTATCAATGATAAGTAGCAAATTTTTCTTTTGGTCCGGAAAAATTGTTTTAAAATTTAACTTTTAATAATAATACAACTAAAAGTGATGAAATATCACGAACACCAAACAAACAACATAAAAGGTTATGGCCCTCCTATCGTTTCAAAGGATTCATATAAGCCAAAGAATTGTTTGGACCTTCATCCCAAATGTAATCGGACTTCAATACCCATCAACATAGGTGCCAATTGACATTAGTGTCCACCAATAAATTGGATAAATCTTACCTCACTCCATAATATAGAAATGAATTGGTCTCACCAAATATTATTTGGATGTCATCAAACGCAAATACTGGGGTCACGGAATGCCCCTTAATGATCAGTCCTACCTCCCGACGCGTTTCATTCAAGTATCGAACTCTTCAGGGGAGTTTCAAAAATATTACATCCTTTTAGGGTCCTTCAGAAACTGAACCCAAACATCCGCATGACATGCAACTAGTGAGGATTCATCACATAGCCAATCTGTGACGCATCCAATTTCGGTCCCAATAGTTATGGACCCGTAGCCTATACACCAAAGGCCGCTTCAGCCACATGCATGGTGTATAGGCTACGGGTTCAGTTTCTGAAGGACCCTAAAAGGATGTAATATTTTTGAGACTCCCCTGAAGAGTTCGATACTTGAATGAAACGCGTCGGGAGGTAGGACTGATCATTAAGGGGCATTCCGTGACCCCAGTATTTGCGTTTGATGACATCCAAATAATATTTGGTGAGACCAATTCATTTCTATATTATGGAGTGAGGTAAGATTTATCCAATTTATTGGTGGACACTAATGTCAATTGGCACCTATGTTGATGGGTATTGAAGTCCGATTACATTTGGGATGAAGGTCCAAACAATTCTTTGGCTTATATGAATCCTTTGAAGCGATAGGAGGGCCATAACCTTTTATGTTCTTTGTTTGGTGTTCGTGATATTTCATCACTTTTAGTTGTATTATTATTAAAAGTTAAATTTTAAAACAATTTTTCCGGACCAAAAGAAAAATTTGCTACTTAGCACTAATATCATAGAAAATTGCCTAGGGGAAGTGTTGTTGTTGCTTCACCAGATTGCTGAAGGTCTTGAGGGCGGACAACAAAGAGCCCTGCAAAAAGAGATCCGAGTTATCCTGAGAAAGCAACAGGTAAACCAGATTGGCGGTGAAATTGATAATGTACGAGTAATAGTTGCTAACCCCATTGTGATACCCCCACGGAGTGAAATGATGTTGTGGTGCAGAGCAGCGGTAGGTCTCAGAGGACGGGATTACCAGGCTGTAGTAGAACCCACTCATTCAGAACACTGGCCCACAATCCTGACAGCCAGAGGGGTAGTTGATGTACACAAGGGAAGGGTACCTGTACGAGTGCTGAACTGTGGGGAGGAGGAAGCTAAGCTACCAAGGTACGCTACCATTGCCAAACTGTTTACTTGCCCAAACAACGCTATACAACCTATAGGTCCCCTGATACAAGCTGACTCCACAGAGGACGAGACCTCCCAGAGGACTGGTGCCAAAAATTCCATGTGGGGACTGACCCTACATCCACCTACCAGAAACAAGGGGTTCACCGGGTCATACAGGAATACAAGCAGGTTTTTAGTAAGAACCCACTAGACTTTGGTAGAATCAAAGGGGAGCAACATCACATACCCACAGGCAGTCATCCTCCTATTAAGGAAAGACATAGGCCTATACCACCAGCCCATTACTAACACGCTAAAGACATGCTGAAGGACACGAAAGAGGCAGGAGTCATTAGGGACATTTGCAGCCCTTGGGCGGCTCCCCTGGTCCTGGTGAAAAAGAAGGATGGCACAATGAGGATGTGTGTAGACTACAGACAGATAAATCAGATAACACACAAGGATGTCTACCCTTTGCCATGGATAGAGGAATCCCTCGCTGCCTTAAAAGCTTCTAACTACTTTTCCACCCTAGATCTCACTAGTGGCTACTGGCAAGTATCTGTAGCAGAAGAAGATCGGGAGAAAACAGCCTTCACCACTCCCATGGGCCTCTGTGAGTTCAACAGCATGCCATTTGGACTCTGCAACGCCCCCGGGACCTTCCAGAGGTTGATGGAGTGCTGCCTGGGACACCTCAACTTTGAGACCATCCTGTTCTACCTGGATGATGTCATCGTGTACTCCAAGACCTATGAGGACCACCTGAAACACCTGGCTGAAGTCTTTGAAGCACTATCCCGATATGGGATGAAGCTGAAGCCATCCAAGTGCCATATACTAAAGCCGAAGGTCCAATAACTAGGTCATGTGGTCAGTCCAGAAGGAGTAGCACCGGACCCAGAGAAGGTCACAGTCATCCAGAAATGGCCCACACCCACCACCGTCTGGGAGGTACGTCAGTTCCTTGGCCAGGTAGGCTACTACAGGAGGTTCATCAAGGGCTATACGAAGATGGTGGCGCCTTTGCAAGAGCTCCTAGTAGGTCAAGCAAAGAAGGGAAAGACCTCCGGCCCACCGTTCACCTGGGGAGAAGCAGAAGAACACTCCTTCAGACAAATGAAAGGGTCCCTGACGGATGAAGAGATCCTGGCCTACCCTGATTACAGTCTACCATTTGTGCTGTATACCGATGCCAGCAATCTGGGGCTGGGAGCAGTGCTTTCACAGGTGCAGAAAGACAAGGAACGTGTGATTGCTTAAGCCAGCAGGAAGCTCCGGCCTACTGAAAGAAACCCAGAAAATTATAGCTCATTTAAGTTGGAGTTCCTGGCCATGGTCTGGGCTATCACTGAGCAATTCAAGCACTACCTGGCAGCCACCAAATTCACCGTCTTCACGGACAACAACCCCCTAACCCACTTGGATACTGCTAAGTTGGGTGCCATGGAGCAACGTTGGCTAGCCCGACTAGCAAATTATGATTTTACTGTCAAGTATCGGGCAGGTCGCAAGAATGGCAACACAGATGCCCTGTCAAGGATGCCTCACCTAGCAGACAAGGGTGAAGATGTAGATGACCTTGAAGAGATTGAGCTGCCAGCGTTCCATCGCCATGGAGCTAACCAGTGTCAGCAGTCACACACCAGCCACCAAGAAGTGACCCTGAATCTGCTACCTCACTACAACTGGAAGGAGACTCAGGAGAATGATCCAGCAGTTGGTTTGGTGAAGAAGCTGATCACTCAACCTGGCGCCAGCCTTGATTCCAAAGCCCCGTCTGAAGCACAGCACTTGCGGAGAGAGAGGGGTTGATTATTCATCCACCAAGACAAACTCTACAGGAGCATCATTGACCTGAAGACGCATGAGAAGGTGTGGCAGGTGATTGTGCCACAGAAGGATACTCGGATGGTGCTGGAAGCTTATCACAATGGCGCAGGTCACTTTGGTTGGAAGAAACTGAAGGCACGCCTTAAAGAAAGATTCTACTGGGTGGGCATGAGATCTGCCCTGGAGAAGTGGTGTAGAGTCCATGCAATCTCAGAAGAAAAGACCATCACAGTCAGAGAGCACCACTCCAGCCAATCCAAACCAAACAACCCTTGGAATTGGTGGCCCTGGACCATGTGAAGTTGGCCCCCAGCAGACAAGGCTACACCTATGCCCTCACCATGGATGATCACTACTCCAGGTTCCTGGTGGTAGTACCAGTCAAGGATTTGACAGGCCAGACTGCAGCCAGAGCTTTCCAAGCCCATTTCTGTAGACCACATGGCTATCCAGACCAAGTGCTCACTGACCAAGGCCCAGCCTTTGAAGCTGAGGTGTTCAAGGAGTTTTGTAACCTTTATGGCTGCAAGAAGATCCGTACCACACCTTACCATCCTCAGACCAATGGCATATGCGAGAAGATGAATCACATTGTTCTCAACCTCCTGAAAACTCTACCACTGGAAGAAAGATGCTGGTGGCCAGATAAGCTGCCTGACCTGGTGGACATGTATAACAACGTCCCCGTGAGTTCCACGAACTGCACACCGGCATATCTGATGAGGGCCAGACCTGGAAGACTGCCAATGGATCTGGAAATGGGAATTGAGACCCCTGAAGACCCTCTACAAGGTGCTGATTGGGATTCCACCCGCCAGGCCAAGTACAAGAGAGTACAAGAGTGTGTGGAGCGAAGCTTGACCCAGCAGCGGGAAAGACAAGAAAAAGCCTACAATACAAATGCACCTGCTGTTCCTATGATGCCTGGAGAAGTGGTCCTGAAGAGAAAGAGAAGAAATCACAAACTCGACAATCACTGGGAAGCAGAACTCTACACCGTGTTACCATTAACACCTAGCCGTGAGAAGACATGCCTCATCAGCAAAGATGGAGGAAAGACAACAGCAGTGGTTTCCAGAGACCACCTTAAGAGATGCCCTGAACAGCTAAGAATCCCTGAGGAAGTTTCCAACCCTTGACCAGTCGAAGAACCAAGAGAAAAGATGATCCATACTGTGCTTGGAGATTTTCCTGCAAGTTGGCCTCAATACAATGGAGCTGTTTTAATTCCAGTGATTACCTTCCCTCAACCCAGAGAAAAAGTTAGAGGACAAGAAGAACCTGTTCAGAACTCAGAATAGTCGAGTATAGCTGAATCAGAAGAACATCCACAAGTATTAGCACTCAGTACACCCATCATTCACATTGAGTCACATACACCGGGTGGGAGGACACAACCTCAGACAGATGACAGCATAGTACTGCGTAGATCAACCCGCAGCAACTTTGGTCAGCTCCCAATACGGTATAGAGAAAGTACAGTTTAGTTAAAGTGTCTAACAAGGATGTTTAAAAATATTTTTCTGAAAGTTTAGTAACGTTTAAGAGTGTGCCCACAAGAACTTTTGTGTGAACTGTTTGAGTATTTATTTTATTTAGCACCTGGTTACGTGCACTTTAAAAAAAAATGAACCACAGGCTATTCCTTGCATTGTAAAAAAGTTACCTCAATGGTACCAACCTCAGAGTGTGCCTGTTTATGGGGCATGGCTCTGCACCACCAGGGAGCACGCCTGTTTATGGGGCCTGCTCTCCAACACCAGGGAGCACACCTGTTTATGGGGCCTGCTCTCCAAAACCAGGGAGCACGCCTG
The DNA here is from genome assembly GCF_048569485.1 of Anomaloglossus baeobatrachus. Classification (NCBI taxonomy): domain Eukaryota; kingdom Metazoa; phylum Chordata; class Amphibia; order Anura; family Aromobatidae; genus Anomaloglossus; species Anomaloglossus baeobatrachus. Next base: position 264,030,345 of record NC_134357.1, on the reverse strand, counting down.
TTTATGGGGCCTGCTCTACAACACCAGGGAGCATGCCTGTTTATGATGCCCGCTCTCCAACACACGGAAGCTGGTACACCTGTTTATGGGGCCTACCTTAAACCACCCTCCACAGTAGAGGAAGATTGGAGGAAAGGTCTGGGATAGAGCTGGCCCAGACCTGGTCACCAAAGGGACCGGTGACCTGCCTTCTGGAGGTTCTTGGGTGGGTTCAGGACTTGTGTGTAATGGGTGGTGAAGGATGGTACCTGGTATGTTGTGGGAAAAATTTGTATTTAACTCTCTTCTTGTCTTTGCAGCCCGAGGATGTGCAGTTGATAACCAAGGGGGAATGTGGCGCCCTGACCTGGTCAGGCACCACTGAGTACTGCACCCATGCTGGGACAGTGCTTCCAGGTAATTCCAAAGACCAGAAAGGGGTGTGTACGCACAGACACATAGCAACCGGGTCTCCCACACCTTTCGAGGGGACCCTTGGGTAGCCTCTGGATGAGGCTTGCTTACAATTTTTACCGAGGGGTGTAGTGGAGAGGCTGGAAGTTAAGTTGCAGAGGCTGTAAGGAAAGTAGGAGGAGTGGGCCGGTCTGGGGGTGGAGAGTGGCAGTTGCAGAGAGACGGAGACACACGGACACCCTAGACAGACCCTGCAGGTGTGGTAGCTGTTAGCGGGGCAGAATAGTGACCAGAAAGTCAGTCTGAAAGACACCTGAAGAGAGGCAGTCGAGTACGGGGACTGCTGGTGACTAAGCACGCACAGGGAACAGGTCCCTAGAGCAGACGTCCATTTAGTGATCTGCTGAACCTGTCGGTAAGGGGACTGGAGGTCCCTCGCAAACGATCTAGAGTCCAAGCCTCAGCAGCAACAGGGGGACCCATAAGGAGACAGAGCCAGAAGCCATCTCACCTGGTCCACGCTGCCGGCAAACGGGCCAAAAATGGGAGAAATTGCAGCAGCGACTTCCCTGGATGACCCCCCCCCCGGTACTTTAAGTCAGGGGTTATCCGAAACAAGAAGTGCAAGGAAGGCGAGTTAATAGCTACCCTCAGAACGGTCTGAAGGAATTCCTGGTTCCACCCGGTTTAATCTCAGCATCACTCGGGCTCCTCACAACGAAACATCCAAAAGTGAGTAAGCAAGTTGAAAGACTTTCTGGACTGTGACTGAGTTATTCTGGAACCTGTTGTTCTACACACACACACCCGAGCCCCTGGGGCCAGTCTCACTCTCGGGAGGCCACCCCATCTGACTGCAGATTCCATCAACCCCATACGCTCGTTAAACTGCAGTGGCGGTCACCTATAACCCTGACCGCAAACCGAGAGTGGCGTCACGACTCAGATCTACATATCCTGACATACCTGTTGCCAGAAGGATCCCCAAAGAGAAGTCCCTGCGGCGTCCCTGGAAGTGGAGTGGTGCCCCGGAGGCAACCGCTGCAGTGGTGGGCTTCTCAGTTTGAATCGAGGAGCAGTCATGAAGAAAATTTCCCAAACAAAGAGAAACAGCATCATCCAGCTCATCGCCAAGCTGCATCATGTGAGCGCCATGACATTTGGAAGAATTCAAAATGAAGTCCATTCATTCAAAAGCCAGGAGGTGGCCCTTCGGCAAAATATTGGAGTCAACAAGTCGGCTCATCACAAGGTCTATCAGATCAGATGTAATAAACATGGCAGTGGAGGTGGCTCATATGCTTTGTAATAGTGAGATCTAGGATGTCCCTGCAAGCACTGTGAAAGTCTGGAATGGTGGCCTGAAAAAAATGTGAAGGTTTGACTTCAATATTGTCATAAAAAGCGTTTGCACAAGTTCACAAAAAAGTACAAAAAGTGGATGGTAGAAAATTGAAAACGGGTGATTTGGAGCGATGAGATGAAAGTCAACAGACTAAGCTCTGATGGGTTCAAATAGGTCTGGAAGAAACAAGGTGAAAATAGGCTAATGGATTTCGAAATTGAAGGAACTGAAATGTTTGGTGGCTTGTTTCACAGCCAAAGGTGTTGGATACTTGACCAGGATCATTGGTGGTCTCAATTTGAGCTGTATGTGAGTATCCTTCAAGACGACTTCCTTTGTACACTTAAGTACTATAGGTATGAAAAGGATGACATAATGTTCCAGCAGAACAATGACCAGAAGCATACATCAAGATTGGAGAAAAATGGTTCAATGACAATGAAACAAGGTACTGGATTGTTCTAAAATCTCAAACCAATTGTACACTAGTGGGTAGAGTTGAAGAAAAAGCTGTATACATACTCAAGTGTGTCAACCAGTATGCACCAACATTGGGAACGTGTAGAAGAGACCTGGGATCAGATATCAGTGGAGACATGCTTGAATCTGATCAAGAGCATGTCATGAAGAATTCAGGTAATGTTGAAAGCCAAAGGTGGATATACAAAATACTAACAAAATAATAAAAATTACAATTTAGATCTTTATGAGAAAAATAGTAACAATGCAGTAAAATTACAAGAATCTGCATAACTAATCAAATGCTACATAGTTGCAAGTCAAATTTATAGCCCCTGTCACATTTAACGACTTACCAGCGATCCCGAAAACGATGCGACCTGATAAGGATCACTGGTAAGTCGCTGGGAGGTCACCGGTGAGATGTCACACAGTCAGATCTTACCAACGACGCAGTAACGATCAGCGACCTGTATAACGATCTCGGTGGGCGTTGGGACTGTGTTAGGAGGTCGTTCGTAGGCGTCAAACACAGTGATGCGTCCTGCCCAGCAAGACATCGCCTTTGAAGAAAATAGTCCCAATCATTCAGCAACGACTAGCGATCACACAGCAGGGGCCTGATCGCTGGTAAGTGTCACACATAACGAGATCGCTGCTGCGTCACAGAAATGGTGACGCAGCAACGATCTCGTTAGCGATCTCGTTGTGTGTGATGGGGCCTTAAGTATGAGATAACCAAGGTGATTGTCTATAAAATGAAATAGTTTCCTGCGTAGGCTATGTGCGCACTATGTGCGGTAAAAAAACGCACCAAATCCGCGGGAAAAACGCATGCGTTTTTGCTGTGGATTTGCCACGGTTTTGCCGCGGTTTTGCCGCGGTTTTTCTGCAGGTTGGTCCCTGTGTTTTTTTTATGCTGTAAAGGGGGCTTTACACGCTACGATATCGTTAATGTTTGATCGTCGGGGTCACATTGTTAGTGACGCACATCCGGCGTCATTAACAATATCGCAGCGTGTAACACTTACCAGCGACCTTAGGCGACCTCAAAAATGGTGAAAATCGTTCACCATGGAGAGGTCGTCCCAAACTCAAAAATCGGTAAGGGTTGTTTAGCGTTGTGATTCATCGCTCATGCGGCAGCACACATCGCTATGTGTGACACCGCATGAGCGAGGAACGTCTCCTTACCTGCCGCCGGCCACAATGCGGAAGGAAGAGGTGGGCGGGATGTTTACATCACGCTCAGCTCCGCCCCTCCGCTTTGATTGGCCGGCCGCTGTGTGACGTTGCGGTGACGTCGCTGTGATGCTGAACTTTCCTCCCCCTTGAAGGAGGAATTGTTTGGCAGTCACAGCGACGACGCCGACCAGGTAAGTACATGTGACGCTGCGTAGCGATAATGTTCGCTACGGCAGCGATCACAAACAATCGCATGCGCGACGGGGGCGAGTACTTACACGGTCGCTATCGCTACAAATTGCTAGCGATATCGCTACCGTGTAAAGCCCCCTTAACTGCAATAAATAATATAGATAATAGATAGATAATCGATAGACAGACAGATAATGGATACAGGAAAAGATGGATAGATAGATAGACAGATAGATAGATGAGAAAGACCTATATAATGTCCTATCCTCCTGCATTTTCTAAGCTGGCACCCTTTAGTGACTTTCATGTGGCACTAAAGGGTGCCTAGCCTTGTATTTAGCCATAAAATAAATAAATAATTTAAAAAAAAAAAAACACGTGAGGTCCCCCCATCTTTTGTAGCCAGCTAGGGTAAAGCAGATGGCTGCAGCCTGCAGACCACAGCTGGCAGCTTCACCTTGGCTGGTAATCCAAAACAGAGGGCACCCCACACTGTTATTTTACATTAAATAAATAATTTAAAACAAAAAACGTGGGGTCCCCCCCAAATTGGATCACCAGCCAAGGTAAAGCGGACAGCTGTGGTCTGATATTCTCAGACTAGGGAGGTCCACTGTTATTGGACACCCCCCAGCCTAAAAATAGCAGGCCGCAGCGGCCCCAGAAGTGGCGCATCCATTAGACGTGCCAATCCTGGCGCTTCGTCCCAACTCATCCCGTTGCCCTGGTGCGTTGGCAAACGAGGTAATATATGGGGTTGATGCCAGATGTGTAATGTCACCTGGCATCAAGCCCTGGGGTTCGTGATGTCACGTGTCTATCAGATACCCGACATCACCAACCCAGTCAGTAATAAATAAAAAATAGACAACAAAAAAAGTTTTATTTGAAAAAACACTGCCCACATTCCCTCATTCACCAATTTATTGAAATGAACAATCAATTCCACGTCCGGCGTAATCCAATAAAGGGGGGGGGGGTCCCACGGCGATCCATACCATAGTCACTGTCCAATTCAATGAAGAACAGAATGTTCCCCATTGGCTGGGAGAGCAATGCAGTGACCTGAGCTAACATCAATAGGTCAGCCCAGGTCACTGCAGGGGATGACGAGCGCTGCTGTCAGGAGGTTAGATGAGATCATTACCTGCAGTGATGATCTCCTGCAGTCCTGCCATCAGCGCTGTCACTGCCTTCTATGCCCGCCACGTTGTCAGCAGTATCGCGAGAGCCCGTGACGTCACCGCTAGTGACAGCCTCGGGCCGCGGGCATAGACAGCAGTGACCGTGGTGATGTCAGGAGGCAGGAGATCATCACAGCAGGTAATGATCTCTTCTCACCTCCTGACAGCAGCGCTCGTCATCCCCGCAGCTGCACGCACTGCTGTGTGTCAGTGTCTGCCAGCTCTGCGGCGTGACAAGCTGCTGATACTGCGGGCAGACACTGACACTGCTGTGCTGGCAGCGGCGAGGCCGGAGCGGGACACAGACTGCACGGGCACCTGGAGGTCACACGGAAGTGCTTCTGTGCGGCGTCCAGGGAGTGTGACGTCTGTGTTTACTCTGCTCCGCTTCCTCTTCCAGGCATAATGACATTACTCCCTGCAAAACCGCAGGCAGCGGTATACCGCACATCATTTGCTACCTGCGGTATACCCCCGGAATTTCGCGATTACATTACAGTGAATGAAGTGAAATACCAGGGGTATACCGCAGCTACCTGCGGAAAAGAAGTGACATGCACATTTTCTCAAGAAATTTTCTCAAGAAAATCTTCACAAAGAATTTTCTTGAGAAAAAAACGCAGTGTGCGCACAGCTATTTTTTTCCCATAGGTTTTGCTGGGAAATGTCTGCAGAAAGATTTCAAACATTTGTCAAGAAATTTCTGCAGCAAAACCGCGGGTAAATCCGCGGGTAAAACGGCCTAGTGCGCACATAGCCTAAAATCTGTAGTGAATGGTGAGATATGGAGCCTGAAATTGAAAAGTTTTAAAAAACATTGCTACCCTTTTGCTCGTCAGTGTATCTTGCTTAACTGTAATCACATAGTGCTTATATTCAAGTTATATATGGTTTTCATTTTTGCAATATTTCCACTTTGACTTTCATTTCTATGTGAGTTCTGAAAATAGGCAAACAACTATCAACCACTAAAATATTGCAAAATGTGTCTAGCTTAGTTCTTTTTTTTGTTCAAGAGGAAGAGCTAACCAGTACAGAAACTAAACATCTGCTTCATTTAGTGTAACTTTCATTTATTAGGACAATTATTATTAAAGATCATTTGTGAATTATCCAGATTTGTCACCCTCAGAATACAAATAAAAATGTATTCATTTGGGGCGGCGTGGCTAGCTGATGGCTGAGTGAGCCACATATCACTGTAGCTCCGAGTCTGAACCGTCTAACGGCCACTATTTAACTGAGACATACTCGACAAACCTTACATGAGCAGATGTAAACGCCTGGACAACCACGGGACGAGAGCATACGGCAGGTGGAAAGACATGGACCAGTTTCTGACCACGAATATCCCAATGTGTGCACCAAGCGTGAGAGCCACGATGGTGTTGGCTGGGCACTGAAGCAGTTTCCTGGCAGCAGGAGCAATGAACATCCAGGACTCCGCGTCTGAACACGAGGAGGACTTGGGCAATGAAGGCCCTGAGACAGAGGATCTGGACCTGCATGAAATAAGTAAATATCTTAAAGCAATCCCTACTAAGAAAGACTTTGAGAAATTTGTGTGCAGACTTGAAAACACTTACAAAAGGGAGTTGCAGACACTTAAAGCAGAGTTAACTACTTGAGTTGAGGAGATAGAAAAGATGCAGTGTAAGGGGTGGACGGACCCCTAGTGTGGAGAAGACGTTTTCCCCCCCTGAAGACGCCACAGGAGTATGGTGGCACATTGTACCATGTTATGTGTTATGTACGGTTCTCCCCACCCCAGGTGCCAGTGTAGTGAGTGGTTCCCCTGGTAACAATGACAGGGAAGGAAGGGGCAGGGCAGCCTAGGAGGGAAGAGAAGGGGGGTTGGGCTCTGAATGCAGGGCAGTGTGCTGTGAGATGTAACAGGAGAGAGAGCTGAGGAGAAGTGCCGGGGCAGAGTGCAGGAGTGGGTGCTGTGGCAGTGGAGTGGAGAAGTTGGAGCTAATCCGGAGCCGGTAGTGAGTACTGGAGCCGTCCCCTAGTTCAATACAAATCCCTGGGAAAGGGCTGGACTAAAATCGGGATAGGAGTACCACTGCTAGGGGGATAACAATTGGCCCCTGCAGGCAAAGGAAAGTGCCCGTAGAGAAAAAGGAAACCGTTTTTGTAGAAAAGGACTTGTAACTTGTAACGTACTAAAGTAAGCCTGCTGCAAACAGAAAGATGGAAGCTTTGTTTAATAAATCGGTGTTTGGTTTATCCGCTGCCTGCAATTGTCTCTTTCCTGACAGTGAAGAAGGAGCTGGAGAGCACAGAAAGAACGCTGTCATGAATGGGCCCCATGCATCCACACTCTGCCCCAACAAGACACCTGTTTTGCAAGTGACGGCTGGGCCGGGGTTCAGCCTGCGACCCACAAGGCGAGGGGACTCGACTACACCCCCTGAGGCGCCCCCTGCCCCCGTTACAGCAGGACAGCATATTGCAGGAGTTTCAGGCACACTGGGAGGTCCTGAATCAACACTCTACTAAAATGAAGGAATCTTAATTAGTTTAAAAGATCTTGAGAACCGCAACAGGCAGAATAACATTCGTATATGCGGTTTACCAGAGTTTGTTACTGCTGCTGACCTGGTCTCCACCGCCCAACTGTTGTTTGCTCAGCTGTTGGAAGATGATAAGCTTAGGACTATTTAACTGGAGTGAATACACAATGCCTTGGGGCCTAGACCTATCTCTGACACATACCCGAGAGATGTGGTATGTAGGGTGCATTTTTACAAGATGAATGAAGCCATTATGGCTGCTGCCAGCATCTGAGTGGCCCAGCGGAGCACCGGAGAATCCTCCAGTGGGCCCCTGGGACCCCCGGGGCCCCGATGGGCCCCGTTCCCCAGTGGGCCCCCATGCTTTATATGGTGCGGGGTACCGTGGGCTTGTTACCGCAGGCTGGGCAGGGGTGTTTAGGTGGCATACCGGGCCCCCATGCTCTGATGGGCCCCCAGCCTTTCCATCATAAACTGCAGTGATCGCACAGAATAATCTGTGCAATCTCTGTGACGCCCTGGCGCTGCCAGGTGGTCACAGAGAAACAGTGCACCCCACACAACCCCATCCCACATCAGGTTCCATCTGCCATAAAACCCTAGCCACCCCCCTCAGGGTAGGAAGGACACTCCAGTGGGCGGGACCAGGCGGCTCGGGAGCGCCCACCTAGGGGCCTTGAGGATCCGGGGGAGAGAACCATTCAGAGAGTGAGAGAGAGGGAAGTTGTTCTAAGAGTTGGAGTCAAGTCTGAGCCTAGTGAAGGGTCGCCAGGGTAGTGGTCCTGGTCTACTTGCTAGGTGGCAAGCAGTGGACCGTGTCCAATAGCGACGGGAGTCCGGTCGCAGGAAATCCAAAGTTGATCGGGGCAGGGTTGGAGCCCGCCGGTACCGACAGCGGAGATCCGGTCCGGAAACCGTGCACAGGCGGGGTACCTGGACCCTAGTTAGAAGACGATTGCAAGCCCCTTCTCTAATTAACCAGGCCGGGGACAAGGTTCCAGATGTTGTTCCAGTGTGTTAGCCCAGATAGAGTGAAACGACAGCCCACCCCGGGGATAGGGTATCCGCAACAACCCACTGAGATCCCATGGGTCAGTTTTCGCGGGCACATCTCCCAACCAAAACAAAACCGGGAGAGGACTTCCCCGTTCCACACGAAGTTGTCCAAAGGAGAAGAAAAGTACATAGTGCCGGAGGAAGGGACATTGGTTCACCAGTCGGGTGTGGGAACAGTATACACCCGGAAGCGGCAGCCGGCTACTGACTCCTTGGTTTACCAGAGGACTTGTGTGCAATCATTTAATCGTGAGTACACCAACACCCTGCGGTCCGGCCTGGTGCACCACCACCGGCAGCCATCACCTCCCGTGTTCTGAACACTGAGCCCCGGGGCATCCACCCCTACCCACGGAGGGGTCAAACACCTAGCTGCCGCTCCATCGCCCCTGTGTGCTCCCCAACAGCAGCGGTGGTACTCCACCTTAGTTCGTGACGCCACTCACGGTGTGTGGTGTCACGAACTATCTACAACAATCCCCTGTACATATTACATCCCCTTTTTTTTATTTGAGTGTCCGCACGACCCCCGGGTCCGGAGACCCCTCGAGCCACTGCAGATCCGGACCCGAGCAGCTCAGCTGCTGACGTGGGGGCGGCACACCTCAAAACCTGGCGTCACGAACAGGATTGTAACCCCTCCACCTACGTGGTGAAAGTGTGCCTTGTTTTGGACTGTAAACGGTACTCCTTTTCAAAATTTTTTGACAGCCGCCATTTTGCCGCCATTTTGGACGTGAAAAACAACAAGCCCGGCGTCTTCTTCCCCGAAAAAGAGCGCAAAGTTGAGGCCACGCCCCCAGGAAACGCAGGCGGAAGTTGGTGACTCCTCGCACAGGAAGCAAAGGACAGTGGGTCCCACGAGACTGCTGTAGAAAAACCAAGGGGGAGGACAGAAAAAGCGGCATGTGACACAAGAAGATAAAGGGCAGGGACACCAGGACTTTGCCAAATCCCGTTTCTGGACAAGCAAGCGGCAGGATGTCTTAGGGGTCCGGCAACCAGCAAGTGGAGAGGCCCGTTCCCGGGACCACCGACTGGATTGAAGCGCAAACGGAGAAGATGTGTCGGAGAATCCAGGCCCAGGCGCATTTCATCATAACACGGTGGACCACCGAAATGAAGGGCCTGGCTACAGCTGTCCAGGTGAGCCAGGTGGAGATGGCCTCAGAAGTGCGGGTAAGCGGTGACCCACGCCCCTATGTTCCCCAGGAACCGGACGTTCCGGCTGAGGGGGTCTGACCTGCCCCCGTCCGCCACGTCACCTCCCTCGCCACCCGTGTCCATGGCCAGCACTCCGATCGGACCGCTGCCCCAAATTACGGCAGCGGAACCCGTCTTGTCTAAAGAAGAGGACCCATCAATGGGGACCTCGGGCCTTACCTGCATCCCCGCTCCGACACCCGTCCCGGCCCCGCGCCGGACCACAGTCCGGAAGACATCTCCTCTGGCCCCGAGCCAGACCGCAGCATTAGTGACGTCACCCCCGGCTCCGGCAGTCCACCCGGCCGCAACTATGATGACGTCGGCTCCGGCAGTCCGCCCGCCTGCAACTATGATGACATCGGCCCCGGCAGTCCGCCCAGCTGTAACGGAGGCGGTGCCTGATCAGAAGCCATTTGCGGCAGCCGCACAGGTTGCCACCCAGTGCCTGGTCCCGGCTGTGGAGCAGCCGGGATGTACCTGCAGGGAAGCAGAGAAGGCCAGTGAAAGATGGGGCCCTCGGCAGAGAGAAAGGCCGGTCGTAGCCGACACCGAGGGCATTCGTGTGGGCCAAGCTCCCGAGCAGGAGGAGGAGCACAGAACCCGTGCCCCGTACTGGGAGCGACAGCAGCGGCAGCTGAAACAAGAAATCGCTGCCCGGGAAAAACGTAAAGCCGAGGTACTGGCACGCACCTACCAAGAAAAGGAAACCACCTACGGCAGGCTACCTTCCAGGTGTGGGGCCCGACCTACCGAGGGCAGGTCCGCCACTTTAACCCCCAAAAGGAATGGGGGTTCATCTACGAGCTGGGACTGGTCTCCGAAATGTTTGTGTCCTGGAGGGATGTGGCCCCTCATCTGCCAACAGGTCACCCAGACTAAGATCTGGAACCCGGGGACCTAGTGAGTTACACCCGACACTGTGGAGAAAGGGGGTGGTTCGCCTGGACATTAAAAAGTGGATGGTGGTCGATGGGCAGCCATGTCTCCAAAGCCCCTCACAGTCCCCTGTAGAGAATAAGACGTAGATGGTAGCGGTTTCCAGCTACCCGTTAGGCTACTTTCACACATTCGGTTTGAGCAGTGCGGCACAATCCGGCTGTAAAACCTATGCAACGGATGCGGCGAAAACACCGCATCCTTTGCATAAGTTTTTACATGCGGCCCGTCCGTTTTTTTCCGGTTGCGGCACGCTACTGAGCATGCGCAGTGGAAGAAACCGCATGCGGCGGCCGGAATGCGTTTTTTCCGCATCGTGTCGCATCCGGCGTCCATAGGCATGCATTGAAAAATGTGCCGAAGCGGCCGGATGCGGCGCGATGCGGTTTTTTTGCCGGACAAAAAAACGTTACAAGATACGTTGCCTCCGGCCGCCGCTTTAATTAATTTTGCCGCATCCGGAAAAAAACGGATGCAACGCAAAGCCATCAGGCACAATCCAGTAACAATGCAAATCTATGGGGATAAAACGGATGCAGTACCGGATCCGTTTTACCCGTTTTTTTCCGGATTGTGCCTGATGGAAAAAACCTGATGTGTGAAAGTAGCCTTAATCGGTTAAAGTTACCCTGTTTTTGGTTTACAACTATGGACCAAGACCTCAGGACTGGTGAGGTCACCCCAAAAACTTGCTTGGGTATTGTAAATAACCCCTAACCACTTTCTTGTTACTCCTCACCCACTGCACAGCCTCTGGAGAGGTCGATTGGAGGAAGGGCCTGCGGTGGAGTAGGCCGAGGCCCAGCCTACTAATAAAACCAGTGGCTAACCTCCAGGCCAAGGGTCCCCGGACTATTGGCCCTTGAGATGGACTGCCGAGTAAGGAACATTTTACCCGGACCGTGCAGGTGTCGCCCGGAACTGCTGAGGACTTGGGAAAAAGGGGTGTCCACCATGATTAGAGGTGGCACCAAGGAACCAAGTTGTTTGGGTGGCGGGAGAAGGAGGGGAAAGTAATGTTACCATGTTTGCAACGTTAAAGTGATGTGCCTCCCGTAAGGGAAGAAATGTTCTTAAAATGTTTTACCTTCTTTCCCGTTTATTTTAGAAAAATAAAAGGTCAGTGGTCGGACAGCCCGCGGACAGGGTGTATTCAACCAAGAGGGAATGTAATGCCCAGGTGGTCACAGAGAAACAGTACACCCTACACAACACCATCCCACATCAGGTACCATCTGCCATAAAACCCTAGCCACCCCCCTCAGGGTAGGAAGGACACACCAGTGGGTGGGACCAGGCGGATCGGGAGCGCCCACCTAGGGGTCTTGAGGATCCGGGGGAGGGAACCAGTCAGAGAGTGAGAGAGAGAGAAGTTGTTCTAAGAGTTTGAGTCAAGTCTGACCCTAGTGAAGGGTAGCCAGGGTAGTGGTCCTGGTCTACTGGCTAGGTGGCAAGAACTGGACCGTGTCCAAAGGCAACGGGAGTCCGGTTGCGGGAAATCCAAAGTGGATCGGGGCAGGGTTGGAGTCCGCCGGTACTGACAGCGGAGATTCGGTCCGGAAACCGTGCACAGGCGGGGTACCTGGACCCTAGTTAGAAGACGGTTGCAAGCCCCTTCTCTAATTAACCAGGCCGGGGACAAGGTTCCAGACATTGTTCCAGTGTGTTAGCCCAGATATAGGGAAACGACAGCCCACCGCAGGGGATAGGGTATCCGCAACAACCCACTGAGATCCCATGGGTCAGTTTTCACGGGCACATCTCCAAACCAAAACAGAACCGGGAGAGGACTTCCCCATTCCAAAAAGTACATAGTGCCAGAGGAAGGGACATTGGTACACCAGCTGGGTGTGGGAACAGTATACACCCGGAAGCGGCAGCTGGCCACTGATGCCTTGGTTTACCAGCGGACTTGTGTGCAATCATTTAATCGTGAGTACACCAACACCCTCCGTTCCGGCCCGGCGCACCACCACCGGCAGCCATCACCTCCCGTGTTCTGAACACTGAGCCCCGGGGCATCCACCACTACCCACGGAGGGGTCAAACACCTAGCTGCCGCTCCATCGCCCCTGGGTGCTCCCCAACAGCAGCGGTGGTACTCCACCTTACCACACACCGTGGGTGGCGTCACGAACTATCTACAACAATCCCCTGTATATATTACATCCCCTTTTTTATTTGAGTGTCCGCACGACCCCCGGGTCTGGAGACCCCTCGAGCCACTGCAGATCCGGACCCGAGCAGCTCGGCTGCTGACGTGGGAGCGGCACACCTCCAGTTTCCGTAGTTGTAGCACACAGTCATGTGACTCACCACAGGTCCTTGCAGTGCGGGAGTCCTCAGGCCTGCACAAAATGAGGTGCACACAGGAACTGCAGACTGCGCCTCTCATATTCAAATGTAAAGACGCACGTACATTTGAATGGTGCGGTGCCAGGACTGAGGCAGAGGAGTTCCTCAGAACCGCACCGACATCCGTCATCACCGAGGCCACACGGAAGAAGAGGACACGCAGGCACCAGGTAAGCACCTCTGCCTCCCCCTTGCAGTGAGCCTCCCCCTTGCTGTGAGCCTCCCCTTGCTGAGAGCCTCCTTCTGCTGTGAGCCTCCCCCTGCTGTGAGCATCCTGCCTTCTCCTGCTGGGAGCCACCCCTTGCTGAGAGCCTCCTTTTGCTGTGAGCCTCCTGCTTCCCCCTGCTGTGAGCCTCCTCCTGCTGTGAGCCTCCTGGCCTCCCCTGCAGGGAGCCTTCCCCTGCAGTGAGCCTCCCCTTGCTGTGAGCCTCCCCCTTGCTGTGAGCCTTCCCCTGCAGTGAGCCTACCCCTGCAGTGAGCCTCCCCCTGCAGTGAGCCTTCCCTTACTGTGAGTCTCCTGCCTCCCCCTGCTGTGAGCCTCTCCTTCCTGTGATCCTCCCCCTTGCTGTGAGCCTCCTCCTTGCTGTGAGCCTCCTCCTTGCTGTGAGCCTCCCGCTTGCTGTGAGCCTCTTGCCTCCCCCTGCAGTGAGCCTCCTGCCTCCCTCTGCAGTAAGCCTTCTGCCTCCCCCTGCTGTGAGCCTTCCCTTGCAGTGAGCCTCCCCCTGCAGTGAGCCTCCTGCCTCCCGATGCTCTGAGCCTCCTGCCTCCCGTGGCTGTGAGCCTTCTGCCTCCCACTGCTGTGAGCCTCCTGCCGCTGTGTACACCCCTAGTACTGTGTGCCACCAACCCAGTGCTGTGTCACCCATGGTGTAGAAATTGGGGGAAAAGTGTGGCATGTGCTCTGGTAGTGATCAACTATAGGTGACTGTGTTATTTTCTGCAGAGTCTCGTCATGGCAGGAAGAAGTGTTCGCGGTCAGTGCAAGAGGAAGAGGAAAAGCGGAAGATGAATAACGTCAGCTAGAGATGTCACTGGTGAGTCAGTGTATTACATGTACACACACACTATACACTCTATAGAGAGCTCCGGGGTATACTGTCACTAATTAATGTCACTGGTGATCACTGTATTACCTGTACACTGGCACTATATATACAGAGCTCATGTGTATAATGGCACTGATGGTAATATTAGTGTTATTAGTATTGTGGTTTTTATTCACGATCATTATTGTAGTATTATTCGGGCACTGTGTGGTGGTAATATGTGGTCTGGCCACAGTGTGGTGGTATTTCTCTGTTGTATGTGGTATTATTTGGTCATTTATGTGGTCTGGTCATAGCGTTGAGGTATTTCTCCCTAGTATGTGGTAATATTCGGTCATTATGTACTCTTATTATGGTGTGGTGGTATTTGTTTCTTGTATGTGGTTGTATTTGGTTACTTTGTGGTGGTAATATGTTATTGGTCATGGTGTGGCGGTATTTCTCCATTGTTTATGGTATTATTGGTCTTGGTAGAGTGGATTGTGTTTTGTCTGGAGGCCATTTTTTCTCTCTATCAATAAAGGGAAGATTATTTCCAGAAGAGATTAAATACTTGAATGGTTAACCCCTCCCTGTGCTGTGACTATTACACTGTAGCAAATATGCTAAGTAATCGCCTATTCTAAGGCCATGTGCACACGTTGAGTAATTGGTCAGTATTTTACCTCAGTATTTGCAGCCAAAAATATCAGTGGTAAAATCAGAGAATACGTTTAATAGAAACACCTCTGCATTTTTCACCCACTCCTAATTTTGGCTTAGAAATACTGATGTAACAAACTGACCAAATACTGAATGTGTGAATGTGGCCTAAGGATAAGTGATAACTTATTCATCTGTGGGGACCGATTGCTGGGACCTGCACCGATCGTGCAACTTTTATCAACCTTGAAAGTGGAGCTCATGTCCGATTTGTCCCCTGATCCATTCATTCAATAAGTGATCACCTACCAAACCTGTGGATTGGAGATAACTTGTTTTCATTAAAGACTTACTTACTGCAAACTACTGTAATTGTACATCAGTTATTGTGCGTGCACTGGAGATGTGCAGGAGCCACCTGTATTTTACAGTCAGCACTCCTCTATAACAGGGATAACGGCTAATAGGTATTTGCATATCGCTGTAGGGTGGGCCCCTGGAGTCAATTCCTCTGGTGGGCCCCAGACACCCCAGTCCGACGCTGGCTGCTGCACATAAAAGACCGATTAACTGTCAAGGTGCCCGAATATTGTTGTTTGGATTTGGATTTGGCTGGATTTGTCTCAAAGCACTCTCCAATAAAGAAGAGCTTTGAAACCCCTATTGACACAGCTCCAGGTGTTGAGGAGAGCCATAAAATGAAATACTTAATTAACCTCTGGACATAGAGCATTGTGGGAAATATGTCGATTTGCCTTACATAATTCAGCTCTCAGATCATACACATGACACAGATATAAAGATGGCTGCCATTTCCTGTTCACCACACCTTGCTTGGAATGCAGGGAATGAAAGAAGATACCATATAAGGGAAGACCCCTAGTAAAGCTAGACGACATCACAGACCAAACCATCAGCATGGATGCACCAGATGACGTCCCTCCCATCATCATGGTTTCATCCACTGAAGTCAGACGCACCCATCAACAGCAACACGGATCTCCCCATTGGCTAGCTCATGAACTGTCCCACTAAATGGGCATATCTGAACTTGTGTACGCCCCTAGCCTATATCAAGAGGATGCATGTTCCTTCTCTGTCTGTTTGGTGCCATCTTTACTGTGACAAAGAAGAGACTTCATATCCGACTGTGTCTGGTGTGAATTCTTTTATGCATGCACTTGGTATATACCAATTCGGCCAGGCAGTAGGCAACTAGTGATCTCTGTTTAAGAGTTCACCTTAACACAGGAGAGAGACATTCCATATAAATGGGGCTTCCCCTTCCAACTGGTAGCCTTTAAAGGCAGGAAATCGGCTACATTCTGCAAACTTGGGGACTCGCCAAACATTCTTGCGACCTTTGAGATTCCTATGATCAGCCAGCCAGACTGGTACTTGAGCCCTAAAGTCTCAATCACATCACCCAGATGGCATACCATGCAAAGCGCTAAGAAACAGCGGAAGAATACTGATGAGTTTGCAACCGTTATCTGAAAACAGACTCCGTGTCCTGTATTATTTTCTGGTTTTGCCCTTAAGGATATACGTGGAGTATTAGACTCCGAGACAAGTCACAAGCTCTATGATATGTTAGCTCCTTAGCGAAGTGTGCATTCCACCCACCTAACCCTTCCGTTTTCCTTATTCTTCTTGTTTTTCCTACCCCCCTCCCTTTTTCATCAACAATGTATCCCCCATTGTTCCTGTATTTAACTACTTGTTTCTTTATTTTCGCCCTACTCCACCCTCCGCCTTTCCTTTCAGGTTGTGGAGAACACACTACACTCGCAAACTTAAAAGTTCTATTATTCCACCTACATGAGAATAAGTAATGCTCAGCATGACAGGGCATATGGCCCAGGTGTCGACTTATAAGTGTGCCGTCCCCATTTTAGCAGCCGAGCGAATGATGTAGGCCGGAGGTGGCGCACCGGGCCGGATCGGGGGATGTTGGTGTACTCACTGTTGAATAATTGCACACAAGTCTGCTGGTAAACCAAGGTGTCAGTGGCCGGCATCCGCGTTCGGGTGTACTCAGGTCCCACACCTGGCTGGTGTACCGATGTCCCTTCCTCCGGCACTCTGTAACTTTCTCAATTCTGGACAACCCTGTATGGAACGGGGAAGTCCGCTCCCGGTGCTGTTGTGGTTGGGAGTCGTGCCCGCGAAAACTGACCCTTGGGATCTCAGTGGGTGTTTGCGGATACCTTATCCCCTATGGTGGGCTGCCGTTTCGCTCTATCTGGGCTCACACTTTGGAACAACGTCTAAAACCTTTCTCCCAGCCTGGCTAATTAGAGATGGGGCTTGCAACCGTCTTCTAACTAGGGTCCAAGTACCCCCCTGTGCACGGTTTCCGGACCGGATCTCTGCTGTCGGTACCAGTGGGCTCCAACCCTGTCCCGGTCCACTTTGGATTTCCCGCGACTGGACTCACGTCGACTTTGGACACGGTCCACTGCTTGCCACCTAGCCAGTAGACCAGGGTCACTACCCTGGCTACCCTTCACTAGGCTCAGCTTTCACTCTTTCCTACTCAAAATTTGAACTTGAACTACTGTGTTCTTGCCCCCAGATCCTCAAGACCCCTAGGTGGGCGCTCCCAATTCACCTGGTCCCGCCCACTGGTGTGTCCTTCTTACCGTGAGCATGGCTAGGATTTTGTGGCAGATGGTGCCTGAGGTGGGATAGTGTTATGTCGGGTGAATTGTTCCTCTGTGACCACCCGACGGCGCCAGGGCGTCACATTCCCCCTTGGTTGAATACAGCTCGTCCGCGGGCTGTCCGACCACTGACGTTTATTTTTCTCTAAAAGAAGCGGGAAAATAGTGAAAACATTTTAAACATTTCTTCCCTTTATGGGAGGCACATTTCTTTAATGTTCCAAAAGATGAAACACATCACTTTCCCTTTTTCTTCACCCGCCACCCAAACAACCTGGTTCCATGGTGCCACCGCTAAGAATGGTGGGCACCCCTTCTCCCCAGTCCACAGGAGATCCGGGTAACGCCTACATGGTCCGGGTAAAAAGTTCCTTACCTGGCAGTCCAGCTCAAGGGCCCCATGTCCGGGGACCCTTGGCCTGGAGGTTAGCCACCGGTTTCAGTAGTGGCTGTGTGGCGCCCTGGACTAGCCAGGTTGTCACAGATACTACAACACACACCCCCACCCCGAGACAGGCACATCAGCCAGACACAAAATCCTTGTTGCCTCCCTCCAGGGGCTGATGTCCACACCAGGTGGGGTGGAGCCAGGCAGTTGGCCCCACCCACTGAGGAGTTCACAGTCCTGGAGGCGAGAAAAGGAAGTCAGATCAGTTAGGGAAGTACAAGTGAGAGGAGTGAAGTAGTGGTGAAGGAGAAAAGAGGAGTAAACTGACCGTGTCTGGGTGTGTGGCCCGGGCACTAAGAACAAGGTTGGCAGACAGTGGTGGCCGTCTGCAGGAGAGGCAAATCAACGCGGAACAGTAGGACCGGGGTCGGGCGGTGGCCTGCCGGTACCGAACCGGGGAGCAAAGTAAAGCCAGCACACACCGGCAGGGCCTGCGGACCCCGACCAGGCTTGGAGTCGCCGTTAAGAGGTCCAATCCATCAGTGACCGGAACCCCAGGGGTTTCCTAACATCCAAGACCCGATAGAAGGCAACCGTCCGAGCAGTAGAAGGAAATACAGCTACCGCCACAGCTAGAGTTCCAAGGGCCAGAGCCTGCGGGCAAAAGGGCTCCTTCGGCACATATACACGCTGGGGAGCGGGTTACCGTTGGGAAGCCATCGGGACCGAACATACACAAAGGTGCAGGGAAAGGCAGCCACCACCAACCGTCCGGGAGAAACCACAGCAGCCGGCTGCGGGACCCGTCCATCCAGCCGTTTGGTTTACCAGAGACTTTGCGTACATTTGTGGCTGAGTGAGTACAACCGTGCCATCCGGCACCGCGCTGCGCAGTCCAGGCGACCCTGCACCTTGCCAGCCCTGCCTCCCCGTCACCTCACTGGGACCCGGGACCACCAACCCCTACCCACGGAGGGGGAAAACAACATCCCAGCTGCTCCCTGCCATCGCTCCCGGGATCCCCGTCACCAGCAGCGGTGGTGCCCAACCTCACCACAACCCGTGGGTGGCGTCACGGACTAAGATCCCCCAAACCAACCACCCCTTTCACTCACGGGCGAGGAGCCGAGGAGCGTCGCTCGAGTCCCCGGATCTGGCCCACCGCTCGAGCCACCAAGCAGCCATCGCAGCAGCGCCGGACCCGAGCGTTAGCAAGCGCAGCGCAGTGGCGTCCTCCTCGCCCGCGACAGATGGGCCTCGGCTTACTCCACCACAGGCTCTTCCTCCAATCTACCTCTCCAGAGGCCGTGCAGTTGAAGAATAACAAGAAAGTGGAAAGGGGTTATTTACAGAACCCAATAAAGTTTTTTAGGTGACCTCACCAGTCCTGAGGTCTTGGTCCATTTGTAAACGAAAAACGGGGTTAACTTCAATGGGTTAACAGGTAGCCGGGAACCTCTACCATTTACTGCTTATTCTAGAACAGGGGACTGTGAGGGGTGTTGAAGACATGGCTGCCCATCGACCACCACCCACTTCTTAACGTCCAGGGCGAACCACCCCCTTTCTCCACAGTGTCGGGTGTAACTCACTAGGTCCCCGAGCTCCAACTCTCAGTCCGGGTGACCTGTGGGCAGATGAGGGGCCACATCCCTCTGGGACACGAAAATCCAGTCCCGGCTCATAGATAAACCACCATCCCTCTTGGGGGTTAAAGTGGCATAATTGCCCTCGATAGGTCGGGCCCCGCACCCGGAAGTTAGCCTGCTGTAAGTTGTCCTTTTCCTGATAGGTGCGCTCCAGCACCTCGGCTTTGCGCTTTTCACGGGCAGCAATCTCCTGCTTCAGCTGTCACGTTTGTCGCTCCCAGTACGGGGCACGGGCTCCATGCTCCCCCTCCTGCTCAGGGACTTGGCCCACACGGATGCCCTTGGTGCCGGCTACAACCAGCTTCTCACTCTGCCGAGGGCCCCATCTCTCATTGGCCTTCTCTGCCTCCCTGCAGGTACATCCCAGCTGCTCAACAGCTGGGACCGGGCACTGGGTAACGACTTGCGCAGTTGCCGCGGGTGGCTCCTGGGCGGGCAACACCTCCGGTGCGGCCGGGTGGACTGCCGGGGCCGTCGTCATCTCCGTCGCGGCCGGGCGGACTGCCGGAGCCGTCGCCATCTCTATTGCGGCCGGGCGGATTGCCGGAGCCGGGGATGACGCCATCATAATTGCGGTCTCGGGGCCGGACGGGATGTCTTCCGGACTGCGGTCCGGCGCGGGCCGGGACGGGTGTCGGAGCGGGATTGCAGGTAGGGCCTGAGGTCCCCATTGCTGGGTCCTCTGCTTCAGACAGGACGGGTTCCGCTGCCGGTGTTTGAGGTAGCGGGCCGATCGGGGCATTGGCTGCGGACATGGGCGGCGAGGGAGGCGACTCGGCGGACGGGAGCAGGCCGGGCCCCTCAGCCGGGACGGACGGTTCCTGGGGAACATAGGGGCGTGGGTCAATGCTTAGCTGCTCCTCCGAGTCCATCTCCATCTCGCGTGCCCGGACAGCGGCAGCCAAGCCCTTCATCTCGGTGGTCCATCGTGTCATAATGAAATGCACCTAGGCCTGGATCCTCCGACACATCCTCTCCGTCTGTGCTTCAATCCAGTCGGCGGTCCCGGGAACGGGCCTTTCCACTTGCTGGTTGCCGGACCCCTGAGACATCCTGCCACTTGCTTGTCCAGAAATGGGATTTAGCAAAGTCCTGGTGTCCCTGCCCTTTATCTTCTCGTGTCACATGCCACTTTTTCTGTCTTCCCCCTTGGTTTTTCGACAGCAGTCTCGCGGGACCCACTGTCTTTTGCTTCCTGTATGGGGAGTCAGTCACTTCCGCCCACTTTCCCAGGGGGCGAGGCTTCAACTTTGCCCCCTTTTCCGGGGTAGAAGACGCCGGGCTTGTTGTTTTTTGCGCCCAAAAATGGCGGCAAAATGGCGGCTGTCGAAAAAATATGAAACGGAGCACCGTTTACAGTCTAAAACAAGGCACACTTCTACCAGGTAGGTGGAAGGGTTACAATCCTGTTCGTGAAGCCAGGTTTTGAGGTGTGCCGCCCCCGTACCAGCAGCCGAGCTGCTCGGGTCCAGATTCGCAGTGGCTCGAGGGGTCTCCGGACCCGGGGGTCATGCGGACACTCTAATAAAAAGGGGCGTAATATGTGCGGGAGATTTGTTGTAGATTCTTCGTGACGCCACCCACGGTGTGTGGTAAGATGGAGTACCACCGCTGCTATTGCGGAGCACCCAGGGCGGTGGAGTGGCAGCTAGATTTTACACCCCCTCCGTGGGTAGGGGTGGATTCCCCGAGGCTCAGTGTGCAGGACACGGGGAATGATGTAGGCCGGAGGTGGCGCACTGGGCCAGACCGGGGGATATTGGTGTACTCCCTGTTGAATAATTGCACACAAGTCTGCTGGTAAACCAAGGTGTCAGTGGCCGGCTGCTGCTTCCGGGTGTACTCAGGTCCCACACCCGGCTGGTGTACCGATGTCTCTTCCTCTGGCACTCTGTAACTTTCTCAATTCTGGACAACCCCGTATGGAACGGGGAAGTCCGCTCCCGCTGCTATTGTGGGAGTCGTGCCCGCGAAAACGAACCCTTGGGATCTCAGTGGGTGTTTGCGGATACCCTATCCCCCACGGTGAGCTGCCGTTTCGCTCTATCTGGGCTCACACTTTTCAACAACGTCTGGAACCTTGCTCCCGGCCTGATTAATTAGAGAAGGGGCTTGCAACTGTGAAGCCCTGGCCTATCAGGTCGTCACAAGGGTGCCGTGCAATCTGCCCTTCTGCATGGTACCCGCTCCACCTTGGTTACGGGTCCTGTCCCTTTGGTGTTGCTAAGAACAGGTACACACAAATCCTGAGGAACACTCTGCACCACACCCACCAAACACCCATTGGGCAGCCTGAGGGAAAGAAGTGTCAGTTGTACTCAGAGAGTGTCAGTGAGCAGTGACAGGAAGAGGTCACGCTGCGGAGCTGGGCTCCTGTACCCGTCTCAGGTGCCAGACGTTGGCCTGGCCTGGAAGGAACTGGAACCCTGGTCGCAGGGGGTAGTGGCAAGGGGCATGGTACTGCCACGGAGGGCAATTCGGCGGCCTTGTGCTACAACCAGGCAGGGGCCAGGGCACGATGGGGTACGCGGACCCTAGGCTGGGAAGTATCTTTATGCAGCCCAGTAATTCACCCGAGGACGGAATCTTCATGAACCGCTCTCCACCTGCTCCAAAATCGGGGTACTAGCGCAACGAGAGGGATAGGACTTCCCAAAACCGTCCAGAAAATCCCAAGCGTGAATCCTGAGAGCATGCTCACCCTGCTAGCCACGCAGGTTAGCGGGACCTGAGTAGTTTTAGGCGAAAGGGATCCACCAAGACTAAACACAGTGCCAAGGGACAAGGCTTCAGACCAACCAGCAACACCAAAAGGGCACACACCCAGCGTGTTCGAACTGAAGCTGTAGGGCATTCAAAACTTTGGTTTACCCGGTGTCAGTGTCAGCATCTCTGGACTGTGTGAGTATGTTGTGCCCCTTTGCTTCCAACGGGTCCCCAGCCTACCATCACCGAGCCCCGGGACACCTTCCCCTGCCCAAGGAGGGGTTGTCACGCTCCCCGGGTCCCCTGCGCTGCCCTCCGGCTCACCTGTCACGCTCCCCGGCTCCCCTGCCTCGCTTCCCGGGTCCTCGGTCCGGTCACCGCCGCTCCCCGCTCTCCAGCAGCCATTGCCGGCGCGTCCCCGGCGTCCTGGTCCCCGCTCCCGGCGCCCGTCGGCTTCCCAGCCCCAGCCCGGCCCTGCTGCTTCCTCCTCGCAGCTTCCTGCTCTGGCTTCTGGCACTCGGGCCGCGCGCATGCGCATTAGGGCGTGCGCGCGGTCATTGACCCTTTCTTAAAGGGCCAGCGTCCATTAACAGGAAATGATGCAAACAGGTACAGGGTATAAAGGGGTTAATGTCCAAGGGGGCGGGGCCTGATCTTCGTGTTTCTTAAGCTAGGAGTCAGGTCTCCTGGTGTCTCTGTGATATACTCACCTATCTCTCTTGTAGAGCCGTGCCTGCCTCGCCATCCGGTCCTGCCGAATCCCGAACCCCGAACGCTGTCCCTCTGCCATCCTGACAGTCCGTACCATCTCGGATCCCTGCGGTGACCCGTCATCTCGCTCCAAAGGTTCCGGACCGCGCCTGACATCTTCTCGGCTTCCGAACCTGAGCTGCGTCACCCGGACTACCATCAGTGACTCCGTGGTCCCAGGGACTTCTCCGTTATACTCGTGTGCACGGACTGTTCTGCTGCCTATAGTGCTCCAGCTACCGGACCCCTTACCACCATCTAGGAGTTCGGCCCAGTGGATCCACCTCCTGGGTCTGCCCGTCCACCTGGCCCTGACAGTAAGATCAGGCCATGGATCCCGCTGCAGCACTAGCAGCCGTACAGGAGGAACTCCAACGCCAGCGTGAAGTCCAGACCCGCATGCTGCAATTCATGTCTTCTGTGGACGCCCGCCTGAACACGCTACAAGCGGCAGTTACGTCTTCAACATCCCGGGCTTCCACTAGTCAATCCACGGCTCCAGCTCCCGTGGCGACTTCTTCAGATACTTCCAGACTTCGTTTGGCCTCACCACCCCGGTACGCCGGAGACTCCAAGACCTGCAGGGGATTCTTAAACCAATGCTCCCTCCATTTCACGCAGCTGCCGCATTTGTTTGCCTCCGACCAAGCCAAGGTCGCCTTCATCATGTCCCATCTAGAGGGTGAGGCACTGGCGTGGATGAACCCCTTGTGGGAGAAGGGGGATCCTGTGACCACGAACATCCAGGAGTTCCTGCAGGCATTCCGTGGCACCTTTGATGAGCCCGGACGCGCCTCCGCGTCTGCTTCGTCTCTTCTCCGGTTACGTCAGGGGACTCTGACGGTGGGTCAATACGCGATCCGGTTTCGCACCCTGGCCTCGGAACTCGGGTGGAACAACGAGGCCCTAACCGCCGCCTTCTGGGAAGGACTCTCGGGGCGAATTAAAGATGAGCTGGCGGGTCGTGACGTACCGACCACCCTGGATGCCCTAATTGCCCTAGCGACTCGAGTGGACATTCGCTTTCAGGAGCGATCCAAGGAAGTGTCCCGTGAGAGACGTCCGGTACGGCATTCCTCTCCTCCGCAGAAGCCCTCCGTACTTCAGTCATCGACAGCTGGGGCCCCCGTCCACGAGCCCATGCAGATCGACCGAGTGCGGCAGTCTGAAGAACGTCGAGCAGAGCGGCTCGCCAAGGGTCTCTGCTTTTACTGCGGAGAGGGCACACACCTGCTACGCTCCTGTCAGGTTTCCGGGTTTTCCAGTCCTCTTTTGAAAGAGCTTGCCCTCGGTTAACATGGAGTTTTATGTTCTGTTGCCCTACTTCCTGTCCAGCTGCTTAAAAGGCCGCCTCTAAGCCTAGTCCATTGCCTGAGTATACTGCTTGCTGTGTGCTCCTGCTTTGCTGCTGCTGCTACTTGATTACCTTTGGATCCTCCTGAAAATCTACCGACCGACTCTGGACCATACCCGGTTTCTTCAAACTGTGCCCGGACTCCGTCTGCCGTCTTTGGTCAGCACGTCTGCCCGGTTTCTTCCGGTTCATAACCATTCTGGACTTTCATCCCGTACGGACACTTCTGGACTTTACCGCTTGCCCCTTGTGTCCCGGCTGCGGCGCATTTAGGCCTTCCGGGGTTGATTGCCGGACAGTCCCTGTATAGGGGTTCGCTCTGGTGGTCTCCCTGGGGGAGTCCGGTGCGTGGCCCCGGGAATCCCCTTCGCTCCGTTTCGGAAAGGTATTTTCATGTGTTTGTTATACTGTGTATTTCCGTTGTGTATCTACCGTGGTTACATATCATAAACATCTTGTACCACAAACTCGTCTCTGGCTGTCATTGCCCTAACGCTATCGAAATCCTCAAAACATACAATAGTATTACAGCTCCTGTCCAGAGAGGCCGGGAAACTCCAAAGCCTAGGGTTGGTAGGAGAGGCCACTCTAGGTGCTGGGACTCTCTCAGACCCGGTTACGTGGACTGTGCAAGTGACAACGGGAGAGACGCGGTTCACGGCTGAGGCCTACCTTGATTCCGGGGCAGCAGGCAATTTCATCCAGCAGGCCACGGTGGACAAGTACCAGGTGCCTGTTATTCCACTCGACAAGCCCCTAGTGATTGCCTCTGTGGATGGGAGACCCCTCTCTGACACCATCTCCTGGATCACCAGGCCGGTCGAACTGCGTATCGGTGCCCTTCACACCGAGAACATCGCTCTCTACGTTCTCCCACACATGTCCCATCAAATCCTGCTGGGACTTCCCTGGTTGCGGACACACGAACCATCAGTCAGCTGGGGCACTGGCGAAATCACCCGATGGGGCTCTTCGTGCCAGGAGAAGTGTCTAAAGACCATACAACCCATCCGACGACCTCCGGTTCCAGAGAACCTACCAGGACTGCCCTCGGCCTATTGGTCCTTCGCAGACGTCTTTGATAAAAAGGAATCTGAGGTACTTCCGCCACATCGTCCTTACGATTGTGCCATCGACCTGCTCCCAGGAACAACACCACCTCGAGGACGGATATATCCATTGTCTCCAGCCGAAACAAGGGCCATGTCTACTTACATCACAGAGAGCCTGGCAAGGGGATTCATTCGGAGATCCTCCTCTCCTGCTGGAGCAGGCTTCTTCTTCGTCAAGAAGAAAGAGGGCGACTTACGCCCATGCATAGACTACCGGGGATTGAATCAAATCACCGTAAAAAACAAGTACCCTCTGCCGCTCATCCCTGAATTGTTTGACCGGCTTAGAGGAGCTCGTGTGTTCACCAAGCTGGATCTTCGGGGTGCTTACAATCTGGTACGCATCCGCTCTGGGGACGAATGGAAGACCGCGTTCAATACTCGCGATGGGCACTATGAATACTGCGTGATGCCCTTCGGCCTGTGTAACGCCCCAGCCGTCTTTCAAGAACTGGTGAACGACGTTTTCCGGGACCTTCTCTACGTCTGTGTGGTAGTGTATCTGGATGACATCCTTGTCTTCTCTCCGGACCTCCAGACCCACAAAGAGAACGTACAGCTGGTTCTACAGAGACTGAGAGAGAATCGTCTGTACGCCAAGTACGAGAAGTGTGTCTTTGAGCAGTCTTCTCTCCCCTTCCTGGGGTACATCATCTCTGATACCGGACTGCAGATGGATCCAAAGAAGGTCTCCTCCATTCTCAACTGGCCTCCTCCTTCTGGACTGAAGGCAATCCAACGCTTCCTGGGATTCGCCAACTACTACCGCCAGTTCATCCCTCACTTCTCTGCTCTGACTGCTCCTCTCTCCGCTTTGACCAAGAAGGAGGCTAATCCAAAGGACTGGTCCCCTGCGGCCGACGCCGCGTTTGGCTCTCTGAAGCGGGCATTTGCCTCCTCTCCTGTACTCCACCGTCCGGAGTTAAACCGCCAGTTCACCTTGGAGGTGGATGCCTCCTCCTCGGGAGCCGGAGCAGTGCTCATGCAGAAGTCCTCCTCCGGGAAGATGGTGACTTGCGGATTCTTCTCCAAGAGCTTCTCAGCGCCTGAACGCATCGGTGACCGAGAGCTTTTGGCAGTCAAACTGGCTCTGGAGGAATGGCGCTACCTTCTGGAAGGAGCAGTGTACCCCGTGATTATTTACACGGACCACAAGAACCTGGAATACCTGCGGTCCGCTCAGCGACTGAACCCACGGCAAGCCAGGTGGTCCTTATTCTTTGCCAGGTTTGATTTCCAGCTCCATTTCCGACCCGCGGACAAGAATGTACGCGCTGATGCCTTGTCCAGGTCTTTCATGCCCATGGAACAGGAGGAGGAGACTACCCAACCCATCATCTGTCCTAGCAAAATCATTCCGGTGGCCCCTGTCACCCTGGCCCAGATACCGCCCGGGAAGACCTATGTCTCTGAGACTGACAGGCAAAAAGTGTTACACTGGGGTCATGCCTCGAAAACAGCCGGTCATGCTGGTCAGAAGAAAACATGGGGTGCGATTGTACGTCATTACTGGTGGCCATCCCTTCGCACGGACGTCGCTGCTTTTGTCTCTGCCTGCTCATCTTGTGCCAGGAACAAGACGCCCAAACACCTGCCATATGGCCGTCTTCTGCCTCTGCCGATACCCTCAGTTCCGTGGCAACACATAGCGATGGACTTTATTACGGACTTGCCATTGTCCTCTGGACACACAGTCATATGGGTCGTGGTGGATCGGTTCTCTAAAATGGCTCATTTCGTCCCTATGGCTGGACTGCCCTCTGATCAGGAACTCGCGGACGCCTATATACATCACATCTTCCGCTTGCATGGCTTTCCATCACACATCGTATCCGACAGAGGAACTCAGTTCACCTCCCGCTTCTGGAGGGCTCTCTGCAAACATCTGGGAGTGACTCTGGACTTTTCTTCTGCCTACCATCCTCAGTCTAATGGCCAAGTGGAGAGGGTCAATCAAATCTTGACCTCCTTCTTACGTCACTATGTCAACGCCCATCACGACGACTGGTCCACGCTTCTTCCTTGGGCTGAATTCTCCCATAACCACCACGTCAGTGAGTCGTCCTCCAGCTCTCCCTTCCATGTCGTTTACGGACTTCAGCCTTCCGTCCCATTGCCTGTATCCCCTTCTTCGGATGTCCCTGCTGCTGATACTGTAGCCCGTGACTTTGCAACCATTTGGGACTCTGTCAAGGCGTCCCTTGGGCGTGCTTCCCTGCGGATGAAGAGACACGCAGACAAGAGACGTCTGGACCCTCCGTGTTTCTCTCCTGGAGATCTAGTCTGGCTTGCTTCCAAGTACGTCCGATTGAAGATACCATCCTACAAGCTGGGTCCTCGCTACATCGGGCCGTTTAAAGTACTCAACAAGATCAATAAGGTCTCCTACAAGCTACAGCTCCCGGCCACGATGAGGATACCCAACTCATTCCACGTCTCCCTGCTCAAGCCGGTTGTCCTTGGTCCCTTCTCCGCTGCTGCCAGTTCGTCTCCTCCTCCTATTGCCGATGACGACATCTATGCGGTAAGGGATATCGTGGCCATGAAGACCGTACGGGGTCGACAGTTCTTCCTGGTGGACTGGGCAGGGTATGGTCCTGAGGATAGGTCCTGGGAGCCCCGGGAGAATGTGGGTACTCCGCTGATCCGTGCCTTCCTGTCCCGGTTGCGGGGAGGGGGGCGTGGGGGGGGTACTGTCACGCTCCCCGGGTCCCCTGCGCTGCCCTCCGGCTCACCTGTCACGCTCCCCTGCATCGCTTCCCGGGTCCTCGGTCCGGTCACCGCCGCTCCCCGCTCTCCAGCAGCCATTGCCGGCGCGTCCCCGGCGTCCTGGTCCCCGCTCCCGGCGCCCGTCGGCTTCCCAGCCCCAGCCCGGCCCTGCTGCTTCCTCCTCGCAGCTTCCTGCTCTGGCTTCTGGCACTCGGGCCGCGCGCATGCGCATTAGGGCGCGCGCGCGGTCATTGACCCTTTCTTAAAGGGCCAGCGTCCATTAACAGGAAATGATGCAAACAGGTACAGGGTATAAAGGGGTTAATGTCCAAGGGGGCGGGGCCTGATCTTCGTGGTTCTTAAGCTAGGAGTCAGGTCTCCTGGTGTCTCTGTGATATACTCACCTATCTCTCTTGTAGAGCCGTGCCTGCCTCGCCATCCGGTCCTGCCGAATCCCGAACGCTGTCCCTCTGCCATCCTGACAGTCCGTACCATCTCGGATGCCTGCGGTGACCCGTCATCTCGCTCCAAAGGTTCCGGACCGCGCCTGACATCTTCTCGGCTTCCGAACCTGAGCTGCGTCACCCGGACTACCATCAGTGACTCCGTGGTCCCAGGGACTTCTCCGTTATACTCGTGTGCACGGACTGTTCTGCTGCCTATAGTGCTCCAGCTACCGGACCCCTTACCACCATCTAGGAGTTCGGCCCAGTGGATCCACCTCCTGGGTCTGCCCGTCCACCTGGCCCTGACAGGGGTTAACATCACCAGCTGCCATCACATCGCTCCCAGGCGCTCTCCCTCTCTCCTAAATGCAACAGCGTTGGTATCCCATTTTACCACGACCCGTGGGTGGCGTCACAAACATTATCCAATCCACCCTTTCTGCCCCTTTTTCATTTTCGAGCGGCCGCGTGACCCTGCCTCGGGTCCAGAGGCCCCTCGAGCCACTGCGGATCCGGATCCGAGCAGCTCGTTGGCTGTCACTGGGGCGGCACACAACCGTCTTCTAACTAGGATCCAAGTATCCCACCTGTGCACGGTTTCCGGACCGGATCTCCGCTGTCGGTACCGGCGGGCTCCAACCCTGTCCCGGTCCACTTTGGATTTCCTGCGACCGGACTCCTGTCACCTTTGGACACGGTCCACTGCTTGCCACCTAGCCAGTAGACCAGGGCCACTACCCTGGCTACCCTTCACTGGGCTCAGCTTTCACTCTTTCCTACTCAAAATCTGAACTTGAACTACTGTGTTCCCGCCCCCGGATCCTCAAGACCCCTAGGTGGGCGCTCCAAATCCGCCTGGTCCCGCCCACTGGTGTGTTCTTCTTACCCTGAGGGGGGTGGCTAGGATTTTGTAGCAGATGGTACCTGAAGAGGGATGGTGTTGTGTCAGGTGAATTGTTCCTCTGTGACCACCTGGCAGCGCCAGGGCATCACATAAGCATTAATGGTTTTGGTATTGTGAATTAATGGTTGGGGAAAGTTCTGGGGGGCTATGTCTCTGTCAGAGCTTCCTTTCTCCCCCGCAGTGCAAGGAATCGCAGGTACAATCCAAATACAGCGCACTGAATACTTTGGGTTCTTTTTACCCTATTCTTCTCACTTTCTTTTCATACTCATTTACTTCCTCACTTCCTCACCTTAACTTCCTTTTCTGTGTTATTCGGGTACTGGACCATATACACTGAAGCAACTGATTCGATACGATATGGGGAGACTAAAGCGGGCTTTACACGCTCGATATATCAAACGATATGTCGTCGGGGTCACGTCGTAAGTGACGCACATCTGGCCTCGTTTGACATATCATAGCGTTAACACAAATGAGCGACTGTGAACGAGCAAAAATACTCACCTTATCGTTGCTCGTTGACATGTCGCTTATTTTTAAAAAATCGAACGTCCGGTTGTTCATTGTTCCCGAGGCAGCACACATCGCTCCGTGTGACACCCCGGGAACGATGAACACAGCTTACCTGTGTCCCGCCGGCTATGCGGAAGGAAGGAGGTGGGCGGGATGTTTACGTCCCGCTCATCTCCGCCCCTCTGCCTCTTTTGGCCGGCCGCTGTGTCACGTCGCTTTGACGCTGAACGTCCCTCCCCCTTCAGGAGGAGGATGTTCGCCGCCCACAGCGAGGTCATTTGGAAGGTAAGTACGTGTGACGGGGTAAACGACTTTGTGCGACACGGGCAAGAAATTGTCCGTGCCGCACAAACGATGGGGGCGGGTGCGATTGCAAATGCGATCGGACGAGAAATTGATACGTGTAAAGCAGCCTTTAAGTTCTGCTCCTTTACTGTATGGGGTCTAAACATTCCAGAGAAAAGAAGGCAGGTTGGCTACTCTAGCCACAAACAAAGGGTCTCTGTATTGATGGCAGAAGAGACATATTTTAAAATGGGTTCGGTTCCAGACTGCACCTCCAGATATTACCCAACATGGTCCCACAGCAGTAATCCCTCGGCCAGATCAGGGGGCGTATCAGTGGCATTCCATAAATCTTTTACCCCTGAGCTTTTAGGCTCTTGTATTGACACACAAGGGCAATATATTCTCTTGAAACTCTCCTATACTTCTCGTGTATTTGTAGTAGTAAATGCGTATTTGTTGTCCAGGGCTATGGGGTACTCGTTCCCGGGCAGTGTACTACTGGGATGTGTCACTGGGTGGCTGTTGCCCGGTTCCGTGACCCTGGGAGTCGCTTTAAAAAGGGGTTTATATAGAGGGGAATAGATAATAAAGTTTATGTTGTGACGCCACTTGCGGGTTGTGTGGCGCCCCTGACCTGGTCATGCACCACTGAGTACTGCACCCATGCTGGATCAGTACAAACAGGTAATCCCAAAGGCTGATTAGGGTGTGGACACACAGACACGAAGTAACCAGGAACACACACACAGCTTAGAGGGGACCCCTGGGCAGACCCAGGGAGGGGGCGTAGCCCTCGCATCCCAGCTAGTGGTGGGTAGTGGGACTGGAGATGGAGAGTTGTGCAGTGGCAGTCAGAGGAGTAGGAGTGGAGCAGCTGAGACTGGAGTGTAGGGCTGAAGAGCAGGACACTAGCCAGACCCTGCACCTGTAGTGGCTGCTGGCGGGGGAGAACGGCTACCCAGTGGTGCCGCACGAAAACCACCTAGAGAAGTAGTGAAGAGGTGGCTGAGTAAGGGGACTACCGGTAAACCAGGCCCGCACGGGGAAACAGGTCCCCAGAGCAGGAACCCATCTACTTGACCTGCTAAACCTGCTGGTGAGGGTGCTGGCTGTACCTCACCGAACCACACAGAGTCCGCAGCATCAAAAGCAACGAGGGGGCCCATAAGGAGGATCGAGCCTGGAACCATCTTATCCTTGGTCCACACTGTCAGCAAACGGGCCAGAAAGGGGAGAAGAAGCAGTTGCAAGTTCCCTGGGTGATCCCGGAGCACTCCAAGTCGGGGTCACCTCAAAACTAGAAGGGCTAGGAAGGCGAGTGAGCAGTCACCCCTACGTCAGCCTGAGGGATACCTGGTTCCTCCTGGTTCATCATAGCATCGCCCGGGTTGCCTCACTCTACCAGCAAAAAGTGAGTAAAAACCCTGAAAGACATTGCTGTCTGTGTGTGACTTCTTCTGTGACCTGTGGTACTACACACTTACACCCGAGCCCTAGGGCCAGCCTCACTCTTGGGTGGCCACACCAACTAACTGAATCTACCATCAGCCCCAGTCGTTCCCTAAACTGCAATGGCGGTCACCCACTGACCGCAAATACCGAGAGTGGCGTCACGATTCCCATAGAAGTTAACCTGACCAACCTGTTGCCAGAAGAGTCCCGGCACGTGAAGTCCCTGGAGCCCCTGAGGCGACCTGAAGGTGAGCGGGGCTTCACTGTTGCGGTTATGGTGATGGAACCACCGCTGCACAGTCTTTCCGGTGGGGCTGATGTGATGGCAGCCTGGATGTTGGGCCTTCCGCAAGTAGGGCCGGGGTCCCAGGGGGTTGGGTGATTGAGTTAGGCGCGGAAAGAGGCCACACAAAGGGTTGCTGTGTAACTGGTTCTCTTTACTTACATTAGATGATAACTGATACCCGGAGGAAGGCTGGTATTCACTTCTGATTCCCTTAGTCCCAGTGCCGGGTTGGTGACCTGGTGGCTTCTTACCCCTGCACCTTTCTCAAGTTGGTGGGTCCCCGTAGCTTTAAGCGTCTGGGGGTCCCCTCCTGTTTGTCTCTCAGTCTCATGGCGGGCAGTATGAACCCTGTAGGGTCGGTGTTCCGTTCCGGTCCCTTGTTCTCCCGTTACTGCTGGTGCCCACGGACATCTAAGGTCAGTGAGGTTCTGGATGGTCCCCTCACTGTGCAGATTTTATCAGGCCTGCCTGCAACATTTGCCTGACTTAGGGCTCTGTACCCCTAAGAGGGTAACTGGTCCGATAAGCGTGATACTTACAAGACGTGAAACGCATGTTACCCTCTTAGGGGGTACTCCAGGTCTTCCGGTCATGCACTATTGGCACTTTAACTTCTGGTGACACTTTGTGTTTAAACACTTTTATCGGTATGTAGCCTAAATTGTGCTGTGTGGATAACTATTTGGGCTGTTGTGCACTTCCACCATATAACCTGTGATCACTCATTGATGATATATGGCTTGCCTTTATATGTATGTGCCAATGTCTCCTTTGTCTTTGTAATAATTTGTCTTTGAATCATCTGTATGACTTTTTTTTGCTAATGATTTCATAAACCCTTTAATACTTTTGCATTAAATCCACTATTGTTCTCCTGTTTTTCCCGTATGCTGCAGTGGATTGCAAAATGACTTATGTGTTTCTATACAGGATTCCCTTTGTCAATCACTAGTGCGTTTATCAGTTGTTATGTACAGTGATTTGATTGTTACATATGTGGCGCCCCAGGACCTGGTCGCCACAACAGCATTGCCCCTCCAAAGGGTTAATGCTGAGCCTGGAGGTAATTGGGAGGTCTATTGGCCAGTAAGTTTAACATCCAACGCAGTTCTCCCTCAGGCCAGCAGGGGGAGCTCTGAACCTGGAGTTCCAGGGAGCATTCCTTAAGTCTGGCCTGAGGGAGGAGTTAGTGGTCAGTCTGTAGAGAGAAGTCATAGCAAGCAGACGCAGAGTAGTGCTGTCCTGTGGAACTGGGGCCTAGAGCTGGAGCAGCTTGGCCCAGTGAAACAGGAGGAGCAGAGAGGCACAGAAGAGACTCGGACATCGGAGTCTGTGGCCACCAGGGCCTAAAATACTCCCTGGTAGCCGAATCCGAAGGGCAGGAGAGCTGCAAGCACCTGGCCCATAAACAGCCCGAAGGTACAGTTGCATCATCAGGGCCCGGTGTGGACTCCAGCAGAGAAGCACCAGAGAGGGCCTGTGCAGCCTACCACAGAGCGAAGGGGATGTACCACCGGTCCCAGCAGCAAGAGGGCCATTGCTAAATCCAGAGAGCAGGGTCCTATCACAGTAAGGAAAAGAACAGGAGTGGGCCTCATACTCATCTGGCCAAAACGACATCTCAGTTACTTCCAGGCCGGCCGGAGCCCTCTACCACCTGTAACGGTCTCCCAGGACTAACCGTTTGTGAAGTAAAAGAGGAGAAGGTAATGAGACTGTTGTTTGTGCCTGTTTCTTTCCCTGCCTGTCGGCCCTGCACCGTGTTATCCACACAACACCATAGACTCTCACGAGCACCAACAGTGTCCTCGGGGCACCGCTCCACCTGTGGGGAGCAGTACCACCATTGCTGCCATATCATCACCCCGGAGGCCTCACACAGCAGCGGCGGCTTAATAGCCGCATACCACAGGTGGCGTCACGAACACAAACCCCAAGTCACCAGCCATATTTAACTAACACCCACCAGGGGCACGGAGTCGGGCCCCGCCACCACTGATTACCCCCGGACTAGTCCGGCCCGGCACCGGGTGTTCCATAGCCCTGGGGTAGGCGAGTCGCATAGTTACATACAGTGCTGGCCAAAAGTATTGGCACCCCTGCAATTCTGTCAGATAATACTCAGTTTCTTCTTGAAAATGATTGCAATCACAAATTCTTTGGTATTATTATCTTCATTTATTTTGTTTGCAATGAAAAAACACAAAAGAGAATGAAACAAAAATCAAATCATTGATCATTTCACACAAAACTCCAAAAAATGGGCCAGACAAAAGTATTGGCACCCTTAAGCGGGCTTTACTCGCTGCGATCTCGCTAGCAAGATCGCAAGCAATCATACCCGCCCCCGTCAGTTGTGCGACACGGGCAAATCGCTGCCCGTGCCGCACAACCTCGCTGAACCCCGTCACACGCACTTACCTGCCCTGTAACGTCGCTCTGCCCGGCAAACCGCCTCCTTTCTAAGGGGGCGGTTTGTGCGGCGTCACAGTGACGTCACACAGCAGGCGTCGAATAGAAGCGAAGGGGCGGAGATGTAATATCCCGCCCACCTCCTTACTTCCTCATTGCCGGTGGAGGCAGGTAAGGAGATGTTCGTTGCTCCTGCGGTGTCACACACCGCGATGTGTGCTACCGCATGAACGACGAACAACTTCGCTAATAAGCAGAAAACGATTTTTCGTTTCAGGATGACCTCTCCGCGGCAAACGATTTTGACCGCTTTTGCAATCGTTTAAGGTCGCTCCTGCCTGTCACACACTGCGATATTGTTAACCCCTTAACGACCCATGACGTACTGGGTACATCATGGATCGTGTGCCGGTAAGCCCCGCCCCCTGCCGCCGGCAGGCAGCGACGATCCGCGCACATATCAGCTGTTATCAACAGCTGACATGTGTGCCTGCTAGCCGCGGGTGGAATCGCTTCCACCCGCGGCCATTAACCCCTTACATTTCGCTGCCAAAATCTTGGCAGCGATATGTATATGGGCGCCGCCATGACAGTCACTTACCCCGCCCCCACCGGAAGTCACGTGACATGATCACGTGACTTTTGGCGGTTGCCATGGTAGCACAGGGTCATGTGATAACGCCTGTAGCTAACATGACTCACTTCCTCTCAATGCCGGAATACAGCCGGCATTGAAAGTGAAGCAGCAAATCTGCAGTTCTCAGCTCTGTAGCTGAGATCTGCAGATAGTGCAGAGCGATCGGATTGCTGATCGCTATAGCCCCCTAGGGGGACTAGTAAAATAAAAAAAAAAGTAAAATAAAAAGTTTTAAAAAATTAAAAAAAAATTAAAAAACCTAAAAGTTCAAATCACCCCCCTTTCACCCCATTGAAAATTAAAGGGGTAAAAAAAATAAAAAATACACACATATTTGGTATCGCCACGTTCAGAAATGCCCGATCTATCAAAATATAAAATCAATGAATCTGATCAGTAAACGGCGTAGCAGCAAAAAAATTCCAAACGCCAAAATTACGTTTTTTTGATCGCCACAAATTTTGCGCAAAATGCAATAACAGGCGATCAAAACGTAGCATCTGCGCAAAAATGGTACCGTTAAAAACGTCAGGTCGAGACGCAAAAAATAAGCCATCACTGAGTCTCAGATCCTGAAAAATGAGATGCTACGGGTTTTGGAAAATGGCGCAAAACGTGCGCCACGTTTTTTGGACAAGCTTGTGAATTTTTTTTAACCCCTTAGATACAAGTAAACCTATACATGTTTGGTGTCTACAAACTCGCACCGACCTGAGGCATCACATAGATACCTCAGTTTTACCATATAGTGAAAACAGTGAATAAAATATCCCAAAAACTATTGTACGATCACACTTTTTTTGCAATTTTTCCGCACTTGGAATTTTTTTGCCATTTTCCAGTACACTATATGGTAAAACTTATGGTTTCATTTCAAAGTACAACTCGTCCCGCAAAAAACAAGCCCTCATATGGCAAGATTGATGGAAAAATAAAAAAGTTACGCCTCTCGGAAGAAGGGGAGCAAAAAACAAAAACGCAAAAACGGAAAGTGCCCGGGGGCTGAAGGGGTTAATGACGCTGGATGTGCGTCACAAACACCGTGACCTCGACGATAATTCATTAACGATATCGTAGCGTGTGAAGCCTGCTTTAGCCTAATACTTGGTTGCACAACCTTTAGCTAAAATAACTGCGAACAACCGCTTCCGATAACCATCAATGAGTTTCTTACAATGCTCTACTGGAATTTTAGACCATTTTTCTTTGGCAAACTTCTCCAGGTCCCTGAGATTTGAAGGATGCCTTCTCCAAACTGCTGTTTTGAGATCTCTCCACAAGTGTTCTATGGGATTCAGGTCTGGACTCATTGCTGGACACTTTAGTAGTCTCCAGTGCTTTCTATGAAACCATTTTCTAGTGCTTTTTGATGTGTGTTTTGGGTCATTGTCCTGCTGCAAGACCCATGACCTCTGAGGGAGACCGAGCTTTCTCACACTGGGCCCTACATTATGCTGCAAAATTTGTTGGTAGTCTTCAGACTTCATAATGCCATGCACACGGTCAAGCAGTCCAGTGCCAGAGGCAGCAAAGCAACCCCAAAACATGAGTGAACCTCCACTCGGGGTAAGAAGTGGGGTCTTACTGGGTATCCTACCATACAGTCCCTTTTCATTCAGACTCCGACGGATAGTACGGGTTGACACCTTTGTACCCTCGGACTGCAGGGCAGCTTGAACTTGTTTGGATGTTAGTCGAGGTTCTTTATCCACCATCCGCACAAACCTCCCTCCAGCGAACAAATATATGGGGCATAGAATAATATAGATATACCCCTTGGTATATTATTGAAATTGTAAGGGACATGTTAATATGTAAGTGCCCAAAATAAGGAGTACAATAGGTGCCCCTAGATAATGACAGCACTCCTGGAGGGGGTGGTAGGAGCATATAGCCCATGGAATTAGCCCCTGGTTGAGATATATATATGCAATTGTAGAGTTTGTGCGATGTGTAATACACTGCTGACGTTGTCTAGATTTGTGAAGTAATTTAAATAGATGTGACACAATCGCCTTAGCAGTCTTACTGTCCCTTTAATATATGTAAAATTACAATGGGTATATGGTGGGACTGGATGGTTTCGATCCCCGGGTGGTGACGTGCACAGTGTATGTTGGGTTGGATTGTTGCCGTTCAGCTATCCATGCTGTGTGCTGCTGGGACCATGCTGTGTGCGGCTGGGACCATGCTGGAGGATTCCTTACTGTGCAGTACGGCCGTTGGGTGGGGGCGGCGCGCACGCCCGGCAGTGGTGGCATCGCGTTGCCATGGCTGCCGGGCCTGCGCGCGTTCCTCCCCTGGCCGGAAACAGAGTGAGGTCACTTCCGGTTGATCCTCCAGCAGGAACTATGCTGCGCCGATAAA
The DNA here is from genome assembly GCF_048569485.1 of Anomaloglossus baeobatrachus. Classification (NCBI taxonomy): domain Eukaryota; kingdom Metazoa; phylum Chordata; class Amphibia; order Anura; family Aromobatidae; genus Anomaloglossus; species Anomaloglossus baeobatrachus. Next base: position 263,993,188 of record NC_134357.1, on the reverse strand, counting down.
CATGGAGGCAAACAGGTAATTAGACAACACGTGCACATAACTCCTGAAGGGTATATAAAGGTTGGCGGCCACGCAGGATGTATATTGGCCTCCTGATGAAGCCCTAAGCAGTGAAACGCGTTGAGTCATGGTAGATGGGACTGTGATCTTTCCAACTCAGGTCTATACATTGGTGTTTGGTTTTGGCATTATTATGATGCATTTGCCATCTTGATTTGTTATCTTGATTTGTCTATTACTCTTTTGTGACTTCTCGTTGCTTGGCCGGTGGACCACAAGCAATTTAGATTGGGAGCTATGCACATCTCTACCTGGGAAATTTTTAAGTGAGAGTGTGTTAATACTCCTAAGGGGAGTTTCCCTTTATGGAGCTCCACGGGGATAATCATTACCATCCAGCTCCTTATTGTGGTCCATGGGTGTGATAGCTACTTGATGCTAACCATACTAAAATGCGTGAATATATGCATGTTCTATAGGCACCTAGTCTGGACCATTTGGCTGTGCGTGGTCGTGGGTTTCTATAGTGAGCAAATAAAGACCTATGTGCCACTAGGCACTTAGTGATTTCGATATAATATATTATGAAGTCTTGTGGTTAAATTTAGCAATATAATTGAATTAGTAAACTCACATGGATATATCCTTGACCATTTATTGCATAGTCATTTGAGAAACCTGACGGTGATGTAGCACATATGCATTCACTACAATTCTATACAGACCAGTGACTTTTTTGAAGTATTATGTATAGGAGTTGAAAATAATTACTTTTGTATCCCACCTACCTTTGCTCCCCCCAACACGGGGGAGTCACAGTTGTAGTTCTCTCCACCCTGTTGTGCCTGTTCGTTTGTCTATATGTTTTACTTGTCTTTATATAAATAAAGTATTAATTTTATGAAAGCTAAGCATCATATATATTCTTGGTTTGAGGATATAAGTGGTATTATCCGCACAATCTTGCGTTGAAATCTCTCGTCAATTTTTCTTTTCCTTCCACATCTAGGGAGGTTAGCCACAGTGCCATGGGTTTTACACTTCTTGATGACACTGCGCACCGTAGACACAGGAACTTTCAGGTCTTTGGAGATGGACTTGTAGCCTTGAGATTGCTCATGCTTCCTCCCAATTTGGATTCTCAAGTCCTCAGACAGTTCTTTGCTCTTCTTTCTTTTCTCCATGCTCAATGTGGTACACACAAGGACACAGGACAGAGGTGGAGTCAACTTTAATCCATATCAACTGGCTGCAAGTGTGATTTAGTTATTGCCAACACCTGTTAGGTGCCACAGGTAAGTTACAGGTGCCGTTAATTACACAAATTAGAGAAGCATCACATGATTTTTCAAACAGTGCCAATACTTTTGTCCATCCCCTTTTTTCATGTTTGGTGTGGAAGTATATCCAATTTGGCTTTATGACAATTTTTTTTCTTTTTTTTCAATGAAGAAAAAATTAAATGAAGATAATAATACCAAAGAATTTGTGATTGCAATCATTTTCAAGAAGAAACTGAGTATTATCTGACAGAATTGCAGGGGTGCCAATACTTTTGGCCAGCACTGTATGTAACTATGTAACAATCAAATCACTGTACATAACAACTGCTAAACGCACTAGTGATTGACAAAAGCAAACCTGTATAGAAACACATAAGTCATTTTCCAATCCACTACAGCATACGGGAAAAACAGGACAGCAATAGTGGATTTAATGCAAAACTATTAAAGGGTTTATTAAATCATTAGCAAAAAAAAGTCATACAGATGATTTAAATGAAGCAAGTATGGGGTATGTTTTCAATAAAAGATTTCTGGTTATTTATATATTGATTGTCATGCATTCTATATTGAGCTGAGTGCCAATGCCTGCTTCTTTTCCTCTCTAGTACACATGATTCAAAGACAACCTAGTACAAAGACAAAGGAGACATTGGCACATACATATAAAGGCAAGCCATATATCATCAATGAGTGATCACAGGTTATATGGTGGAAGTGCACAACAGCACAAATAGTTATCCACACAGCACAATTTAGGCTACAAACCTCTGACTTGAAGTACCGTGGGATTCATCCAGGGAAGTCACTGCTACCTTTTCTCCCCTTTTTGGCCCGTTTGCCGGCAGCGTGGACCAAGGTAGATGGCTCCAGGCTCGATTCCCCCTTATGGGCCCCCTCGTTGCTGCTGAGGCTCAGACTCTAGATGATTGGTGAGGGACTTGCAGTTCCCCTCACCGGCAGGTTTTTTACATAGTTACATAGTTACATAGGTTGAAAAAAGCCCTCGGTCCATCTAGTTCAACCTTCCTCCACCAATTCTACATTTTGTCCCTAAGTCACTCATAACCAAAAATGTTGTGTGTACTGAGGAAATCATCCAGCCCTTTTTTAAAAGCTCTTATAGTGTCTGCCATTACTACCTCTTGTGGTAGGGCACTCCACAGTCTGACTGCTCTAACTGTAAAGAACCGTTTCCTATTTAGCTGCCAGAATCGCTTTTCTTCCATTCGCATTGTATGCCCCCTGGTCCTTAGTACTGTCTTTGGAAGAAATTAGCCATGTGCTAGTCCTTTATATTGACCACACATGTATTTATACATAGAAATGAGATCTCCTCTAAGACGTCTTTTTTCTAAGCTAAACATATCTAACTTTTTCAACTTCTCATCATACGAGCATGTGAGGCCTTCCATTCTTTGTAGTAGTCTAGCAAGCCGCCTTTGAACTGATTCTAACTTCTGTATGTCCTTCTTAAAATGATGAGCCCAAAACTGGATCCCATATTCCAGATGTGGCCTTACAAGTGATTTATAGAGGGGTAACAATACTTTGGGATCACGGGATCTAATCTCTCTTTTTCTACACCCTAAAATCTTGTTTGCTTTAGCAGCTGCTCCTTGACATTGCAAACTGCTGCTCAGCTTATTTGTAATGAGAATACCCAAGTCCTTCTGTTCTGTAGTCCATAGTTTACTTCTATTTAATGTATACGCAGTTATAGTATTACTCCTTCCTAGGTGCATTACTTTACATTTATCAACACTAAATCTCATTTGCCAAGTATCTGCCCATTCTGATATCTTATCCAGGTCGTTTTGTAATATTGTACTATCAAGATCAATTTTTAATATCCTACATAGTCTGGTGTCATCAGCAAAGACTGACACTTTACTATTAATCCCATCCACATGGTCATTAATAAAGAGATTAAAAAGAATCGTTTCTAGCACAGATCCCAGCAGTACACCACTGCTGACTATAGCCCATTTAGAGAATTTATGACTACTCTTTGTTTCCTATCTTTTAGCTAATTCCTTACCCAGTTGCATATAGTTTCCCCTAGTCCTTGCCTCTGGAGCTTCAGTATAAGGCTATTATGTGGTACAGTATCAAATGCCTTTGCAAAGTCCAAATAAATAACATCAGCTGCATTACTAATATCCAGATTTGCACTTACCCCCTCATAGAACCCCAACAGATTGGTTAGACACGACTTATCTTTCATGAATCCATGGTGTCAGTTATTATATTATTTTCTGCAATATATTTTTGCATGTCATCCCTTAAAATGCCCTCAAAAACTTTGCATACCACTGATGTCAGGCTTACTGGACGGTAGTTCCCTGGATCCAGCCTCTTACCTTTCTTAAATATCGGTACCACATCAGTAATCCTCAAATCCTGAGGCCCCAACCCTGTTACAAGCTAGTCTAAAAAGATGAGATACAGCGGTCTGTCGATTACGGAGCTCAATTCCCTCAATATTCGTGGATGAATGCCATCTGGCCTGGGGGATTTGTCAATGTTTAATTTACTCAGACGCAGGCGTTCTTCTTCTTGTGTTAAATTAATTATATTGGGTGGTGAACTTTGATTTTTCACTTGTTGAATGATCCCTGGAACAGTCTGCTCCTTGGTGAACACTGATGAGAAGTGTCTGTTTAATATCTCAGTCTTTTGTTTGTCCTCTATAACTAACTTGTTATTATATTTTAAGGGGCCGATACTATCCTTTATTTTCCTTTTTGCATTAATGTATTTATAAAAGATTTTGGGATTTATTTTAATGTTCTTGGCGATTTTTGTTTCAGTAGCTAATTTTGCTTGCTTGATTTCTTTTTTGCATTTCCTATTGATATCTTTATACTTCTGAAAAGCTATTTCTGTATTCTCAGCCTTTAAAATTTTAAACGTCCGTTATTTTTGTTTTATTATACTTTGTACAGTCTTACTTATCCATAGTGGTTTCTTTTTATTCCTGGACATTTTAAAACCAGAGGGTATAAGTTTTTTACAGGATTCTAGTAGTATATCCTTAAACTTACCCCATTTATATTCGGTATCACAAGTTACCATGACATTATCCCAAGCTACACATTTAAGCTCTTCCCTTAATTTGTTGAAATCAGCTTTCCTAAAATTCCAGGTTTTAGCATTTCCTCTTTTAAATGTTCTATTGAATATTACGTTGACGCTTACCATATTATCATCGCTATTGCCCAAGTGCTCCCGGACCTGTAGATCTGAAATTGTATCCGGTCTATTTGACAGGACCAGATCTAGCAAATTATCTCCCCTGGTTGGCTCATCTATCATCTGAGAGAGGAAATTGTCTTGAATTGTAGATAAGAACTTACAACTTTTAGCACAAACAGAAGATTCTATGTCCCACTGAATGTCTGGATAGTTGAAATCGCCCATAATATTAGCTGCCTGTTCAATTTGTTCCAGCATTTCACCCTCTACCTGTTCAGGTATGTTAGGAGGCTTATAGCAAACTCCAAATAGCATTTTTCCATTATTCTCCACCCCATGTACATTTACCCATACTGACTCTACATTGTTGCAGGTACCCCCAATGTCATCATTCAACACAGGCTTTAGGTTAGATTTGATAAATATACACACCCCACCACCTATTTTGTCTTTCCTGTCCTTCCTGAATGTAGTATAACCTTCTAAGTTTGTCACCCAGTCATGGCTTTCATCCAGCCAGGTTTCTGTAATGCCCACCACATCATAATCCATGGTTGACATAAGAGTCTCCAATTCATTCATTTTGTTTGCAAGACTTCTTGCATTTGCCAGTAGACATTTAATACTATTAACACAGTTATTACTCCTAGCCTCCCTACGTTCCTTGCATGTCCCAGCCCCCCCAATCCTTCATTGACCCTTACCGTTTCACTGTCTCTATCTGCTCTATCAATCCCCTTATTTGCTTCACTACCCTCCCTCCCCCCAGATCCTAGTTTAAAAGCTCCTCCATCCATCTGACCATTTTTTCCCCCAGCACAGCTGCACTCTGCCCATTGAGGTGCAGCCCGTCCCTACCGTAGAGCCTGTAGCCGACTGAGAAGTCGGCCCAGTTCTCCATGAACCCGAACCCTTCCTTCCTGCACCAATTTCTAAGCCATGTATTTATCTCCCTAAGCTCCTGCTGTCTTTCTACTGACGCTCGTGGCACCGGTAGTATTTCTGAAAACACCACCTTGGAGGTCCTGGACTTCAGCTTCTCTCCTAGTTCCCTGTAATCCTTTTCAAGGACCTTCCACTTGCCTCTAACTTTGTCATTAGTACCAATATGCACCATGACCGCTGGGTTTTCCCCAGCCCCACCCAGCAATCTGTCTATCCGATCCGCAATATGCCGACCCCGAGCACCCGGCAGATAACACACTGTTCGGCATTCACGGTCTTGGCGACAGATGACCCTGTCTGTCCGCCTAATTATAGAGTCCCGTACCACCAACATCTGTCTGGCCTTTGCTGAACTCCTATTTCCCTCCTTCCTTAAGAAGTATTTTTCCTGGTTGCTAGGAGCAACGTCCTGCTGTAGTGATCCTGGTCCTGGGCCTGCATTCCTAATATCAGCCAAACAGGCATACAGTTAGGTCCAGAAATATTTGGACAGTGACACAAGTTTTGTTATTTTAGCTGTTTACAAAAACATGTTCAGAAATACAATTATATATATAATATGGGCTGAAAGTGCACACTCACAGCTGCAATATGAGAGTTTTCACATCCAAATCGGAGAAAGGGTTTAGGAATCATAGCTCTGTAATGCATAGCCTCCTCTTTTTAAAGGGACCAAAAGTAATTGGACAAGGGACTCTAAGGGCTGCAATTAACTCTGAAGGCGTTTCCCTCGTTAACCTGTAATAAATGAAGTAGTTAAAAGGTCTGCGGGTTGATTACAGGTGTGTGGTTTTGCATTTGGAAGCTGTTGCTGTGACCAGACAACATGCGGTCTAAGGAACTCTCAATTGAGGTGAAGCAGAACATCCTGAGGCTGAAAAAAAAGAAAAAATCCATCAGAGAGATAGCAGACATGCTTGGAGTAGCAAAATCAACAGTCGGGTACATTCTGAGAAAAAAGGAATTGACTGGTGAGCTTGGGAACTCAAAAAGGCCTGGGCGTCCACGGATGACAACAGTGGTGGATGATCGCCGCATACTTTCTTTGGTGAAGAAGAACCCATTCACAACATCAACTGAAGTCCAGAACACTGTCAGTGAAGTAGGTGTATCTGTCTCTAAGTCAACAGTAAAGAGAAGACTCCATGAAAGTAAATACAAAGGGTTCACATGTAGATGCAAACCATTCATCAATTCCAAAAATAGACAGGCCAGAGTTCAATTTGCTGAAAAACACCTCATGAAGCCAGCTCAGTTTTGGAAAAGTATTCTATGGACAGATGAGACAAAGATCAACCTGTACCAGAATGATGGGAAGAAAAAAGTTTGGAGAAGAAACGGAACGGCACATGATCCAAGGCACACCACATCCTCTGTAAAACATGGTGGAGGCAACGTGATGGCATGGGCATGCATGGCTTTCAATGGCACTGGGTCACTTGTGTTTATTGATGACATAACAGCAGACAAGAGTAGCCGGATGAATTCTGAAGTGTACCGGGATATACTTTCAGCCCAGATTCAGCCAAATGCCGCAAAGTTGATCGGACGGCGCTTCATAGTACAGATGGACAATGACCCCAAGCATACAGCCAAAGCTACCCAGGAGTTCATGAGTGCAAAAAAGTGGAACATTCTGCAATGGCCAAGTCAATCACCAGATCGTTACCCAATTGAGCATGCATTTCACTTGCTCAAATCCAGACTTAAGACGGAAAGACCCACAAACAAGCAAGACATGAAGGCTGCGGCTGTAAAGGCCTGGCAAAGCATTAAGAAGGAGGAAACCCAGCGTTTGGTGATGTCCATGGGTTCCAGACTTAAGGCAGTGATTGCCTCCAAAGGATTCGCAACAAAATATTGAAAATAAAAATATTTTGTTTGGGTTTGGTTTATTTGTCCAATTACTTTTGACCTCCTAAAATGTGGAGTGTTTGTAAAGAAATGTGTACAATTCCTACAATTTCTATCAGATATTTTTGTTCAAACCTTCAAATTAAACGTTACAATCTGCACTTGAATTCTGTTGTAGAGGTTTCATTTCGAATCCAATGTGGTGGCATGCAGAGCCCAACTCGCGAAAATTGTGTCACTGTCCAAATATTTCTAGACCTATCTGTATTTACTAGGTTGTGCCAGATCAGGGCTAGGCTCCCTGACACTTTTTCCCCTACCTCTTCTTCTAACGGTTACCCAGCTACCTATCTCTGGGTCCTGATCTTCCCCACCTCCACCCTCCTCCATATCACTGGCCTCAGCCAGAGAAAGCTCAGTGAGCTCTAAACTCCTCTCCAGGTTTGCAATGCTCCTGAGTGTTGCAAGCTGCTTAATTAGATCAGTTACCTTGGCTTCCAAATATGCAACATACTTGCATCGAGTGCAGACATATTCACCCTCAAACGGCTATTCAAGGCATGCATACATCTGACAAGATACACACCTGTAGAATTGTCCATTTAGCCGATATTAAATGGGGATAAACAGTAAAGTAGGAAAAGAAAGAAAAAAAAAATGGGACACTTATAAGGATAACTTCAAACTATTCTCTTGTGTCAAACTATGAACTTGTGCTAAACCATGCACTTACCTGCAATCCCCACACTTTACTGCAGACCCTCGCACACTCAGCAACCTCGCTTGCTTTGGCTGAAATATATAGTTCCACAAGAACTACCAGTAGTTTCTAGAAGATTCTAGAAACAGCTGTGGCTGCTACTACTAATTAAATCACAAGACAAACTTTTATTTTTTTTGTTGTTTTTTTTTCACAGTATCCCAGATAAACAGATACACAATTCCCTTATGAAATCAAACAATTAGTTATCACAAATATGAACTTGTGCTAAACTATGTGTGATGCCCTGGACTATTCGGGTCGTCACAGGGTTCTGCACAATCTGACCTTCCTGTGCAGGGCTCAAACCCAGGGCCGCCATCAGGGCATTACTACTGAGACTGGTGTAGGGGGCCCGGTGAAGAGGGGGGGCCCGGCTGAGCCCGGGACAATTACTTAGTTTATTAAACCCAGGGCCAGCCGGGCCCCCACCCCTCTTCACCGGGCCCCACCTAGTCACAGCCGCAGCAGAGGACCCGGCAGTGTTGCTTTTGCCACTATACATATGGCTAATTTTCATTGCATGCAAATTAGCCACGTGTGCTGGAGATACCGGGTATGCCGCTGCATACCCGCTATCTAGGTAGGGGCTAGCAGTGCATCTACCCTGGGTGCAACAGTGAGGGGGGCGCTGTCAGGCTGCCTGATGCGGAAGTGTAAAGTCTTCCCGAGGCTGCGTTTGCGGCCCCGTAGTGGGAGTTGTTTATTCTCTGAACTTAGGTGTCATATTGACAGCCGAACTCATAGAATTTGCAGCGCGCGGCTCCCATTGCTCAATTTCTCTTGCATCTGTCAGACGCAAGGACAATTGAAACTGTGAACGCTGACGCTAACTTCCGGGTCAGAGCGACGGCTGTCATATGATCGGGTCAGCTGTTCACACTGCTGACCCGGAAGTCATGGCCATAGCGCGGAGGCGGCAAAGGACACTGATATGTGCTCCAGTGTAGCTGAAGACATGGAAGAGGAACAGTATGGGGTGAGAGGGGGGTATCTATTGAAACAGTTCCCTCCCCCACCCTCTCTCCCCCACCTTCTCTCCCCCATACTATCTGTGGACAAAGTATGGTCGGAAGAGAGGATGGGGAGGGAGAAATTTCTTTGGCCACAGTATAGGGAGAGAGGGGATGAGGAGTGATGCATGGAGAGAGAGGATGAGGGGTGATGCGTGGGAGGGGAGAACAAGGCGTGATGCATGGCAGGAGAGCATGAGGGGTGATGCATGGGGAGAGAGGATGAGGGGTGATGCGTGGGGGGAGAGAGGATGAGGGGTGATGCATGGGGAGAGAGAGGATGAGGGGTGATGCGTGGGGGTAGAGAGGATGAGGGGTGACGCATGGAGAGAGAGGATAAGGGGTGATGCATGGAGAGAGAGGATGAGGGGTGATGCGTGGGAGGGGAGCATAAGGCGTGATGCATGGGAGGAGAGCATGAGGGGTGATGCATGGGGAGAGAGGATGAGGGGTGATGCATGGGGAGAGAGGATGAGGGGTGATGCGTGAGGGGTGATGCATGGGGGGAGAGAGGATGAGGGGTGATGCGTGGGGGGAGAGAGGATGAGGGGTGATGCGTGGGAGGAGAGAGGATGAGGGTTGATGCGTGGGGGGAGAGAGGATGAGGGGTGATGCGTGGGGGGAGAGAGGATGAGCGGTGTTGTGTGGGGGAGAGAGGATGAGGGGTGATGTGTGGGGGGAGTGAGGATGAGGGGTGATGAATGGAGAGAGAGGATGAGGGGTGATGCGTGGGAGGGGGGCATAAGGGGTGATGGATGGGAGGAGAGCATGAGGGGTGATGTATATGGAGAGAGGATGAGGGGTGATGTATGGGGAGAGAGGATGAGGGGTGATGTATGGGGAGAGAGAGGATGAGGGGTGATGTATGGGGAGAGAAAGGATGAGGCGTGATGTATGGGGAGAGAGAGGATGAGGGGTGATGTATGGGGAGAGAGAGGATGAGGGGTGATGTATGGGGAGAGAGAGGATGTGGAGCGAACTGGAAATAAATTTTAAGGACACAGAATAAAGAGTGACATAGTACGAGGAGCTAGTGGGCAGGATGGGGAGTGAGGTGAAAAGTATATGGACACACAGGATTTAGTGAGGAGACAGTAAGGGATGAGAAGAATGTGCGGCGGCACAGAATAAAGACTGGGTATTGGAGGGGGGCAGTATGGAAAGGGGGCTAAATGGGAGGACAGTGTGAGGCCATAGCAAGGAGGGGGAGTGTGATGAGGGCACAGTATAAAGACTGGGCAGTATAAGGGGACACAGTGTTAAGGACAGTGTGAAGAGTATGCTCAGTATGGAAAGAGAGGGAGAGTGGAGGGCATGTACCATAAGAGGGACAGTGTGGGGGTCATATTTTGTGCAGAGAACACCGTGAGGGGCCGTTATTTATTTTGGGGCACAGTGTAGAGCAGATATTTTTAAGTAGAAGTATTATAATCATTTTGCTATTTTTAGGGACATCGTGTCGGGATGTGCTGCAGGAGACCGGAGAGGATGGAAATCTGCAGAGACGAGATATGAATGTGAAAAGTCATCATTGCGTCAGGACAAGATAAAGAATAGAAAGAAACGACTCAGAGACAATGTCATCTATAAGGTACCTGAATGTAAATGTTTATTTGTGATACTGACTGTGTGTGACCATTAGGCCTGGGTCCCACTTGTGATTGCTTCTTATTTGAGCGCAATAGGACCCCCACTGATCAGCTGCTCTTGGTGAGGAGGGTTTGTAAAATGTTTGGGTTTTTTTTTATTTTCTTTTTGTGGCAAATAAGCCAGGAGGGGCTCAAAAAGGGGACAAAAACCAGGATAAGTACATATACCAGAATGTGCCAAGGAGGGGATATATATATACCTGGAGGTCCCCAGGATGGGCTATATATTCCAGAATGGAGACAAATAAAGCAGGATGGGGACATATATACCAGGAGCATCGCAGGGAGAGGACATATATACCAGGAGGAGAACATATGTGCTAGGAAGAAAACAAAAACCAGAATAGGCCCAGGAGGCGGATATATATACCGGAAGGGGGACATACATACCAGGAAGGGCCCAGAATGGGGACATACTGGTGCATCTCAGTAAATTAGAATATCATCTGTAAGCCATAATCATTAAGAGAAATACACACTTGAAATAGATCCCTCTGTGTGTAATGACTCTATACAATATATGTGTTTCACTTTTTGTATTAAGTTACTGAAATAAATTCAACTTTTTAATGATATTCTAGTTTATACAGATGTACCTGTATATGCCAGGACGGGCAGTGTGTGTGTGCGTGTGTGTGGGAGATAGTATACAGAAGGGCAGCTTGTGTGGGAGATAGTATAGAGAGGAGCAGCGTATGTGAGGGATATTATATCAAGGGGCAGTGTGTGTAGGGGATATTATATATAGAGGCATTGTGTGTGGGAGAGATATTCTACACAGGGGTAGAGTATGTCTGGGGATATTATACATAGGAGCAGTGTGGGACAGGAGGTGTAGAGCGTGTATTATGGAGCGGGGCGGTGTAGAAGGTATGTTATAGAGAGGGGCGGTGTACAGTGTGTATTATGGAGAGAGGTCGTGTAGAGGGTGTGTTATGGAGAGGGGCGGTGTAGAGGGTGTATTACAGAAAGAGGTGGTGTAGAGAGTTTTTTATAGAGAGGGGTGGTATAGAAGGTGTATTATGGAGAGATGGTGTAGAGGGTGTATTATGGTGCGAGGTGGTGTAGAGGGTGTTATGGAGAGGGGCGGTGTAGAGCGTGTATTATGGAGAGGGGCGGTGTAGAGGCTGTATTATGGAAAGAGTCTGTGTAGGTGGTGTATTATGGTGTTATGGAGAGGGGCAATGTAAAGGTGCGTTATGGAGCAGGGAGGTGTAGAGGGTGTATTACGGAGAGAGACGGTGTAGCGCGTGTATTATGGAGCAGGGTGGTGTAGAGGGTGTTATGGAGAGAGGCGGTGTAGAGCGTGTATTATGGAGCAGGGAGGTATAGAGCATGTATTATGAAGCAGGGAGGTATAGAGCATGTATTATGGAAAGAGGTGGTGTAGGTGACGTACTATGTTGTTATGAAGAGGGGCAATGTAAAAGGTGCATTATGGAGAGGGGCAGGCAATGTAGAGGGTGTATTATTACTTTTCTGAAAGAAATACTTCATTTTCTGGAACAACTTCAAGGGTGCTAATACTTTTGGCCATGACTGTGTGTATATATATATATATATATATATATATATATATATATATAAAGTTTGGACACACCTTCTCATTCAAAGAGTTTTCTTTATTTTCATGACTTTAAAAATTGTAGATTCACATTGAAGACATCAAAACTATGAATGAAAATATGTGGAATGAAATACTTAAAGTATGAAACAACTGAAAATATGTCTTATATTCTAGGTTCTTCAAAGTAGCCACCTTTGCTTTGATTACTGCTTTGCACACTCTTTGCATTCTCTTGATGAGCTTCAAGAGGTAGTCACCGGAAATGGTCTTCCAACAGTCTTGAAGGAGTTTCCATAGATGCTTAGCACTTGTTGGCCCTTTTGCCTTCACTCTGTGGTCCAGCTCACCCCAAACCATCTCGATTGGGTTCAGGTCTGGTGACTGTGGAGGCCAGGTCATCTGGCGTAGCATCCCATCACTCTCCTTCTTAGTGACATAGCCGTTACGCAGCCTGGAGGTGTGTTTGGGGTCATTGTCCTGTTGAAAAATAAATGATGGCCCAACTAAACGCAAACCGGATGGAATAGCATTCCGCTGCAAGATGCTGTGGTAGGCATGCTGGTTTAGTTTGCCTTCAATTTTGAATAAATCCCCAACAGTGTCACCAGCAAAGCACCCCCACACCATCACACCTCCTCCTCCATGCTTCACTGTGGGAGAGAGGCATGTCCATCCGTTTACCTTTTCTACAAAGACACGGTACAAAGATCTCAAATTTGGACTCAACAGACCAAAGCACAGATTTCCACTGGTCTAATGTCTATTCCTTGTGTTCTTTAGCCCAAACAAGTCTCTTCTGCTTGTTGCCTGTCCTTAGCAGTGGTTTCCTAGCAGCTATTTTACCATGAAGGCCTGCAGCACAAAGTCTCCTCTTAATAGGTGTTCTAGAGATGAGAAAGTATGTCCAAACTTTTGGTCTGTACTATATATATATATATATATATATATATATATATATATATATAGGTAGGTATGGAGATTTCAGCTCACCCCTAGGGGTCAGACAGGGAGGTGGGAGGTGTCAGAGCAGTCGAGAGTAACTCTTGAGCTGTGAGGAGCTCTGAGGAAACTGGGAGTTGTAAAACCGGAGGAAAAAGAGAGATAAGGCAACAACCATGTATAGAAAATCTCATTTTATTCATTAAAATGCGTATGAATTAATACAAAATTGCATAGATGGAAAAAGGTCAAAACTTGCAGTGGGGAAAGAGAGGGGAGGGTGTGTGGGGACAACCCCTGCCACACAGGACCAACCAATAGTAATTTCTATTATGCAAAAACTGCGATGCCACCAATCACATGGAAGTATCGTGTGGTAATTTGTGGCAAGAAGCAGCCCAGAGGGAATATAGTAATTGTCAATAGTTGTCTAGGAGGAACGTGTGCCTGTATAGAGTCCCCCCCCCAGGGACACACCGCAGTCCCAATATGAAATGGCTCAATCACCGCACGGAGCCACAGGCAAGGACAACCAAAAACTGGGATATATCAGCATCAGTATGCAAATAATAAGTCCAAGCCTGGGGCACCGTGCAACTAACAGAGACAGAGTGTGATTCAAACAGAAGTTCCTGTAGTGGAACTGCGGCAGTGTAACCTGGGGAAGGCTATAGAACCATACACATATGTATGTGCAGTAATGATGCACAGGCTGGCAAAAGTAAATAGAAGTTCCCACTGGGACTGGTAAAGCCACAATAGAATATTCGGTCTGACACCGCACATTATCTAAGTTTGATGTGCAGCCTTATCCTTATATAGTATGTATTTTTTGGCTTGCACTCATAATATATATATTAGTGCTGACTTCAGTTATCCTATTCAGTTATATGTAGTTTTTTTTCTGAATGTGAACACAGCTCCACCCCTTTCGGCCATGTTTTTTCCATCTCCTATATAAGAAAGTCCTTGGTTACCCCTCTCCATCCACAGCAGTTTTTAATTGCAATGAGATGACACACAGTTAGGGTCACAGAGCTAGGGACCCCAATATAGAGATATACCTTGACGAGGTTTTGGGGCTCAGTTACATTGATCAATGCGATTGCTAAATATCTCCTTTTTCCTAATATTCATGGCAGGTATGCAATTCATTATTCACATGTTCAAGTTAGCAAGTAGCATTTTTCATTGTATTTTCCAATATTTTTCGATATGCTTGAGGCATTATACTATTATCTAAGTTTGATGTGCAGCCTTATCCTTATATAGTATGTATTTTTTGGCTTGCACTCATAATATATATATATTAGTGCTCACTTCAGTTATCCTATTCAGTTATTCGCAGATGAAGGGCTGGACTTACAAGCATGTGCAATACGTCGCCTGATGGTAAGATCCTTCATGGATGGCATACATGCACCTCTGGCAGATAAGTTAAAAGCATGCTGCCCCGAATGGAGAAACATGGAAGACATAGATCTTCTAGTCAACAAAGCAAGTGGCTTAGAAACCGATGCAAAGGATAAAAGGACCAAGAAAGTCGTCATGGCGGCAGTGGACGGTCAGCCAGAAATCACAAGAAGAAAGGGACCGACCTGCTACTATTGTGGGATAAAAGGACACGTGATCAGAGACTGTAGAAAGAAAAAGAGGGAAACTCAAAACCAACCCGAGAGTCAGGAGGAAAAGACTGCCTGACTTGCGGCAGCACGGGATAGGGATACCAGAGGTCCATTTATACACGTCCCCCTTCAAATTGGCAACAAGGATCTAAAGGCAGTAAACTCAATACTGGAGCCCCCCACTCCCGTTGTTCCCAATTCACATACACTGCTCACACAGGTACCGGCTACATCTACCCATTATACGGTCATAGACCTTGCTAATGCCTTTTTCTCGGTACCACTGGACCCAGCATGTCAAGATCTTTTTGCATTCACGCATAAGCAAAATCAATTCACGTGGACAAGGCTGCCACAAGGGATGCAGCATTCCCCTACACTGTATACTCAGGCTATGAGTAGTGTCCTTCAAGGCTAGCAGCCCCCTGACCACTGTGTCCTCCTCCAGTACGTGAATGATTTACTACTGTGCTGCCCAAGCGAAGAAGAATGTAAAATGGCTTCAATAAGTCTTCTTATCTTCCTAGCAGAATCAGGATGCAAAACAAGTCAAGACAAAACTTCCAGCATCTCAAGGAACTAGTGATTGATGCTCCGGCTTTGGCACTACCAAACTATGATCTCATCTTCTATCTGTTCGTAGCAGAGCTTCAAGGATTTGCCGTGGGAGTACTCACCCAGAAGACGGACAAACAACTTATAATCGGGTACTACTCCTCTCAACTCGACAACGTTAACAAAGCAGCACCAACCTGTGTCCGTGCTGTCACAGCAGTTTCAAACATACTGCAAAAAGCATCTGAAATGTCACTCGATTTCCCGACCATCATCCTTACCAGCCATGACGTCTATGCAGTTCTCAACCAAGTGCAGCTGAAACACCTCTCCATGGCAAGACAAGTCAGGCTTCAATGTGCGCTGCTGCTACCCCCAAACATCTCATTCGCCCCAGTTACAAGTCTAAACCTTGCTGATCTTCTGATCTTCACAAGTTTAGAAGGGGGGACCGAGGAAGAGAGTGACAAACGTACCAGCGCACCATTTGACCACGATTGTCAAGAACTCATCCAACATGAGGCGAAGCCCTTGCACAATATTCAAACAACACTACTTACAAATCCAGACTTTGAACTTTTTGTGGATGGTAGCAGATTTGCCGATGAAACAGGCAAATTCCACACCGGATTTGCGGTAGTAACCCTACATGAAGTCATAACCAAGCAACCACTACCTCCGCACATATCTGCCCAAGAAGCAGAACTTCTCGCCCTTATCTGGGCAATTGAGTTTCTGAAAGAACAGACAGCGAACATCTACACGGACTCAGCCTATGCACACAGCATTGTGCACGATTTTGGCACTATCTGGCAGACTAGAGGATTCCTCACAGCGACAGGAAATCCCATCAGGCATGGAGCCTCAGTGAAGAAACTAATGGAAGTAGCCTTGAAGCCAAAGCTGCTGGCAATCATAAAGGTTGCTGCCCATACCAGGGCCCAAACACCTGAGGCTAGGGGAAATCACTTGGCCGACCAAGCAGCAAAACAAGCAGCCTTGCTCCCTTTGAAAGAGACGGAAACAGTGTCAACGATGGAGGAAAAGACGCAGAACCTCTCTGAGACACAGGAAAACGCCTCTGAGGAAGAAAAGGCTGGATGGCAGGCCAAGGGGGCACAAAAAGTGGAGGGGATTTGGCGCCTAAACGGACTTTCCGTCCTGCCGCGCAGTTTGTTTCCTGCCATTTTCCAAATACTCCACTACCCTACGCACGGTAGCACAAATTCAATCATGAACCAGATGCAACCTCATTGGGTAGCCCCCGGCTTCAGACAATACTCCTCCCAGAGAATAAAAGCTTGTCACATCTGTCAACAGCATAATCCAGGCCAGCTAACAAAAACCCCGCAAAGACACATGCCAAAGAAGTTTGCCCCATTCCAAAGAGTACAAATAGATTATCTCCAATTGCCAAAACATGGCATCTACGAATTTGTACTTGTCTGTGTAGACTTCTTCTCAGGATGGCCAGAGGCCTAACCTGTCAGCTCAGCCACGGCCAAAATCACAGCAAAAAAATTGGCCTGTGAGCTGGTACCCCGGTTTGGACTCCCTGAAGTCATAGAGTCAGACCGAGGTACCCATTTCACTAGACAAGTTTTCCAGAATACCTGTTCCCTGTTAGGCATTCAGTCAGCCTTACACACACACCTTACCACCCACAGTCATCAGGGAAAGTGGAAAGGTTAAATGGAACTTTAAAGCTCAAACTAGCCAAGGCAGTGGAGGAGACTGGTAGACCATGGACAGAAAATCTCCCCATAGCTCTTTACTCCATAAGGACCACCCCGCAGGGAAAGCACAGGCTCTCACCCTTTGAAATACTCTTTGGTAGTGTACCCAGATTAGGATGCTACTTCCCGCAGGAGTTACACCTGCAATGTGATAGCCTAACATCTTATGTTGTCTCCCTGCAGCAGAGACTAACTGAAACCCACCAAAGGGTCTATTCTTGTCTACCTGATCCTGATGCCGTGCCAGGAACCCACTCCCTAAAGCCTGCTGACCGGGTCTACCTAAAGAAGCACGTGAGAAAGACCCTTGAGCCACGATTTGAAGGGCCTTTGACTGTCCAGCTGACCACTCCAACCTCCATCAAACTTGAGGGGAGATCGACATGGTTCCATGCCAGCCACTGCAAGAAGGCCTAATACTGCTAAGTATTTCTATGTGTACTTCCTTTTTGGGGCCTTCTACACCACGGCAGAATTCATTTGAGACCCACCATGAAGTGTTAGCAGAAAAACCTGAGGTCACAGACTGTTGGATATGTACACACGCACCTGTGACAGCCTCCTCCATGCCTTACTTGGCTATACCACTGCCTATAAACAAAGTGTTCCAATGGGGAGGCTGTTACAATAGACTATCAGTCAATGACACAAAGTACCAAAAATTGTGGAACACTAGTGTACCCATACCAATAGTAGGGTGGGTAGATTTCCCCTGGTGGCAAGGCAACCTTACTACCGGCCTTCCCGGAACCCAACAATATTTAGCCTTTGAAGGAAACAGCTGGGTACCCCGTAATTACACAAAAACACCTATTATGGGCAATATTCCAATGGAAGGAATCAAAATAACTTTTGGGCGAATCTCTGACAGTACAGATGCATTTAAACCCTTGCTGTTAGAGAGACATCTGCATGACTATGGGTGGGCATACAATTCATTGTTTCCAGAAGGCACAAATGATACTTGTTACTCCACACCCGGAAATTTATGGTGCAATGATTCTGACCCGTATGTGCCTGGCCGAGAAACCTGTGGTGAACATCTGCCACTTTCATTATTAATACTACAGATATACCGGCAGGAAAAATGCCTCTAGACCTACTGGTAAAAAGAGCGGCAGATAACAAAGACAGGCCTAGTGGCCGACCCCATGTAATTCAAATGAGCCATGTCAACAAATTTTTCAGCACCCTTTTCATCTACCCTATGGTAATGCAGATGTATGATAAGTTGGTGGAAAGCACTGACTATCTTGATGATCAAATTTTCGAGGTTCTCCAAGCAGTAAATAGTACCATTGCCATACAGAGACAATTAATCATTGTAACCAACGAACGTACTTTGGTACTGGATTACCTCCCAGCCGCCCAGGGGGGGGATGTGCCAAATAATAGGCCCCAGCTGTTGTCACTACATAGATCCAAAAGGAACCTTAAAAGCCCGGGCCAGGTTAACTGAGATACAAAAGCTGAGGAAAAACATGATGAGGAGGTACTCAGAAGCTCAGATGCTTGGTGGAGCAATACCTTCTCAATGTTCAACCCCGCAAACTGGTTTAAGGGAATAGGAGGATGGTTAATGGGGATACTGCAATTAGTTTTCCAAGTGCTATTATGTTTATTAGTTGCCTATGTAGTGTTTAAGTTGCTAATGGCTCTGTTTTCCCGCTGCTTGAAGAGATGCAAATACAGTGATTATTCAGCACCAATATGAAATCACTAATATGCTTTTTTTTCTTTTCTGCCCTTTCCTCTAGAAATCACCTTGGCGTATTATGATGTGACTCTTGTCGGGAGGTATGCAGGCAGTTTCTGGAGGATGGATGTGGATGACACGTCCCTAAGCAACCCGCGGCTTGCATAGTATCTGGTGGCTAGCCTGCTATACAGCTTGTCGATGAGCCCCCGTCCATCACTCACGCCAAAAGGGGGGATTGTGAGGAAAGAGTTAACTTTTTCAATGGTTAGAAAAATCATAGAAATTCATTCTCCTTTGCAAAGTGCACGTAACAGACTCTGAGAGCGCATTCCAGGACCCAAGGACAGAGCGATAACACCTGTGCCTAGTCTAAGACAATAAGAGTTGTGTTTTACGCTTACGCCAGGAACCGAAACTCATCTAGGCTTTTACTGACAAATGGAAACTTATGTTTATGATGAGAAACAAAACAAATGCCTTTGTACACGACACAGTTACGCCCCTATTAAGTTGATAAACCCTGTCTGTGTGAAAATAAATTAGTCTTCTTTGGAGCGCACAGCCCTTGCCTTCTGTGTGGATATCAGCGTCTGTCTGTATCTCATTGGGGCTGAGGGAAGCTGAAGGGGGGCCCCGGGACTCCCTCCACATTTGGTCATTGCTGGCAACTGTTGTGACCTATTGGTCAACCTAACATTTACTAGCTCTTAGTCTCTACTGTATGTATGGTGGACAGCCTCCTCTGTTGTGTATACAGCCGTAGTCTGCTCCGCATGCTGATTATAGCTTCATTTGCTATACCAGGCCTTGTGCTGTAGTAATCTTGTTCTGGCAATCTCCTGTGCGTTACTTGGTGTGTCGTGGAAATATTCTCGTTGTCTGTCTATTTTTTTCTTGATTCTTTATTTCCTCCTGAGCATGTATTGTTTTACGTGTGTGTGTGTGTGTGTGTATGTGTGTGTGTGCAGTGAGTTTGAGTTTTGTTTTTTCCATCTGTGTATTTGTGTGGGATAAGAAGTGGGATAAAAAAAAAAAGTACAATCACACACAGAAAATCCGTGTGGTATCTGATTTGTATATATATGTAGCGCCCCTGAACCCTTCAGGGTGCTAGAAGGTTCTGCATCCCCACCAGGATGCAGGGCTTACCCCCTTAGGGACCCTGTAACCCAGTGCCGGTACCAATAAAAACACAGGTAATCCCAGTTTTCCCCAACAGCCCCCCATACAATGGTACTGAGCTAGGGTGGGACCAATGGATGGCCGCCTAGAGGTGGTGCTACTCCAGTCCACTAGTTCACTAGGTGGGGGGGCAGACTGTGGAGAGTAGTCAGTTGAGTAGTGACTGTGGAAGTGTGAAGGTGGAAGTGAAGTGACACCATGACTCGGGTTAACGGTGACCTGGTACCCAGGAGAGGTGGTTGCCGGTGGAGTACGGTGGAGTACTCCCGGAACTACGCACTGATGGGGTACAGGACCCTAGGACAGGAAAGAGCTTCAAGCCGATCTGTTAACACCTGCACAGCAAAGTGGACCATCAAGGACCTTGCTGACCCTAAAGAATTCGAAGACTCAGTACCAAAGGGAGAACTGGGGACTGGACCAGAGACTCCAACCCCACAGGGTTCACGCTACTGTCAGGTGGACAGAGGTGGACAAACCAAAAAAACGGGGACCCCAGTGTTCCATACCATGGGGACCCACTTACCAGAGACAGGTGCAAGGGAAGAACGTACCAGAGAACCAGACTGGCACTGGGATGAAGGGGACCTGGAGGCGAAACTAGCTGGCCTCGGGCAACCTGTTAACACCCGAAAAGTGAGTAAACCAGTTGCACTGAATACCTGTCTGGACTCCTTCTTCTGACGTCTACTGCACTATACACCCGCTGGGGCAATACCCTTCTTGCGGAGGGACTATCATACTAGCTGCAATACCATCAGCCCCAGTAGAGACACTGCAGCGGTGGCTCCCTACACCGCAAGTGGCATCCCGAATAACTCTATTCAAATATCCCCTGTAAATATCCCCATCACAAAAAGGGCCCAGGGCATGGAAGCGGGTAACGGCCACCATCGTGACATCCCCAGGACGTACACTACCCGGAACCAAGTACCCCATATCCCTGGGTGCTACATATGCATTTGTCTTATAAACCTAGAAATAATATTTGATTATGTACATTTTTTAATGTAGATGTTAGAAATTAGATCACACACAGACGGAACACGGATGTCACACGAACATAAAAATCAGATGCACTGATAAAAATCGGAGGAAAACTTCTGGATAAAACGATTTTTCATACGTTCGTCTGCAGCAAGCCTTATCATGACTGGCTGATTGACTTATGTGCCAGCCTACAGTACATAGTGTATTAACTAACTTTATATCATTTAATCTCACTTTAGATTGACTTTTCTTTTATTGTTTGATTTCCCTGATGTGCATATGGCAATATAATTTGCCAATTACTTACTGCCCTTTGGACATTCGGGAAGTTAGCTAAGTATAGTTTAGTTTCATGTATGGACTGGCCATTTTGCAGTAGACACTATTAGTTACTTTATCCTATTTAGGATCCAAAACCTTTTATCACTACCTGCTTACTGACCTTCTCTTACTATTTCTTCTTGCAGTGTACATTGACGCATATTTTCTAAGCTGGATACCAAAGAATTCTTACCTGTGTTGCCCGTAAACTGCCTTACGTGTATGCTTGCACCACAATGACTATTTGTTGTATCGACTGTCAACTCATTGACGGTGTGTGGCCTATCTAAAAGAACATGGCTTAAAAAGTAATACAAAGCACCAAAATTTGTTGCAAAGTAAGTAAACTACTAGGAGGTGGGTCTAACCTTATTCTAGAGCTCTAGACCAGGGGTGGACAGGTAAATTCCCAATGGGCTACATGGGAAATTATGACAGTTGTGGAGTGCCGAACCAACTGGCCAAACATAATTCTTTTTATTATTTTATATTCATTTTATTCACTTAACATTAAACTTGATGAACAGCTGTTGTGGCTAGAACAGCTATTGTTGCTAATACAAGTTACAGTAAGACTTATTGTAACATATATTCTTACCTGTAGCAGCTAATCAGAACCATGCTAATCAAAATACTGCTTTTTATAAATTTTTAACTCATACCACTCCTATAATAGCCTTAAGAATACATAATGAAATTAGATATACTGTCAGGGAGCTGTTAGTAAAGCTATGATGTGTCGCCCAGGGAATGGGGTACTCGGTTCCGGGCAGTATATACAGTTAGGAGTGTCATTTTGGTGGCTATTGCCCAGTTCCGTGCCCTGGGCCCCTTTTGTAAGGGGAGTATTTACAGGGGAGATAGGAGTTAATGTTCATGTGACACTACTTGCGGGTTGCGGTTAAGGATGGAGAACCGCCGTTGCAAAATGTGGGTACTCCCAGAGCTGGTGGTGATTGCAGCAATGGTGTTAGGCCCTGCGCAGGTAGGGCTGTGCCTGGGAGATGTAATGGGGTAATAACGGAGACCACACCAGGTTGTCATTAACAGTCTCTACTCACTCGGACCCAGGGGTTGCTGGTTCAGGTCCCATGGAGTATCAGTGCCAATGTAGTTACCCAGGTTGCTATGTCCCTGACACTCTCAGTTGGTTGGGTCCCCGTAGTGTGGAGCATTTGGGGCCCGACTGTCCCTTTTGGGGTACAGTCTCCTTCTCGGTACGGAGGGCAGTGCGGAAACTGTGGGGAGGTAAGTGTCCGAACCCCGATCCTAGTTTACTGCTGATGCCCCCGGATTATTTGGTTCGGTGAAGTCCATGAAGGTGTCCTCACTGGGCAGGTATTTATCAAGCCGTGCAGAACTGGCGCCTGATCTAGGGCCCTGTGCTCCGTTCATGCTCCGGTCCCAGCGGTATCTCCGGTACCCGACCTGCCAACCTCTCTCTTGTTCCTCCAGGGTCACCGTTGCACCGACCCAGCTCAGGCACGTCCGCACACCTCTCCTGTGTGCCAAACTTCTCTAGACTCTAGACTGACTGCTGACCCCTCCCACCAGGCTGGCTAATCCCAGGGACTCGTTCCTTTCCATGGCGACCATCCCCTTACATGGTTAACCCTCTATGCCCGGTGCAGAGTGGAGAACTACTAGGATTTTGGTTGTGCTTTGGTGGTATCGACACTAATACTCCAGGTCCCAGAGGGTAGGTCCTGCATCCCCAAGAGGATGCAGTTCCCTGTAGTGCCCTGAGTGGCTCAGGGGCGCTACAATGATACTTCCATATACTGTACAATATGATGGACATAACTGACCACCTTTCCCACACAGTATGCTGAACATCACAGCCTTCCCACACAAAGTATGATAGACCACACTGCCCCCACACACAAATTATGATGGACCCCACTCCACCCTCTCACCACATACACACAGTATGTTGACCCCACAGCACTCCCACACACAGTATGATGGACTCCACTACCCCTCCCCCCACAGACACTCACACACAAACTCACATATAATGATGGATCTCACTGCTCTCAAATGGGGTATAAACCTCACCTTGGCCACTTTGATAAATCTGGTACATTTTAAGACTTTCTAGTCTAAATTAACACGGTCTAAAAGTTAGTAATTATTCATAAATCTGACCCATTATGTTCACTTAACAATAAAGTATAATTATAGATTAACCTTTCTAGGTCAATGTACCATTCCCTACAATATATCTCAACTAATGCATGACGAGCCTGTCAATTATTTTGTACAATATTATACTGTGCCGCCCCCACGTCAGTAGCAGCCGGGCTGCTCGGATCCGGATCCGCAGTGTGGCCCGGGGGTCACGCGGACAGTCCAAATAAAAGGGGACGTAATTGTACGGGATTTGTCGTAGTCAGTCTGTGACGCCACCCACGGTGTGTGGTGAAGTGTGGCACCACCGCTGTTGTTGTGGGGCACCCGGGGCGATGGGATGGCAGCTGGTTGTTAACCCCTCTGTGGGTAGGGATGGTTGCCCCGGAGCCGGTGACTCGGTGCAGGGGACGGTGATCACAGGGGCCGGCGCGCCTGGTCAGACCAGGGAGTCTTGGTTTACTCACGATTAAATAAATCAGACAAGTCCAATGGTTAACCAAGGTGCTGGTGGCCGGCAGCCATGGCTGGGTGTACTCTGATCCCTCACCCGGGGTGATGGTCTGTGTCACTTTCCTCTGCACTGTTTTGTGATATGGTGGACTTCCCGGTGTGAAACACGGGAGTCCACTACCGGTACTTCTGTTGGAAGCCGTGCTCGCTGACGCTGACCAGTGGGATCTACCGGGCCCTGGCGGATGACCTATCCCTCTCTGTGGGTGGTTGTCTGCTTTTGGGACTTTGGTTGGGACAGGACCTATAATCCTGCCCTCAATTGGTTAATTAGCTAGGCCGTTGGTTCCGGTCCTGGCTTCAGGGTCCAAGTACCCCCTCTGTGCAAAGTTTCCGGGTCGAGTCTCCAGTGTCGATACCGGCGTGCTCCAACCCTGCCCTGGTCCACCTCAGATCTCTGGCTGCCGTCTTCCCGTCTCCTGACAGACACGGACCACCGTCTGCCACCTAGCCAATACACCTGGGCTCCAACCCTCTGCTCTTAGACTACAATTTCTCCTCCTGCTCCACTCCACTCCGACTTAACTGACAACTTAGACTTAACTCCGACTTAACTCAGACTACTCCTGTTCCCACCCCGGGTTCTCTAGACCCCTAGGTGGGCGTTCTCCATCCGCCTGGTACCGCCCACTGGTGTGCCTTTCCTACCCTGGGGGGGTGACTAGGATTTGGTTGGCAAGGTTTAACCCTGTGAGGGAAGGTGTTGTGCGGGGGCCTATTCTGTGTGACAACCTGGCGGTGCCAGGGCGTCACAATACATTCTTAAGTTGTCGAAGTCTAGTTTATCTCTAGAGGTGGTTCTTTTCACCTTTTCATCATTAGAGAAGTGTCAAATCTAAAGCCAGAAGATAGAGTTTCCCATGGGATGGATCATTTGCATTAAGACCTCCATATAGGCCATAATTTTAGTTGTTTTCCAGTTTTTATAATAACTTGCCAACATCCACTGTACATGTATGGTGCGTGAGCAGAGGAGCACATGTATGAAGTGGGTTCAAGGCTCTATGGGACCTTCTTAAGTTGGGGAAAATTACTGCCACTATTCAAAGACATGAGAAACTATTAGGTCCAGAAATATTTGGACAGTGACACAGGTTTTGGGCATTTTAGCTGTTTACCAAAACATA
Source organism: Anomaloglossus baeobatrachus (assembly GCF_048569485.1). Classification (NCBI taxonomy): domain Eukaryota; kingdom Metazoa; phylum Chordata; class Amphibia; order Anura; family Aromobatidae; genus Anomaloglossus; species Anomaloglossus baeobatrachus. The sequence goes on along the minus strand of NC_134357.1, from coordinate 263,968,102 downwards.
TACAAAATAGAGTTATACATTTAATATGGGTTTTAAGTGTAAATGTGGCGCCCTGGACAAGCCAGGGGCCACAGAGAACAACACCAACACACCCCACACTCCCAGCAGGCACACCGAAGTCAGAACACAAAACCCTTGTTGCCTTCCTCCAGGGGCTGATGTCCACACCAGGGGGTGGGCCAGGCGGTTGGTCCCTCCCACCGAGGAGTTCACAGTCCTGGAGGCGGGAAAACAGACAGTTCAGTTTTGGAGGTGAAAGTGGAAGGAGGTGAAGTGGTAGTGGAGCAACTAACTGACAGCGTTCGGGTGTGTGGCCCGGGCGGTACAGCAAGGTTGGCAGACGGTGGTGACCGTCTGCAGGAGTGACCGATTGGAGTCTACCGTAGGGACCGTGGACGGGCGGTGGCCCGGCGGTACCGGACTGGTACACAAAGAGAAGTCAGCACCATCTGGCAGGGGCTTACGGACCCCAGCAAGGCTAGGAGTCGCCGTGAATTTGCCAAATTCGTTGGTGAAGGGAACCTCCTGGGTTTCCCAACAGCCAAGTCCCGACAGAAGGCAACAGTCCAACCAAGTGAGGGAGACACCGCCACCGCCAAGGCAACCGTTTCTCAGGGCCAGCGCCTGCGGGCAAAAGGGGCTCCTCTGGCCTATATCCAAGCCGGGGAGCGGGTTACCAGTGGGAACCCATTGGAACCATCTACCGTATCTAGGTGCAGGGAAAGGCAGCCACCATCAACCTGCCAGGAGAAAACAACACCGCAGCCGTCTGTGGGACCCGTCCATCCAGCCGTGTGTTTTACCGAGAACTGTGTCCTCGTCATTGGCTGAGTGAGTATCACCGTGCCGTGCGGCACAGCGCTGCCCCCGCGACCCTGCACCTCACCAGGCCCTGTAACCCGCCTGCCATCCATCCCTACCCCATCACCGGGCCCCGGGACAACCAACCCCCTACCCACGGAGGGGAGAAATAACAACAAAGCTGCTCCCTGTCACCGCGCCCGGGATCCCCGTCCAGAGCAGCGGTGGTGTCACCAATATCACCACAACCGTGGGTGGCGTCACGGACAATAATCAAAACCTCCACAATCAAAATCCCCCTTTTCACTCACGGGCGAGGAACGCCGCTCGAGTCCCCGGGATCCGGCCCACCGCTCGAGCCACCACCGAGCAGCAGCAGCCGCAGCAGCAGCGGCAGCCGGACCCGAGCAGTGGGAGAGCGCAGCGTCCCCTCCTCCGCCCGCGACAACTTGGCGTCACGAACAGGATCCGACCGTTCTACCGACTGGTGGAAGTGTGCCTTGTGTGACCGCCGGAGGTGTCCGGCCGGAAAATTTGAAAAGCCGCCATCTTGGGCTCGAAGAGTTCCCGCTCGAGCGTCTCCTCGAGTAGTAGAGGCGCGAAGGCCAAAATCCCGCCCCTGTAGAGGAGGAGCCGGAAAGAGGCTAAGGGGGACAGAAACAAGATGTCTGCACCCGACAAAGCCGCTGGAGGAGCGGCGGATGCAGCCGCGGGAGCACCCGTAAATGGAAATGGGCCTGCCCAGGTCCCGGCCGCGTTGGCGGGGGGCGCTGCGGCCCCAGCTCTCGCTCAGATGATGCCGTTCTCTTTGCCCTATGTGCCCGGAGCTGCCTGGCTACCGCAGTACGATGGGAAACCTGATGCCTTGCAGATTTTCCGGAAAAAACTTAGTCCTCTGCTAGAACTGTACCCCCTGACTGATAAGCAACGTGCAGCGCTAGTTCTGGGGCAGCTAACCGGCGCGGCTGAGCAAGAGGCGGAGACCTGGGCCGAGGGGGACCGGTCCTCTGTAGCCACCATATTTGAAAAGCTACAGACTGCATTTGAGACCCGTACCGAGGTAGAGTTGCGGATGCAGTTCTATCAATGCCGACAATGGCCCACAGATAGCATTCGGGACTATGCTCTGCGCCTGCAAACCGCACTCCGCACACTGAAGCGGATGGACACCATCAGCAGTGTGGACAGTAACAAGATGCTAAGTGAGCAGTTTGTGCAGGGGATGAGGTCCTCAGAGGACCGTAAGCAGCTTCGGCTGTGGGCCCTAGAACACCCTGACGTGGACTTTGCCGTATTAAAGGAACGTGCCATCAAAGCTCTGCAACCCCCCGCATTGGAAGCTCCTGAGCCAACCCCGTGGCCAGTTGAGACTGCTCCCATTGTGGTGGCTCCTACCCCACCGGCACCTTCAGTGCCTGCAGCCCCAAGCGGGACAATGGAAGAGCTCGCTGCTCGAGTTCGCCGCATGGATGGGGACCTTGCTAAGATTCTTGCCGCACTCCAGCCTCCAACCAGATCCCAGGCACCGGTGGAGATGCAGCTCGCCGACAGCCCGGAGGACGTCCCCTGGATGCAGCGGAGAAGGGCCAATGGCTCATGGAACGGGCCCCCAATCTGTTACAGGTGCAGCAAACCCGGCCACTACTCCCGACGGTGTCCGTTAAACGAGCAACCCCTGGGGCCACGGGCCAATCCTCAGGATTAGAACCCCATGGCCCCCCCGACTGGCGGGACCGGTACATCCCCCAGATGCCAGTATAACACTGATTGCTGCTGATGGACTCCCATTGACCCAAGTGGGATACAAGCAAGTGGCCATGAATGAACCCAGTGATTATAACTCGAAGATACTGCTAGGAACTAATGTGATGGAGCACTGTATGAGTGATGTGCTGACCCTACTGCAGCAGCTGGCCGCCACGGCGGCGGGGAGCCGACAGAGAGCTGTGCAGCGTGAGATCCGAGCCTTGATGTACCGACAGCATGTGAACTCGACAGGAGGAGAGATTGGTGGGGTGAGAGTGATGGATGTTGCCCCGTTGATTGTGCCCCCTAGGAGCGAGATGATGATTTGGTGTAGAGCAGCAGTAGGGCCCCAGGGGCGTGACTACCCTGCCATGATAGAGCCCATGCCCTCCGAGCACTGGCCCACAGTAATGGACGCCCGAGGGGTGGTAGATGTAAAGAAGGGGAGAGTGCCTGTGAGGGTGCTGAACTGTGGGGAGGAAGAAGTCAGGCTTCCCCGGTATGCTACACTTGCCAAGTTGCTCACTCTGGATCCCCACGCCATCCGCGAGGCAGTTCCCCCAACCTCACCACCGACTGCCAGCACTCACCCGCCCCAAGGGGAGTTAGATGAGTAGCACCAACAGTTACATGTAGGCACTGACGATACCCCTACACATCACAAAGAAGGGGTATACCGGGTGGTACGGGAGTATGAGCAAGTTTTTAGCAAACATCCCCTAGACTTTGGGCAGATTAAAGGAGTCCAACACCATATCCCCACCGGTGAACACCCCCCTATCAAAGAGAGGTACCGGCCTATTCCCCCTGCACACTACCAATGTGCCAAGGACATGTTGAGGAACATGAGGGAGGCAGGGGTTATCAGGGACAGCTGTAGTCCCTGGGCCGCCCCGTTGGTACTGGTTAAGAAGAAGGACGGCACCATGCGGATGTGTGTGGATTACCGGAAGATTAACCAGATAATGCATAAAGATGCTTATCCACTGCCCCGTATTGAAGAGTCCTTGGCCGCACTGAGAACCGCGAACTACTTCTCTACCCTTGACCTCACCAGCGGGTACTGGCAAGTGGCCATGGCACCCGAGGACCGGGAGAAAACTGCCTTCACCACCCCAATGGGGCTCTGTGAATTCAATAGTATGCCGTTCGGGCTGTGCAACGCCCCTGGAACCTTCCAATGGCTGATGGAATGCTGTCTGGGGCATCTAAATTTCGAGACCGTCCTGTTATACCTGGATGATGTGATTGTGTACTCCCAGACATATGAAGCCCACCTGGAGCACCTGGCCGAGGTGTTCGCGTCCCTTGCCAAATACGGGATGAAGTTGAAGCCCTCCAAGTGTCATCTGCTGAAACCCAGAGTGCAGTACCTGGGGCATGTAGTGGGTGCAGAAGGTGTCGCCCCCGACCCCGAGAAGATCACTGCCATCCAAGACTGTCCGAGACCAACCACAGTGAGGGAAGTAAGGAAGTTTCTGGATCTGGTGGGGTTCTACCGTCGCTTCATCAAGGGGTACACGAAGATGGCTGCCCCCATGCAAGACCTCCTTGTGGGACAGACCAAAGGTGGTAGACCCCTTGGAGCCCCACTGGTGTGGGAAGAGAGGCATGAGGAATCCTTCCGCCAGCTGAAAGCGGCCTTGACCGGAGAGGAGATCCTAGCGTATCCTGATTACAGCCACCCGTTCATCCTCTACACCGATGCCAGCAATGTGGGCTTAGGGGCAGTCTTATCCCAGGTCCAAGACGGGAAGGAAAAAGTGATTGCTTATGCTAGCCGAAAGCTCCGACCGACTGAAAGGAATCCTGAGAACTACAGCTCTTTCAAGCTCGAGCTCCTGGCGCTGGTGTGGGCTATCACCGAGCGGTTCCGCCATTACCTGGCCGCAGCAAAGTTCACCGCTTTCACGGATCACAATCCGCAGACCCACCTGGACACGGCCAAGTTGGGCGCGTTGGAACAGCGGTGGGTGGCCCGGCTAGCCAACTACGATTTCACCATCAAATACAGGACCGGTCGTGCCAACGTTAATGCTGATGCACTCTCTTGGATGCCCCACTTGTCGGAAGAAGGGTGCGAGGATGACGACCTCGAAGAGATTGAGTTGCCTGCATTCCACCAGCCACCAACTGAGAAGGTGCATGTCCACCAACAACGGGTGAACCTGGACCCGCTGCCCAGTCAGGAGTGGTAGGAAGCTCAGAACCAGGCGCCCGCTGTCCGCCTAGTCAAGATCCTGGTGGAGCAAGGCGCTGCTGGAATAGACCCTGCCGCCCCTGCTGAAGCCCAACGCCTGTGGCGAGAATGGACCCGGCTGTATCTACACCAGGGGAAGTTGTACCGTGAGCTGATTAACCCGAAGACTCATGAGAAAATCCGCCAGTTGGCGATTCCCCAAACTAATGTGCCCACCGTTCTACAAGCGTACCATGATGGTGCCGGACACTTCGGATGGAAGAAGCTGGAAATGCTGTTGAGAGAGCGGTTCTATTGGAGCGGGATGCGAGAGTCTTTAGAGGCCTGGTGCCGAGAGTGCGGCCCTTGCACGCTGAGAAGGAAGGACGAGGCCAGCCAGAAGGCGCCCCTACACCCGATCGTTACACATCAACCGCTGGAGCTGGTCGCCCTGGACCATGTAAAGCTCACCCCCAGCCGAAGTGGGTACACCTACGCTCTAACCATAGTAGACCACTATTCAAGGTTCATGGTGGTTGTCCCAGTCAAAGACCTAACTGGCCGTACCGCCGCTAGAGCGTTCCAGGCTTATTTCTGTCGACCACATGGATACCCTGAGAAGGTGCTTACTGACCAAGGCCCGGCCTTTGAAGCGGAGGTGTTCCATGAGTTTTGTCAGTTGTACGGCTGCAAGAAGATCCAGAACACGCCTTACCATGCCCAGACCAACGGCATTTGTGAGAAGATGAACCACTTGGTCTTGGGCCTCCTCAAGACGTTGCCGCTAGAAGAGCGGAACCTGTGGCCGGAGAAGCTACCTGACTTGGTCGATATGTACAACAATATTCCTTCCAGCTCAACGAAGTGCACCACAGCATACCTGATGAGGGCTCGCCCCGGCCGGCTATCGGTGGATCTGGACATGGGATTGGAAGCCCCAGAAGCACTCCCTTCAACAGCTGAATGGGAAACTCGGCGGAGGGTGCAATACCGACAGATTCAAGAATATGTTGAGAAGAACTTGAGTCGGAGTCGGGAACAGCAGGAGCAGCGCTTCAACCAGAGGGCGTCTGCTGGCCCTTTCCAGCCTGGAGATGTAATGCTGAAGCGGAAGAGGAGGACCCACAAGCTGGATGATCAATGGGAACAAACCCCATACGTCATACAGCCCACAGGATGGGAAGATGGGAAGGCCTACCAGATCAGTCGTGACCAAGGGGGCACTTTGGCCACGGTTTCCCGGGACCATCTAAAGAGGTGCCCACCAGCATTGAGGGCAGCGGCTGAAGTTCCGGTTCCTCCACCAGCGGAAGAGGCAAAAGAGGTGATCCACACTGTGATGGGTGACTTCCCAGTGGACTGGCCTACACAGAACGGCACGGTGATTCTTCCAGTGATACTGTTCCCACAACCCGTGGATGAAGAAGTGATGGAGGCGGTCAACCGCGAGCCAGTGCCAGTGCCCAGGGATGAACCTGTGCCCAGCTCCCCTATGCCTCTGCCTGCCCCACACGATAGCAGGGAAGAGGAACTGATTGTTCCCTCTCCCCCGCTGCCTGTCACCACTGACACCGGACCCCGGAGGTCCACTCGCCCCAACCTAGGTAGACCCCCACTTAGGTACAGGGAAACTACTATTTAGAGGGGGGGAGAACATTGTGTGTTAAAAAAAAAAAAATGCAGTTTGAAGAGTTTGAAAATGAATGATAAGAATAATCTACCGTGACGTCACCTCATTTGCAATGTGATTTGAAACCGGTCGTTACCAACAACTGGTCCCTGTTGGGACCCCCCTTCACCATTTTGCATAAGGGACTCCTTATGAACAAGCCCGAGAACTAGCAGGGCAACCACAAACTAGTGGCATGTAAATAATGTTTGTTGTGGCTTCCACCGTTACCGCCTCCGGAGAGGCAGATTGGAGGAAGGGCCCGCAGTGGAGCAGGCTGGGGCCCATCCACCACCGGAACCGGTGGCAATCCTCTGGGGATTTCAGGGGTTTCCCATGGACGTGGGTCCCCAGGAAAAGAACAGAACCCGCTCGGGCAACTTGTGCAGGACTGGGGTCAAGGGCTGCAGCCTGTTTGCTTAGGGGCAGCATCAGGGCCAGGTTGCTTGGGTGGGAGAGAGCGGAAGCCGTAACCGTAACGTTTAAGTAAGAGTACCTCCCGATGTGGGAAGAAGTTATTATAATTGTATGTGTGTTACCGTTTTTTATATTTTTCAGTTGGTGAAAATAAAACCGGTGATGGACGGGCAGCCCGCGGACGGTCTGCATTTAACTAAGGGGGAATGTGGCACCCTGGACAAGCCAGGGGCCACAGAGAACAACACCAACACACCCCACACTCCCAGCAGGCACACCGAAGTCAGTGGTGACCGTCTGCAGGAGTGACCGATTGGAGTCTACCGTAGGGACCGTGGACGGGCGGTGGCCCGGCGGTACCGGACTGGTACACAAAGAGAAGTCAGCACCATCTGGCAGGGGCTTACGGACCCCGGCAAGGCTAGGAGTCGCCGTGAATTTGCCAAATTCGTTGGTGAAGGGAACCTCCTGGGTTTCCCAACAGCCAAGTCCCGACAGAAGGCAACAGTCCAACCAAGTGAGGGAGACACCGCCACCGCCAAGACAACCGTTTCTCAGGGCCAGCGCCTGCGGGCAAAAGGGGCTCCTCCGGCCTATATCCAGCCTATATCCAAGCCGGGGAGCGGGTTACCAGTGGGAACCCATTGGAACCATCTACCGTATCTAGGTGCAGGGAAAGGCAGTCACCATCAACCTGCCGGGAGAAAACAACACCGCAGCTGTCTGTGGGACCCATCCATCCAGCCGTGTGTTTTACCGAGAACTGTGTCCTCGTCATTGGCTGAGTGAGTATCACCGTGCCGTGCGGCACAGCGCTGCCCACGCGACCCTGCACCTCACCAGGCCCTGTAACCTGCCTGCCATCCATCCCTACCCCATCACCGGGCCCCGGGAAAACCAACCCCCTACCCACGGAGGGGAGAAATAACAACAAAGCTGCTCCCTGTCACCGCTCCCGGGATCCCCGTCAAGAGCAGCGGTGGTGTCACCAATATCACCACAACCGTGGGTGGCGTCACGGACAATAATCAAAACCCCCACAATCAAAATCCCCCTTTTCACTCACGGGCGAGGAACGCCGCTCGAGTCCCCGGGATCCAGCCCACCGCTCGAGCCACCACCGAGCAGCAGCAGCCGCAGCAGCAGCGGCAGCCGGACCCGAGCAGTGGGAGAGCGCAGCGTCCCCTCCTCCGCCCGTGACATAGACTTTCGGCTTTAATTTGAGGATATTCACATCCTAATTGAAGTAATGATTTATGAAATATAGTTCTCTATTATCAAGCTGCCTCTTTTTGAAGGCTCAAACGACCTTTAATGGGTTGTATGGGTTATTCCCTTGCTAATCCATCCTCAATTAAGCATGTAAAAGGTCTGGAGCTGATTCCACATATGGGATTTATATTTATAAGCCATTGCTGTGAATCCACAAGGCGCAGTCAAAGGAGCTCCAAATGGAATACCATTATTAGGCTGAAAAAAAGCAGAAATCTATCAGAGAGACAGCAGAAATATTAGGAGCGGCCAAACCAACATTTTTGTACATTCTGCAAAAACAGAAGAACATTTCCAAAAACTGAAATCCGACAACACGCCATACAGGAGAATCATCCCTGGGCTATCAGTATCCCATTAACATCCATATTGTCCCTCATATGAGCTGTAAGATATATAGAGTATACCTGCATGTGGTAATAATAATAATTATAATAAGTGTAGTAAATTTTATTCCTACAGTGCACATTACAGAGTAACACAATTCAACAGATACCAAGAGGAGTAAGGGCACATCTCACAAGCTACAATCTATAAGGTAATAGGGGAGACACAAAAGGTAAATAGTGAAAAGTGCTTCTATTGTATGGTCCATACATCAATATAATAAATTTGGTATTTAAATATCTCTGCATGAATCAGTCACCAGCCTGTATGTGTACAAGTACAGATACAGAGTGCTATTAAGTGCATGGAGGGTGTAAACAGAAGCTTTAAGGGACCAGATTTTGAAGAACATTTTGTAAGGGCAAAATGGGAATAGTTAGATAAGTGAGGTGAGGTGATAGGCTAGTCTAAAAATGCATTTTTAGGACACGCCTAAAAATGTGGGTATTTCAAATTAATCAAATTGTCCTGGGTAGTGCATTTCAGAGACTTGGCGCAGCTCGCGAGAAGTCTTGGAGATGGAGGTGGGAGGTTTAGATTATAGAGAATGTTAGTCTTAGTTCATTAGCAAAATGGAGAACACAGTTAAGGTGATAGACAATGATGAGGGAGGAGATATAGGGCTGTGCAGAACAGTGAAGACGTTTGTGGGTGAAAGTGATAACTTTATATTGTACTCTGTAGCAGATGGGTAACCAGTGCAATGACTGGCACAGGGTAGAGGCATCTGTGTAGCGGTTGGAGAGGAATATGATCCTGGCTGCTGCATTCAGGATGAATTGGAGAGGGGATGGTTAATAAAAAGGAGACAGATGCATGTAGACAATACTATGATCAATCTTATATAAAATATTAAGCATTATTAAATTAAGACAACCAACCTGTGAAGGTTTCTTTATGTCAATCTGGAGGCAGACAATCTATGCCTATATCTGACCAAAACCATGAATATGTCCAGTCCGGTAACAATCCTGGAAAATATTTTGATATGAAGAAAGTTTCAACAGTCTTTGTTCTGGACTTTGCAACATAGCAAATATCAAGCGTCTTCCTCTTTAATGAGTCATCAGCAGAATGAGCGACTCTGTGGTTTTACTGTGATAACACCAGTTGAAGAAAGGCTCCTGGAGACAACCTGGCAGCAATGCTTGGTAGCTGCTACGGTGTCTACGCTTATCTTTCTTAGTTAAAAAAAATAGATTAATATTGACATTTTTAGAGCAATGAGATAATGTGCACAAATTTGGGTAAGTCCACAATTGGGAAAAGAAAATTAGCTAATATTATCCATAAGTTTAAACAAAGTCAAGATGTCCATATAGAGTTCTAAAATATAAAGTCTAGATTGTATACTTAGGGTTACTTATGATGTCCGTGCAAAATGAACAGACCATAATGCATGGACTGACCATGGCTTTTTTGACTGAAACATCACAGCCTCGAAGTCCTACATGGGGTAAGCAACATAGCTAATCAGAACTATACTACATTTCAAATTGGAGGTATGTGCTAATTAGTGATGGGTGGACTCGCAGATATCCAGAATCAGCGGGTCCAATCGGGTTTAAAAAAAAACCCGGTTCAGGCCCAGAATTGATCCCGGATATCTGGCTGGACGACGGTCCCCATATAAGTCTATGGGCATGTGAATCAGGTGCTTAAAAAAGGTGGTAGAAAGGATGTAGGGACTGGAGCAAGCGCTTTATACTGACCAGTCTCTGCACGGCTGTAACACTACTTCCGGGGCTGCTCATTATCTTAAAATAATTAAAAGAAACGGCTTATGGCCCCCCCAATTTTAATACCCAGCCATGATAAAGCTGACAGATGGGGGCTGGTATTCTCAGGCTGGGGAGACCGAAGCTTATTTGGTCCCCCAACCTAAAAATAATAGCCTGCAGCCGCGCAGGATTGTCATATCCATTGGATGTAACAATCCCGGAACTTTACCCAGCTCATCCCGATTGCCCTGGTGCAGTGGCAATCATGGTAATAAGGGGTTAATGTCAGCTGAAAGCTGCCTCTAAGAACCAGATTAGTAATGGGAGACATCTATGAGACCTCCCCATAACTAATCTGTAGTTAAAGAAAGGAAATAAACATAAAAACCAAAAAAATCCATTATTTGAAATAAAAGACAAAATTGGACCCTCTTTCAACACTGTATTAACCCACAAAACACCCCTGCAGCTCTGACATAATCCACATGAGTATATAGTTGCTTGTCTTAGGTCCAAAAATGAATTGTAGAGTCCAATATTCATGCAAAGGTTCTTTATTATATTTATAGTAACAGAGCAACCAATCTTGGATAAGACTACGTTTCGGCCTTTTGGCCTTTGTCAAGGTCTCTATACATAAAGAAAATAGAAATCAAGAAACTAATATAATAGCTGAATACATAAACAGGAAAATCAGGAAAATAGTATTATATGCCTATAATGATCCTAATAAAACAAAAGATGTATAGTGAACATGATACACCTCAATATCACATCATAGAGTCACAGCTATATGAAGGAGCTCTGTTACAAGGAATCACAAGTGTATCTCAGAAAACAAGTATAACTAGAAATAAAAAGTAGTTAAAGACAAAGGAATAAACATAAAATCAAAAGCCAGTACTCTGCCATCAAAATACCTAAGTAAAGGTTGACTGGAGGAGTACAGTATATGTCAATCAGGCTGAAACAGCTTACAGGCTCCAAAGCTAAATATACTATAAATCAAGCCCATAATAAGATTATATCTCACAAAAGAATACAGTTCAGCATGCTCCAGGAAGGACAAAGGTCTACCACCCAGAGATAACATACCTGAAAAGATAAGGGGTCATCCTGACAAGTCCCAAGGAGCAGACACCCAATGTGAGTCAGTGCTGTTTAGGCTAGGTTCACATTTCCATTGTTTTGTATCAGTCACATGCTTGACGCATGTAACTGAATAGGATAACTGAAGTGAGCACTAATATATATATATATATATTATGAGTGCAAGCCAAAAAATACATACCATATAAGGATAAGGCTGCACATCAAACTTAGATAATGGTATAATGCCTCAAGCATATGGAAAAATATTGGAATATACAATGAAAAATGCTACTTGCTAATTTGAACATGTGAATAATGAATTGCATACCTGCCATGAATATTAGGAAAAAGGAGATATTTAGCAATCGCATTGATCAATGTAACTGAGCCCCAAGACCTCGTCAAGGTATATCTCTCTCTCTCTCTATATATATATATATATATATATATATATATATATATATATATATATATATCTATATTGGGGTCCCTAGCTCTGTGACCCTAACTGTGTGTCATTCAGAAAAAACTACATATAACTGAATAGGATTATCCTATTCAGTTATATGTAGTTTTTTTCTGAATGTGAACACAGCTCCGCCCCTTTCAGCCATGTTTTTTCCATCTCCTATATAAGAAAGTCCTTAGTTACCCCTCTCCACCCACAGCAGTTTTTAATTGCAATGAGATGACACACAGTTAGGGTCACAGAGCTAGGGACCCCAATATAGAGATATACCTTGACGAGGTTTTGGGGCTCAGTTACATTGATCAATGCGATTGCTAAATATCTCCTTTTTCCTAATATTCATGGCAGGTATGCAATTCATTATTTACATGTTCAAATTAGCAAGTAGCATTTTTCATTGTATATTCCAATATTTTTCCATATGCTTGAGGCATTATACCATTATCTAAGTTTGATGTGCAGCCTTATCCTTATATGGTATGCTTGACGCATGTGACTGATGCGTTGTACAACGGATGACAAAGAACAGAATTCATTGTCGGACTCCGTTGTGTGCGGGGGGCGTAGTTCGGGGTGGCAGGAGCCGAGCGGGGCCGTGGCGCTGAGGACGTCAGTGCCGCGGGGACTGCAGGACAGGTGAGTGTGTGAGTGTGAATGGGAGTGGGAGTGTGTGTGTGTATACATGCGGAGTGCGGGAGGGGGCGGAGCCGAGCGGGGAAGTGTCGGCCTCCCTGCACACGTATCCAGGGTAAATATCGGGTAACTAAAAGCAAAGCACTTTTTGCTTGGTTACCTGATATTTACACTGGTTACCAGCGTACACCGCTTAGCGCTGGCTCCCTGCACACGTAACCAGTGTAAATATCAGGTAACTAAAAATGTTACAGACTGCGTTCCTTCCGCCCGGCGGTCAGTCGTTCCATGACTGATCAGTCGGGCGGAGGGTGCAACGCAGCATCATCAGTCACAATCGTCGCTCATACAAGTCAGGGGGAACAACGGAATCCGCCAAACGGATTCCGTTGTTTACCAGAGCAGCGGATTGTGACTAATACAATTTAACGGAAGTGTGAACCTAGCCTTAAGTAATCAATGCCGTGATATCGGAAGTGCCCACAGGTGTGTGTGCCCAGTTCACATGTGTGAGTCAAAGTGGAGATACCCGAACCACAGTGAAAATAGCCAACCACTGGAAGGTAAGAAAATACTGCTTATGCGGACTTCACACGATGCGATCTATCGTGCGATTGCATGTGCCATCGTACCTGCCCCGTCGTTTGTGCGTCACGGGCAAATCGCTGCCCATGTCGCACAAAGTCGTTTAACCCCCGTCACATGTACTTACGTGCTGAGCGACGTCGCTGTGGGCGGCGAACATCCACTTCCTGAAGGGGATGGGACGTTCGGCGTCACAGCGACGTCACACAGCGTTCGGCCAATAGAAGCGGAGGGGCGGAGATGAGCGGGACGTAAACATCCCGCCCACCGCCTTCCTTCTGCATAGCCGGCGGGTGCCGCGGGACGCAGGTAAGCTGTGTTCATCGTTCCCGGGGTGTCACACAGTGTGATGTGTGCTACCCCGGGTACGATGAACAACCTGCACAAAGTAAAATAAACGATTTTTTAGAAATAAACGACGAGTACACGATACCCGATTTCTCACCGTGCTCGACTAAGAGAAGCAGAGCTTTCAAGAGTTTGGTTTACCTGGTGTCAGCGTCAGGGACTTTGGACTGTGTGAGTACCCGATATCCCTTCACCCCAATGGGTTCCCCCACTCCATCCCATCACCGGGCCCCGGGACACCAAACCCCCTACCCACGAAGGGGTTAAAACATCCTGCTGCTTCAACATCGTCACTGGGCTCCCCAGCAGCAGCGGTGGTCTCTTCCATTACCACGCAACGTGGGTGGCGTCGCGAACATTATCCCATTCACCACCCCAAAACACAAAATTCCCCCTTTTTATTTCCGAGGTAGTCACGCGCCCCTGCCTGGGATCCGGAGACCCCTCGAGCCACTGCAGATCCGGCTGTCGCGGGGGCGGCACAGTGTCGCTCCCCACAGGCGGAGCAGGATTACCCCGGGAGGATGGCGGGGGTGGTAGTGGTAGTACCCGTTGGCGCCGGTAAAGGAGAGGCAGAGACAGGGGCTGTGGTTCCAGGTCTTTTTACTCACAAGTCAGTCAGGTGCTGCCCCAGAATACCGTTCTCTGCCACGATGGGCTCCAGCCGATCCCGGATTCGTGAAAAGTCAAGTCCGGTGTGTGTGTCAGCTTATGAGCCCTCTCCTCCTTTGATGCGCTAAGTATGGGACCCCCGTGGCGTGAAGCACTTTAGGGTCCCAGTGTCAGTAAAGTCTCCCATTCTGTATGCTGATAGCGCGGTTCCATTGTGGGGCCGGTCCTCAACTCTGGATCCTATTTGCTATTTTGCAGACTCATTGGGACGGGTCTGGTGACTGTTCTAGCCATTCCCCGCGACACTTGCAGAGTTGGTAGATAATGTGAAGTATATCTGCCCTGGGATTCTGTATCCCGACAGCGCTGGTCCTGAGGAAGCAGCCGCCTGCTTCTCCCCAGCGACCGTGTTGGACGCCCTGGTCCACAGAGCTGCTCGCGACACGTCTGCTCTGCTCTGTGTCTGAAGCTGTTCTCTACTCTATTGTAGTTGTGTTGTGTGTTCTGAGCTGTTGCCACCAGCCGCTGCCACTGACTTGTTCACTACTCTCACTAGGTCAACCTGCTCTTCCCACTGTGTGCTCCTGACTCCCCCTGGTGGTTGCTTCTCCCTGACCCTGAGTCCCCGGTTCCAGTAGATCGGGGAGCCCCTGGTGAGGTGGCGTCCTGTAAACCCACCGCTGTAGTGACCCCCTACGGTGATCCGACCCTGGCCCGGTCCCCATTGGGGAGGGCAACCCAGTGACTGTATGTTGCTGCTTGTGTAACCGGCATCAACCTTCCCAGAACCCTAATGGGGGTGCAGTACCCTATGGCGCCACATGTGTGCTTATCTTGGCTGTGTATCAAAACAAAAGGATTTTTTGGAGTAATTGCTGGCAATTGGAGTAATAAGGGCAATCAGGGTAATAGGAGCTCCCAGCTGCCACTATGTCGTAGATTAGTAATGGGAAGCATCTATGAGACCCCCCATTACTAATACTGTAAGTGAAAAGGAATAAACAGAAACACTGAAAATATCTATTATTTGAAATAAAAGACAAAAATGCACCCTCTTTCACCAGTATATTAACCCCCAAAACACCCTTGCAGGTCCGACGTTATCCACATGAAGTCCCACGACAATCCCAGCTCTGTTACATCTGAAGTCACAGTGCGCGATCGTGGAACATGTCCACCCGATGTGAACTGTAGGCAGAGAGTATTGCGGGCGTCACACGAGGCGATCTATCATGCGATAGATCGTTGGGGTCACGGTTTTCGTGACGCACATCCAGCGTCGTTGGCGACATCGTCCCGTGTGACACCTACGAGCGATCGCAAATCTGTGCCTTCCCCGCTCGGCTCCGCCCCCTCCTGCACTCGGCATGTACACACACACACACTCACATCACCTGTACCCAGCCATGCAGTCCCTGGCACTGACGTCCTCAGCGCCACATGGCCCCGCTCGGCTCCACCCACCTCACACTCCGCCACCCGCACACATGGCCCCACTCGGCTCCACCCACCTTGCACTCAGCCACCCGCACACATGGCCCCGCTCGGCTCCACCCACCTCGCACCCCACCGCCCGCACACAGGGCCTCGCTCTGCTCCACCCACCTCGCACTCCGCCGCCCGAACACATGGCCCCGCTCGGCTCCACCCACCTCGCACTCCGCCGACCGCGCACATGGCCCTGCTCGGCTCCACCCACCTCACACTTCGCCGTCCGCACACATGGCCTTGCTCTGCTCCACCCACCCCGCACTCCGCCACCCGCACACATGGACCTGCTCGGCTCCACCCACCTCGCACTCTGCCACCCGCACACATGGCCCCGCTCGGCTCCACCCACCTCGCACTCCGCCGCCCGCACATATGGCCCCGCTCGGCTCCACCCACCTCGCACTCCGCCGCCCGAACACATGGCCCCGCTCAGCTCCACCCACCTCGCACTCCGCCGACCGCGCACATGGCCCTGCTCGGCTCCACCCACCTCACACTTCGCCGTCCGCACACATTCTCGGCGGTTGACTGCTGTGAGAGATCAGCTGATCGCTCTCATTAGCCGGCCGCCAGGAGATCATCTGTTCGTTCTCAAAAGCCGGCCGGCTAATGAGAGCGATCAGCTGATCATTCTCTTTTACAACGGAGTCCGACAATGAATTCTATTCTTGTCATCCGTTGTACAACGCATCAGTCACAAGCGTCAAACAACGCATGTGACTGATGCAAAAGAACGGAAATGTGAACCTAGCCTTACCTGCGTTGATGAAGTCCTGCCCTCCCGACGTCAGCGCTGTCACTGTCCTACATGGCCGCCGCTTGTCACATTTCCTCTCGCTGCCGACCCGAGACTGTCACTAGCGGGGACGTCACAGGCTCCCGCGATACTTGGTTGTGAAGGCAGCGGTCATTGAACTCAGTGACAGCTCTGCTATCAGGAGTGCAGCGATCACCGCAAGTAATGTACCTCGCTATCCTCCTGACAGCAGCACTTGTCATGCCCTGCAGTGACCTGGACTGACCTATTGATGTTAGCTCAGGTTACTACATTGCTCTCCCAGCCAATATGGAACATTCTGTTCTTCATTGACTGGAACATTGACTATGGTAGAGATCGTCATGGGAACCCCTTGGATTCCACCAGACCTGGATTTGTTTTTCTTTCTAATAAATTGGTGAAAGAGGGAATGTTTTGGGGAGTGTTTTTTCAAATAAAAATGTGTTTGTCGTCTATTTTTTTTTATTACTGACTGGGTTGGTGATGTCGGATATCTGATAGACGCCTGACATCACGAACCCCAGGGCTTGATACCAGGTGACATTACACATCTGGGATTAACCCCATATATTACCCCGTTTGTCACCGCACCAGAGCAACAGAATGAGCTGGAGCGAAGCACCAGGATTGGCGCACCTAATGGATGCACCACTTCTGGGGCGGCTGCGGGCTGCTATTTTTAGGCTGGGGAGAGTCCAATAACCATGGACCTCCCTAGTCTGAGAATATCAGACCCCAGCTGTCCACTTTACCTTGGCTGGTGATCCAATTTTGGGGGGACCCTCACGTGTTTTGTTTTTTTTTAAATTATTTATTTAATTTAAAATAACAGCGTGGGGTGCCCTCAGTTTTGGATTACCAGCCAAGGTGAAGCTGCCAGCTGTGGTGTGCAGGCTGCAGCCGTCTGCTTTACCCTATCTGGCTATCAAAAATAGGGGGAACCTCACGTCATTTTATTTTTTAAATTTATTTTTTTTTTGGCTAAATACAAGGCTAAGCACCCCTTAGTGCCATATGAAAGGCACCAAAAGGTGCAAAATTACAAAATGCAGGATAGTGGGACATTATGTGTCTTTCTGCCATTATAATGACAGAAAAGACTGATATGAAGTGTACAAGCACAGCAAAATCAGCAGAGTGCTCTACGCTGTGAAAAGCAGTAGAATATGGCACTGGACTGAACATGTGACCGCCTCATGTAGGTTGAAGCTATGGATCCTGGGTAAATTTTTGTATTTTCCCTCCTTCAGTTTTTTTGCGGTACGTAAAAAAAAACGGAAGGCACACGGATGACAAACAGATGACATACGGACCGTATATGGAATGGAAACGGATACCACACGGATGCACCCGTGAAAAAAATGGACCGTTTTCTGCGGACCGCAAAAACGGATCGGTCGTGTAAATGTAGCCTTATTCTGATCTGCCGTTTATAAACAGCAGGCAGAAATAAATGAATAGCGCCCCCCAGCGTCAGAAAATCTCCGGGGTTTCAGGGGGTAGCTGAGACCCTGGAGATCATGATTCAAGCTGGTTTTCCCAGTCCCCCCTCACGTGATCACCGGTATACACCGTATATCGATGATCACGTTACAGTAAATGACAGCTCCGGTAAAAAATTATTTATCTCCCATCTGGCATAAACAAACATGTCAGATGGGAGATAAATCTCCTCCATGGTCCCCTCCGGTCCCCTGGTGTCGCCAAAGTGCCCCCCCCGACCCCCTCCCGGAAATCCAAGATGGCCGCGCGCAAAGCAGCGCGCCGGCCGCATTCACCCTACTCCTCTGATTTCTGTCGCATGTGCCATGACACATGCGACAGAAAACTCCTCCCCAGGCCCTGCCAGTTCACCCCCTGCGTTGATCCCCCGCGGCCCCCTCCTTCACAATAGACGCTGCCGCATGCACAGAGTGGCTGTCAGCTCAGCTTCCTGTGTTCAGACACAGTGAGTGGTGGTAACCATGCATCTGTAAGCTACTGCAATGCCCTGCTCATGAGGTAAGGAACATACTGTAGTTGATCAGGAGAGCTATACTACATTTCCAAATGGAGGTATTTGATCTTATAGTTGCCCTGCTGAACGACTACCAAACATGAGAGTCCGTTATACGCCACAAGAAAACATTAAGACAAGAGGAAGAAAAAACCAGCTCACCCTTTCAGGAGATTAGAGTATCAGCCAGAACCGTGCACGGACTTTTGGTAGTTAGACCTTGTTACCACGAGGTTCAGGGAGAAGAAGATAATCCAGCATCCACTTCCAGAAATTTAAAACATCATCTAGAAGACTAAGGACACATACGTCCGAAACGCCTATCCATTTTTACACTTGCTATGATGCGCTTTTAATGCAACTATGGAACATGGAATTTTAACTTTTTTCTGAATAAAAATTGATGTTTTAAATTTCTGGAACTGGATGCTGGATTAGCCACAAGAAAACATGTCTAAATAGCGAGCTCTGTTGTTTAGTATTCATTCAGCAGGACAACTGGACTTAAAGGGGTATTCCATCTCGGAGATCCTATCCCCAATATATAGTAGGTGGAGTAGCAATAATATCAGCAAATACCAATATTTGGAAATGTAGAATAGTTCTCCTGATTAGGCATGCCCTTACCTCATGAGCAGGGCATTGCAGCTTTGGTAGCAACAATTACGACATGGACTCTGCTGCTGCGGACCCGGGGAAAGTGGGTGCAGATTTATTGCACCCACACTCCTCACATGGAGGGTCTGCACTCCTAGAAAATGGGGGATACGTTCCCTGAGCATGTCCCCCCATATTCTAGATGGTCCAGAGTCGTCGTGGGACACCCTTATTTTTTTTCTTACAATAAATTGGTGAAAGAGGGAATGTTTTGGGGAGTGTTTTTTCAAATACATTATTTTTTGTCTAATTTTTTTGGTAGTACTGACAGTTTGTGATGTCGGGTATCTGATAGATGCCATGACATCACAAACTGCTGGGCTTGATGTCAGGTGACCTTACAGCTAGTATCAACCCCATTTATTACCCCGTTTGCCACTGCACCAGGGCACGGGATGAGCTGGGGCGAAGCGCCAGGATTGGCGCATCTAGTGGATGCGCCACTTCTGGGGCGCCTGCGGCCTGCTATTTTTAGGCTGTGAAGGGCCAATAACTATGGACCTTCCCACCCTGAGAATACCAGACCATAGCTGTCCGCTTTACCTTGGCTGGTGATCCAATTTGGGGGGGACCCTACTTTGTTTTTGCAATTATTAATATTTATAAAATAATTATAAAAAGGAGCCTGGGGTGACCTCCACATTGGATCTCCAACCACGGTAAAGCTGCCAGCTGTGGTTTTCAGGCTACAGCCGTCTGCTTTACCCTAGCTGGCTATCAAAAATAGGGGGACCCCACGTCATTTTTTTTAAACTATTTTTTTAAATAAAAAAAAATGAATGGGCTTCCCTGTATTTTGTTTGCCAGCCAAGGTAATGCCAGGCAGATGGGGGTAGCATCTCGTAGCTGTCTGCTTTATCTGCGCTGAGAATCAAAAATACCGCGGCGCGCTACATCATTTTTTTTAATGATTTATTTTTACAGTACTGTCATGTCAGGCAATCAAAATACAGGGAAGCCCATTTTTTTTTTTAGTTATTTAAATAAATAATTATAAAAAATTATATATGGGCTCCCGCTGCATTTTTTTTTAATTGCTAGCTGATGGTAATCCAGGTAGCTACTGGCTGCTAACCCCCACTGCTTGGTGTTACCTTCACTGGTAATGGAAAATCCAGGGAAGCATTTTTTATTTTTTTTGCCAAAAAACAAAAAAAAAAATGACATGAGCTTTGCCATATTTTTGTATGCTAGCCATGTACAACAGGCAGGTACGGCTTCCCCCAACCCCCAGCTGCCTATTTGTACCCGGCTGGGAACTAAAAATATAGGGAAGCCCTTTTTTTAATTATTTTATGAATTTCATGAAATAATTAAAAAAAAAAAATGACGTGGGCTTCGCCCCTTTTTTATGTCCAGCCGGGTACAACTAGGCAGCTGGGGATTGGAATCCGCAGCACAGGTTAGCCTAAGCTTTCTGGGCGCCTCTACTACGAACTGCAGTCCGCAGCCACCCCAGAAAATGGCGCTTTCATAGAAGCGCCATCATCTGGCGCTGTATCCAACTCTTCCAGCTGCCCTGAAGCTGGGTGGCTTGCTGGGTAATTATGAGTTAATACTAGCTTTGTTTTACTAGCTAGTATTAAGTCAGAGATTCTTAATGTCAGGCAAGTTTGACCTGGCCATTAAGAATCTCCAATAAAGGGTTAAAAAAAAGACACCACACAGAGAAAAAATACTTTAATAGAAATAAATACACAGACACATTAGAGACTCCATGTTTATTACTCCCTGTCAGCCCTCCACGATGCTGCTCTTCTGTCTTCTTTCTCCTTCAACCCATGCAGCTCTGCTACATCAGACAGCACTGCATGGGAAGAAGACGCTGCTGCTCCGTGCAGAAATCACTCAGTGAGAGTAACCATAGGCTGCCGGCTGTAAGCGGTGACGTCACCGCTGACAGGCGGGTTACCATAGCAAAGGTGCTCCGATAACGTGATTCCCGATGCCGCTATTTACCGGCTGTGACAGCTAGTCCCTGCATGTGGGCTGACTCTGTAAAGAGTGCCGACATGCATGGACGGGGAAGCCGATCATGTGCCAGAGTATCTCACTGGTAAAAGGACATGCTCAAACGAGCACCGCTTACCGGAGAGATGCACTGACAAGACCTAGCATGACGTCATAGTCATGTGATCAGTCTGTAGCCAATGAGATAATAGACACGTGACTGTATTTCATTCATCTGTTGTGATTAACCCATCTTTCCAGCCTGTATCAATGGTATATACAGTATTTCATTAATCTTACCTACTTTGTTCCGTGATGTTGTAAGGTCATCTCACTTCTTAAAAGATTTTATCATCCATGTTGGCCTGCGAGCTTGTTTGTCACTAATGTTTCACAGCCTGAGGTGATCTTGCGGGGATATGGGATCAGGAGGTCACAACGTATTCTTGATTGCAGCCCATTCGTCGTTTAACCTAAGTTGAAGCGTATTTAATTCCATCCAGTACTGATGGATTTAACCCCTTAACGACAGCAATATGTTTTAAAACGGTTGCAGTTAAGGGCACATTCCTTACCGCCGTAAGAAAAACTGAATAGCAACCCCAGCGTCGGAAATTTTTTTTGGGTTTCAGCTACCGGGGGTAGCTGAGACCCTACAGATCACAATCCGGGACATTTTTCCAGTCCCCGGTCACATGATCACCTTACAGTAAATAGCAGCACTGGTAAAAAATGATTTCTCTCCCACCTGATATGATCAAACATGTCAGATGGGAGAGAAATATCCTCCCTGGTCCCCCTGGTTGGCGAAAGTCCCTCCCTTGGTCATCCTCCTCCTCCTAATCTCCTAAAATGGCGGGTGCATGAGTTCTTCACCCGCCGGAAGCATCATTCTCCTCTCATATCTCCCATCTTAGGCTGAAAACACACCTATGCGTGTAAAATCGGTTCGACTAGGCTGAAAAAAACTCGGCTGATTTTAGTTCACGTTCGGTCCGAGTGCAACGCAAGTGCGATACTTGTTTTGAATAATTCAATGATTTGACTCGCGTGTGTGATGCAATTGAGATGCATGTTTCCTGCAACATCTTAACTAAATTAATTCGATTACACATGTGTCAGATAATTAACCTTTGGAAATGTGATGTCACAATCATCTGTTGAATATTGAATGAGCAAAGTTACTGCCACACTCGGAATTTGGAACGCTGGTGCGCGTGTGTGATCCTTCTTTAATTGAAACGTGTAAAGCAGCCTTAAGTAAGTGCCATGAGAAACAATGTAAACAGTAATTGAAACATGCAGGATCTTTTACAATGTGTTTGAGTAGACAACAAACAATACATATTGAAGAATTAATACTTTTTTCTGATGGCCAGACCAATATTTTCTCTTTTTTAAGACAAATCTGTTGAATTAGACCAAGCATATAATAAGCATTACATGGTGAACTGGCTTCTTTCTTTGCTTTCATTCGATAGATTTGTCAATCCTAGAATTAATTCTACATGTGATGGGAAAAGCACCCACACCCTAACAGGCAATGAGGGTGAAACACGAAGCTGTCACCTTCATGATTGATTCTCCTCGTCACATGGAGCACTTTACACTCCAAATATATGGACAAATATATTATTACACCTGCACATTATATCTCCCGAAGCTTTTGACCTCCCATTCTAAATATATTGCAATTAATATGGAATTAGACCATTTTTAAATAAAACAGCTTCCCATTAGTGAGAGAAACTAACTGTAAGGATATTGGAAGTAGTACATCTTCTTAACAAATTGATAACATTGAATAAGATAGAGTCGGAGAAACAAAAAGAAAAGACTTCCGACAAGTTTTTCAGAAAATGGACGACTTTTATTGAATGTAGTTATACTCAGCCAGAGATATTAAACTTAAAAAGGTATTTAAAAATACATCAAGGTATAACACTGGAGAACTGAGAGGGAACCTGGGAAGGTTAGGAAGTGTTTAAAGAGAGTGGAAAGAAGAGAGAAGGTTGGCTTGGCATGTTAACTAGAGGGAGAGGAGATGGGAAGGAAAAGTTTGGGACAAGTTTGGTTATTAATGTTGTAACAAAAAAAATCTATTGAAAAATGAGAATATTATATTTTATGACATAGTGAACAATAAATCATAGACTTTTAAATTACGTATGTGTGGTGCCCCTGGGGCTTTAGGCGCCACAGGGTACTGCACCTCACTTAAGGTGCAGTATTCATCTTGGAAACGGAGGAGGTTGTCGCTGGTAACAACCACAACCACACTCACCAATACATAACATGGGGGTTCTGTCACTGGTACCGGGCCAGCGTAAGTGCTGGGGTAGCCATCAGCGAGGTATGGGACCTCATGCCCACTAGTCAGGAACCCGGGAGGCGAGGCGCCCACAGGGGGAAGTTAGGAGCCATCTGACACACAAAAGGCAGGACGGTGTCCATGTGTGGTCGCACTTTGGAGGAGCAGGAGACAACGAACAGTTCGGGCCCGTGCTCTGGTGCTGGAATCTCAACCCGGGTTGTTAGGAAAGGAAGGGGAAACCCAGGGTTCATGGGAGTGCAGCAGGCACCCGTGACCCGTTCTATGGCCCAGGAGCTGAGGTGGAGGGAGACCATTGAAAGGAGACTAACAAAAGGGACCGCCAATCACGACCTCCGAGGTATCGGCTGGAGCCCATCGCAGCGGGGATCGGCACTTTCCAGAAACTGAATGTGTGAGCAGTGAGTAAAGAGACCTTGAACTGCACCACTTGTGTCGTCCCATTACTACCAGCGCCCACGCCATCGTGGCCCCAGTGTCTGAGAGACTACCACCACCACCTTCTTCCATGGAGGCTTTCAGCTCTTCCTGTGGAGAGCTGAACCATCCAAGCTGTGTTGTCATCCGCCCCAGCAGAGAAGTCCCGCAGCGGTGGCTGATATTGGCCGCACACCACAGGTGGCGTCACAAGCAACTACCTCCATCGTCCCCATCTCCAGCCATTTTATTGACACCCACGGTCACGGAACCGGGCAAGGCCACCGCGGTGACCCAGGAGAAACACCGCAGCCCAGTGACGAGTCACCCCCGACCTCATGGGAGCGTCATATGTCTTGAGTTGTACATGCCTTCTTTCATTCAATAAAGTTTGCTTAAAGCAAACAAAAAAAAATAACTGCTTTCTGTCATGAAGAAAGAGGGGATAACGGGGGAACCTGGACTCCTAAACTGGCCATTAGGCCAGTTTAGGGGCTGTCCCTTATGCCAGAGATACTTCTGATGGTGAAAACGTCTGGACCACCTCCTAGCCCTGCCCCTGGCCAGCCCTTCTCTACTACCCCCTCTCCCCTATTGCAGGTGAGGGCCAGGACAGGAGTGGTTAAACGCACAGAAATAGACAATTGGGGAAACAAAATCTCAACATACAGCATTCACACACAGAGGTATTGAACAATACATAATCAGGAGGAAATAAAGAGCAGGGAGGGAGTAAACAGATGACAAAAGAATTCCCACAACACACCAAACAGCATTCAATAATTCACCAGCAGCTGGATCACAACAGTACATGGACCAGTATCACTTAACACTATAATCGGCACAGGAAGTCAGTTTCTACAATCTTAAAAAGGTGGGAAGAAGCTGTGACAGGTTTCTCATAACATGTGATGCTACAGGTAACCAGCAGGCTAGGGGATATTTACCCCTGCGAGCTCGATCCCTAATAAGCACACAACTGGTAGATGCCCAGGCTTGCCTGTGCAACTTAGAAGCACCAGGGAAACCACAGTGTGGAGTGTCAGAGTCTATAGTGTGAACAGCACCAGGCAAGTTTTGAACCAAACACTTTTGTTTGACCTGGGAAACTTTATTCAATATTTTGGAGGTGTCTGTGGAACTGAGCCCATTCACTCAAAAGAGAATTTGTGAAGTCTGACACCCTTGTTGGATAAGAGAGCCTTATGCCTGCTTTACATGCTTCAATATATCTTTCAATCCGTCGCCGGGGTCAAGTTGTAAGTGACACACATCCGGCATCGTTCGTGACGCAGTTGCATGTGACACCTATGTGCGATCAAGATTAAACGCAAATACGGTGATCGCATACACATCGTTCATTCCTCATATATTGAACGTTTGGTTGTACGAAACTAGTCAATTGAAACATGTGACATCCATCATACGATTTATTAATTCCAACTTTTTAATGTCACAGGCTGTGGGGGTGTGCCTTTGCATTTCAAGTCTTTACGTCCATCCCCATCAAGGTAATTAATCGCACATGCGTTACGGCGTAATGTCTCCTTAAATTGCTTTGTGCAATGCTTTGTAAAACTGCATTGATGTATGTGTGTGTTTATACTGCTGTATTTCGTGCGAGCGCCTCGGTGTCCTTCTTGCGATGTTTAGACACTTCATACATTGTGCTTTCCCTTTGTCACTTTTTGGGAGGTAATTTTTTTTTTTTTTAATTTTTTGAAAAAAAGGTTTTTTTTGTTGTTTTTAAAATATAAAAAAAAATAAAAAAATATTAAAAAAAAAACCCAAAACATTGGTTTAGAAAGTGAAAGCAGACCTTTGTTATTTCTCAATATTATTTGAAAAACAAAAAAAAACAAAAAAAAAATTTACCTTGCAAGTTTGATAAACAAGAATGACTAACCAAGGACAAAATACTCCTTTCGGAACGCACGTGCGGTAGCGTATATGTGGTTTGCCAGATTAAACAAGCATTGAAAACCTTTTTGAGTCACGAAAACATCGCACATCGGTCAGGTGTAGTTTATTACACAAATTACTAACATACATGCGTTAAGTGAAGGATTTTTCAAAATTTAAAAAAAAGGGTGTCACCAATTGGTAAAATTAGCATTCTAAATGCAACAAAAAAAAGAGAAGGCAAATCATACGTCACAGAACACATGATCTAAAAGATCGCACACAATATTGGCCAATTTAACACATACTACTAACGTACGTGTGACAGCAAATACACGACCTAGGTACAATCTCAGTAGATCGCATATGCGACCTGGGCGTGACACATCGCATACAAGATTGCACACCTAATTGCAAGGTGTAAAGCTGGCTTAACTCATCTTCATTCTAGATCATCTGTTGTGTCCCATGAATGGGAACAACGTGTTGTATATATTTCTTGCATTGCATATTTTTCCTCCTATCAGGAAATTCCTTGTTGTTACTAGGTAGATTTAGACTGTATGAAGTTTGTCCCTATGTTCCTCCCTTAGTTGGCTTCTGTATAGAATGCTCCTCCCTTTCTTCCTCAGTTTAGTCTAGAGGAGCCATTGCTGAAGACACATGTCTACAACCCTGTACAGACTATTCCTTTTCACCTGCCTTTACTTTGTACTTAATACAAGATTCTAGAAGAAAACGACAGCATTTCTCCTGGTCTTTCTACAAGTCATCGTTTCTGGCTTCTAGGAAGAGACAGAATAGTGAAAAGGACTAGCTGTGACCAGGATTAGTATACATATATCAGTAAAGAACCTGTTTCCAGGAGTGCTATACTGCATACAATCCAGAGAAAGGATTACCCCAAGGGGCTAACAAGCCACAGCATAAAACTTTATAGCAGCTTGCAGACAGAAAGTGCCCTGTAAAGCTGGTGTCACACATAACGACGACGACAACGACGTCGCTGCAACGTCACCATATTCTGTGACGTTGCAGCGACCTCAACAGCGACGTCGCTGTGTGTGACACATAACAACGATCAGACCCCTGCTGCGAAATCGTTGCTCGCTCCTGAATGCTCGAAGTCATTTTTTGATCGCTGCTATCCTGCTGCGCCATGCTGATAAGCTGATAATCCTTGTGTTTGACACCGCAGCAGCGACGCTACGCTACGTCTGAAACCACACAACGACCGTCGACGTCGCTATGATCGCTGCTCCGTCGCTGCTTTTTCTAACATGTTTGACAGCTTACTAACGATCATCGATGGTCGCTGCTACGTCACAAAATATGGTGACGTTGCAGCGACGTCGTTGTCGTCGTCGTTATGTGTGACCCCAGCTTTAGGTATTAACCTGTTATCAGAACTGTGTGCAGCTATAAACCTAGAATCACCCATAAGCTAATTGTAAGCTGCAGCCAGAGACTCTACAAATACATTCTGCAAACACAGGCTGCTCCCCAGCTAAGATTACAACATTGTATTGGTCTCCCTGACAACCAGTGCAGAGCAGCATTCACCCTTCTTGATGGAGGCAAAGAGAACAATTTCACTACCTGCTCTAGAGCAACAAGAGAAAGACATGGACTCACAATCAAATTACAGTGAAAGATCTAAGCGGTTGACCAAACCAACATGGAAGGTTAAAGAGAATCTAGAAACTGCCAGAAGTGAACTGCTTACTCACACAACATTATTTTGGCAAAGAGTGCAAAAACAAGTGACTGTTTTATCTGCGCCTGGTGCTCACGAGCTACCACCAGAGGAAGCCCTTGAACAACTGTACTCAACATACCGGTCCTACAAAAATTTGTAAAAAATATTCGTCTACCCTGCTGAGATCAAATACGTCTGAGTCTCAAAAAGAACTACAGGACTTCCAATAGCTTAATGCTGAACGAGACCAAACCGTGTGCGACATTGTGAGTGAGACTGAAGCAAAAATGGCGCAAATGTCAGGAGCGGCATCTAACAAATCCAGGTCTGTTAAGAGCTCAAGGCACTCACTCAAATCAGGCTCATCAAGGTACTCAACCCTCAACGAGCAGCTCATAAAGGCGAGCACTGAAGCAGAAACAATGAAAGTACAAGCCATCTTTGCCCAGCGAGAAGCAGAGATGAAAGCAGAATCTGCACGCAAGGAAGCAGAAACAATTGCAGAATCTGCACGCAAAAAGGCAGAAATTGAAGCCTTACAGAAGGAATGTGAACACGTGGCGGCCATGGCAAGGCTAAAGGTCTTTGAGCAACCTCTGGGTGGGAGCCAAGAAGGCAGTGCCAGTTTGTGTGATCTCGACACAGAAAACTCACTATAGCGTACAAGAGATTACGTGCTGAGCCAAGCCGACGAACTGCCAACTACCATCAACATTCCCGTCAGCGCTAACACTTCTCCAGAGCTTCAAGACACTGATCCACCTACAACTTCCAGTCTTCCAAGTCAGTCCAATGCACCTCAGACTTTTAAGCCTGAAACTGCTTCATATTCCAATGCACAGCCACACCCAGCGCATCAGCAACCTCCGTATGCCCATGTCTACATGCAACCTAACATGCTGGCAAAGCGCTACACTCCCAACAACTGTATAGTTCCGGCCCCGCATACAACAGAGATTGTACATACCAAACCGATCACTGGTCTAAACGCCTACGCCACTCCATACTTTCCCATGTTCCCGAACCAAGAAGCTACGAACCACGCAACCAGCACCACACAGTCAGCAAATGTGCCCCCAATGTCGGAAAGATCAGACATGTCCGACTTTGTGAGGTACATGATCCACCAAGAACTCACGAACACCGGTCTCACAAAGTTTGATGACCAGCCCAAAAACTACAGAGGGTGGAAGTGTGCCTTCAAAACTGCAACGCGTGACCTCGGCATTACGGCTGCTGAAGAGCTGGACTTGCTAATCAGGTGGCTAAGGCCACGGTCTACCGAGAGAATCAAGAGACTCAGATCCGTCTACATCAGCGACCCAACAACTGGTCTCGCAACCACATGGGATAGACTAGAGAAAGGCTTCGGCAGTCCTGAAGCAATTAAAGATGCATTACTCAAACAACTATATGACCTTCCCAAAATATCTGGCAAGGATCCTTCAAAGTACCAGGAACTCAGCGACCTGCTGTCTGAGCTCCAGCTGGCCAAAACAGACACACACCTACCTGGCCTCAGCTACCTGGACACCGCTCGTGGGGTGAAACCCATAGTCGCCAAGTTACCTTACAACGTGCAAGAAAGGTGGACCACGGTAGGAACAAACTATATAAAAAAGAGCACCAAGTCTCCTTCCCTCCATTCTCCCACTTCTGCAAGTTCATCAACGGCATTGCGGAACGTAAGGAAGACCCCAGCTTCACCTGTGGAGAACCCACCGACTCCACTTCACCAGCTCCCAGATATGAGAGCACTCATCAAAATGACAGAAAACGTAGGGGCCCAGTATCAGTCAAAAAGACCAATGTTCTACCACGTACACCAACGTCAGCACCAGACAAGGGCAATGAAGGCGGGAAGGCGCAAAATCCGAACCGCCAGTGTCCTATTCACAAACTGCCACACTCCCTGAAGAAGTGCATTGGCTTCAGGAAGAAACCCCTTCAAGAACGAAAGGAACTCTGAAAAGGTTTGGGCTATGTTTCAGGTGTTTTGCCTCTACAGAACACCTTGCCAAGGACTGTAAAGCCTGCTTTACACGAGACGATAGATTGTGCGATAGCACAATAGATCGTAGCCGCCCCCATCATTTTTGCGTCACGGGCAATTAGTTGCCCATGACGCACAAACTCGTTTAACCCCCGTCACACGTACTTACCTTCCGGACGACCTCGTTGTGGGCGACGAACGTCCACTTCCTGGAGTGGGCGGGACGTTCGGCGTCACAGCGAAGTCACACGGCAGGTGGACAATAGAAGCGGAGGGGCGGAGATGAGCGGGATGTAAACATCCCGCCCACCTCCTTCCTTCCATTAAGCCGTCGGGTGCCGCGGGAGGCAGGTAAAGCTGCTGTTCATCGTTCCCGTGGTGTCACACGGAGCAACGTGTGATGCCACGGAAAAGATGAACAACCGCCGCCATTTTAATTAAACAATTATATGAAACCTAGCGACGAGTACATGACTCATGATTTGTGAGCGATACTGCGTCGCTAGGAGGTGTCACACGAAACCACGTCGTGCGGTATGCCGGGTGTGCGTCACGAAAACCGTGACCCCAACGACATATCGCACAATCTATCATCTTGTGTAAAGCCCGCTTAAGGTTACAATTAAGTGCATGGAGTGTGACAGCACGGATCACGTACAAGCACTCCACCCATCTCAGCCTGATCTTGCACCTACACCTTCTCCTACCACTAGAGATGAGCGAACCGGTCGTGGTTCGGCTCGAGTTCGGTTCGCCGAACGGAGGTCTCATTCGAGTTCGGTTCGGCGAACCGGTTCTGCGAACCGCTCGAACCACATAGGAAACAATGGGAGGCAATCACAAACACATAAAAACACCTAGAAAACACCCTCAAAGGTGTCCAAAAGGTGACAAACAACTCACAACACAACACAAACACATGGGAAAGTGACAAGGACATATACTCATGCGAAAACAAAAGAGCTGGACAAGGAAAAAGAGGAGGAGACACATATATAGGAATGGCACGCCCTTCTAAAATCATGTAAAACACCGCAAGGTGACTCCAAGCGGAGTCTCCCTTTTTTCCAAAAATTGGGCCACACACACACCCACCCCTTCAGTGGCAGCACTTGTGCCCCTGTTGTACACTTCACAGCTAGATTTGCATCAAGCATATTCAAAAATACGCCATACTTAACCGTCCCCAGGATGACACCGGGGTAGGTAGCAAAGTCTTTCCTGATCCCAGCTCTGTTCATCTTGGATCATTTTTAAAAACACAGCAACAAGGGTTACTCCAAGCGGAGTCTCCCTTTTTTCCAAAAATTGGGCCACACACACACCCACCCCTTCAGTGGCAGCACTTGTGCCCCAGTTGTACACTTCACAGCTAGATTTGCATCAAGCACATTCAAAAATATGCCATACTTAACCGTTCCCAGGATGACACCGGGGTAGGTAGCAAAGTCTTTCCTGATCCCAGCTCTGTGCATCTTGGATCATTTTTAAAAATACAGCAAGCAAGGGTTACTCCAAGCGGAGTCTCCCTTTTTTCCAAAAATTGGGCCACACACACACCCACCCCTTCAGTGGCAGAACTTGTGCCCCAGTTGTACACTTCACAGCTAGATTTGCATCAAGCACATTCAAAAATACGACATACTTAACCGTCCCCAGGATGACACCAGGGTAGGTAGCAAAGTCTTTCCTGATCCCAGCTCTGTTCATCTTGGATCATTTTTAAAAACAATGTAAGCAAGGGTTACTCCAAGCGGAGTCTCCCTTTTTTCCAAAAATTGAGCCCCACACACACCCACCCCTTCAGTGGCAGCGCTTGTGCCCTAGTTGCAAACAGGATGTTTTGATTTGCATCAAGCACATTCCAAATCCACAAGCATTTACTCTCCCCAGGATGACACAGGGGTAGTAAATTCCTTGTGGATCCATGACTTGTTCATTTTGATGAACGTCAGTCTGTCCACATTGTCACTGGACAGACGTGTGCGCTTACCTGTCAGCACACACCCAGCAGCACTGAAGACACGTTCAGAGACAACGCTGGCAGCTGGACACGACAAAATCTCCAAGGCGTAAGTGGAGAGCTCTGGCCATTTTTCAAGATTTGAAGCCCAAAATGAGCAAGGCTCCATTTGCAAAGTCATGGCATCGATGTTCATTTGGAGATACTCCTGTATCATCCTCTCCAGACGTTGACTATGTGTCAGACTTGTTGTCTCTGGTGGCCTTGCAAAGGAGGGTCTAAAAAAATTATGAAAAGATTCAATAAAATTGCTGTTACCAGCACCAGATACGGTGCTACTGGTACGGGTAGACTGTTGAAGATGACGAGACCGTCCCATGTTTGTCAAGTTACAACTGGGAGATTCACTCCCTGCACCTGCATGGTTGTTTGGTGGAAAAGCCGAGCTAAGATCGAGTAACAGCTTCTGCTGATACTCCTGCATACGTTCGTCCCGTTCTATGGCTGGAATTATGTCACAAAATTTGGACTTGTACCGGGGATCTAATAGTGTGGCAAGCCAGTAGTCATCATCACTTCTAATTTTGACAATACAAGGGTCATGTTGGAGGTAGTGCAGCAAGAAGGCACTCATGTGTCTTGCGCAGCCATGCGGACCAAGTCCACGCTGTGTTTGTGGTATAGAGGTGCTAACCGTTCTTTCTTCCTCTGACATCTCCCCCCAACCTCTTTCAACTGAAATTTGACCAAGGTCTCCCTCATCCGCTGAGTCTTCCATGTCCATGGACAGTTTGTCCTCCATTTCTTCATGTTCTCCTGCACCTTCCTCAACATTTCGCCTGCTACCATGTGCCCTTGTTGATCCCTGTCCCCCATGGTCCCATGCCTGCCGCGTTGGTGATGATGAACGTCTGGACCTTGGTGATGTTGTTGTGTCTTGCGCATATGAATCCTCCTGTAGTTCCTCCCCTTCCTGTTGTCCCACCCCCTGACTCCGAATAGTGTTTAGCGTGTGCTCCAGCATGTAAATGACTGGAATTGTCATGCTGATAATGGCATTGTCAGCGCTAAACATATTCGTCGCCATGTCGAAACTGTGCAGAAGGATGCATAGGTCCTTGATCTGAGACCACTCCATCAGGGTGATCTGCCCCACCTCTGCATCTCGTTGGCCCAGGCTATACGTCATGACATATTGCACCAGGGCTCGGCGGTGCTGCCACAGTCGCTGTAACATGTGGAGAGTCGAATTCCAGCGTGTCAGCACATCGCATTTCAGGCGATGAACCGGCAGGCCGAAAGACTTCTGGAGCGATGCAAGTCGCTCAGCAGCGGTGGTTGAACGGCGGAAGTGAGCAGACAGTTTTCGTGCCCTGTTCAGAAGGCCATCTAGGCCGGGATAGTGTGTTAAAAATTGCTGGACAACAAGGTTCAACACGTGAGCCATACAAGGCACGTGTGTCACCTTGCCCAGGCAAAGGGCCGCACCTAGGTTTGCAGCATTGTTGCACACGGCCATACCAGGCTGCAGATTGAGTGGAAACAACCATTTATTAAACTCAGTGTCCAGAGCTGCCCACAACTCAGCCGCTGTGTGACTCTTATTTCCAAGACATTTCAAGCTAAAGACAGCCTGATGCCGTTGCGCTCTGCTGCCAGCATAGTAATGAGGGGTGCGTGATTCCTTCTGCGCAGTGAGAACGCTGGTGCCTGACCAGGCAGGCTTGGGGCGGAGGTGGAGGACCCAGATGAGGTGGAGGAGGCAGAAGCAGTGGCGGAACTTGGACAGACAGAGGATTGACACACAAGTCGTGGGGACGGCAAGACTTGTGCAGCAGACCCTTCACCATCTATCACCATAGTTACCCAGTGCCCAGTCAGCGACATGTAACGGTCCCTGTCCATGCTTACTGGTCCAAGTATCGGTGGTGAAATGCACCCGTTCACACACAGAGTTTCTCAAGGAAGCGGTGATGTTGTGTGCGACATGCTGGTGTAGCGCGGGCACACCTTTCTTAGAGAAGTAGTGGTGACTAGGCATCTGGTACTGGGGCACAGCGACAGACATAAGGTCTCTAAAATCCTGTGTGTCCACCAGGCGGAAAGGCAGCATTTCGGTAGCCAAGAGCTTACAGAGGGATAAAGTCAACCTCTTAGCTTTGTCATGGGTCGCAGGAAATGGCCTTTTATTTGTCCACATCTGAGGGACAGAGATCTGGCTGCTGTGTGTAGACGGTGTTGAGTAGGGTGTCCCTGGAAAAATGCAGGTTTGTGAGGAAAGTGCAGGCGTAGACATGATGTTGCCTTCATCCAACGTTGGTGCTATCGATGTCTGAGAGAGCTGTACACACGCACTTGTTTTCCCTTCCAAACCAACTGACGACCTACCAAGCAAACTGCCTGTTGCGGTTACAGTGGTGGAAGTTGTGCGTGGAAAACCAGGTGTGACAGCTGTCCCCACAGTCCTAGAAGATGAAGAGCGTGTGGATGCACTGGAAGGGGCAGGCGGTGGATGGTTCGCTCCGCTAGGCCGCATTGCAGCACGGTGAGCTTCCCACTGGGACATATGATATTTATTCATGTGACGATTCATGGAAGAAGTTGTCAAACTGCTGAGGTTTTGCCCTCTACTAACAGAATCACGACAAATTTTACAGATCATATAATTTGGGCGATCTTTTGCTATGTCAAAAAGGACCAGGCTAGGCAAGGCTTAGAGGACATGCGACCTGCTGATCCACCCCGACTAGTGCTCAGAGGCACAGTGGTGGCTGAGGATGCAGTTGTAGACGTGCTACCAGTACTCCGACTCTGTCCAGGAAGGCGCAAGGTAACTTCGTCGTCAGTTGCATCCTCCTCCACCGTCTCTGTTGACCTCCTCGAGGGCCTGACTGTGGGTTGACAGTAGGTGGGATCTAGAACTTCCTCATCAATTGTTCTGTTTGCACTCCCCTCACTCTCAGACCGAGCCTCTTCTTGCCCTGACCGAATATTTAAGTTGTCATCCCAATCTGGTATCTGCGTCTCATCGTCATCAGTATGTTCCTCATTGTCTATTACAACAGGTGTTTCAACACCTCAAGTATGTTCCTCATTGTCTATTACAACAGTTTGTGAATAAGGGTCAACATTATGCTCAAAACTTGTTCATCATGGCCTGAATTTGAGTCACAAAGGTTCTGGGCATCACTGCAGACCATTTCCTGGTCTGTACTCACTGTAACTTGGGAGCAGACCTCTGATTCCCAGGCTATAGTGTGACTGAACAGCTCTGCAGACTCAGCCATCTCAGTTCCACCATACTGTGCAGGGCGGATGGAGACTTCAGAGCTGGGAGAAAGCAAGTGTGATTGGGATGACAACTCAGAGGACAGATGTTTTTTGGATGCGGTAGTTGAGGTGGAGGAGAGGGCACTTGTTAGACCACTTGAGATCCATTCAAGCATTTTCTTTTTTTGGCCATCATCTACCTTTGTTCCAGTTGTTCGTGTCCGTAAAAAAAGGGAGCACATCGGATTGTCCACGGTAAGTAGTAGACATCTTACTTTTGCTGGAAGATGGTCTATCTTCAGCAGATGTTAATGGAGCTTTGCCACCTTCCCCATGGACAAACCCTTTTTTTCCTTTTCCAACACGCCTCTTCCCCTTTCCACCAGCATCTGTTATTTTGCCACTCATTTTGATTGCGACAAGATTGTGCACTTAAAATGTGGTAGTAAAAATTGAGAGGTGGTGTAGATTGCAGCGGTGGTCTATCTTTATTAACAGCAAAATAAACAACAATAACTATCCCTGACAATGCAACAACGGCCCTTAAACTGGAAGCATAGTTTGCTGGTATAATGGCTTAGTAACAATGAGTTTGAGTGTGCAATGCAGTGGTGCTGCAAATAGCTTTGCACCAGTGGGACACTAATGGAAGTCCAACAGCCACTTTTAGGATGCCACTAAGTTTAATCAGTGTTTGCTAGTATAATGGTGTCACGAACCACCGGGGGGGTCACTCAGAAATCCCCCGCGCTGGCTACCAGTACGTCACAATCGGGGGGTAACAAGTGGGGGTCACCCCTCCTTTATACCTCCCGACCGACAGACAGAGCACATGACGCGCTCTCTAGCGCCCCTCTTATAGTCAGGCCAATTATGGAATTGCCCGACAATAAGCAAGGAGGCCGCTATTCTACTTATGCCGATTATTGAAGGGTCCCCGGTGAGAGTAGGGTATATATTCCCCCGACCTCCGCGGGCGGAATATATAAAATCTCCCCGAATCTCACTGGCCTCCCCACAATAATCCTTGGCACAACTCGCTGCCACCAACCGCTTCACGGTAACTATTAGCCGAACACACCGACGTGGGATTCAAGATCGAGATAACAGAACAGCCCAAGATTAATTATATAATTTAATCAGTCTAAAGCACACTAGAAACTACAATATACACAATAGGGGATCTACAGAATATACAGTTATGTCAGAGTACAGTTACAGATAAAGCATGGTTTACAAACAGGCATACACAGTTCCAGCAGTTACCTTGTGCGTCTGGCCACAGGGGGGCGCCGTGGACCAGGTTTCCAGGATCTCTCTCACAGGTCTTCCCTGACCAGGCCCCCGAGCAAAAGAACACTGGAAAATGGCCGAAGTAGGGTTATCAACCTGGGCAAATCCAGGTCCCCTCCTACCTTAGTGACCTCACAGGGAAGCACTGCCACTCCCCCTGCATGGAGTCAGAGTAATATCCCAGAAGGGGCTATTACCTGCAACTCCGGACTGGGAGGTCCGATCGGGACGGTTCTGGTGCCATCAGATCCGCCCGGGTCCCCTCTGCATTTTGAGTCCAAGCACGACTCATTTACCGGACTCCTACTAGCAGTTCTCTATATCTCGCCGCCCCAGGGTGCCATATACACTCCGAGGATATGCACAGATTCGGCTCGAAGTCCCGACTCTAACGATGTAGGGGGTGTATGGCTGAGACGCACGGTAATATCATAACTGGGTATGATATTACGGAGCCAGCAGTATGCTCTCCTGTGGTGATTAGCTTCCTTTTGGTTTTGCCAGGTCACTGTCCACTTTCTTTGATGAGTGGACACAGCTCCCAGGGGCTCTTCCTCTCTCTCTTTGTTTTAGAGGCCTGAGAGAACACTAATCTCCATATCAGAGGAGATGGCTGTTGGAGGTGTAAGTGGAACACAGACCAGTTCCTCTGACACCTATCTGCTAAACAAACCGTTTATCCCTGTGGTAAATTTTCTGATTGAAGGAGTTGTGTGAAGGAAAGGGGGGGTGACACCAGGAGAGGGCTTCCTGACATAACTTGAATATCATGATTTATCGTCATATCTCCGGATTTACCTCACACCTCCCCCCTTTTGAGGGCGCTAGGGGGCAGCACACTCCGGTGTTCCCCCGTACGCCCGTCCGCGACCTCTCCTTGTCGGGACAGCCCGTCTGCGTTACCGTGGTCCCGGCCCCTTTTGTGGCGAATGGTGAAGTTGTATTGCTGGAGCGCAAGGCTCCATCGCAACAACCGTCCATTCGTCCCAGAGACGGTGTGCAACCAGCTGAGGGGATTGTGGTCCGTCTCCACGATGAAGTGGCGCCCGTATAGATAGGGTTGCAGACGCTGCAGAGCCCACACTATGGCCAGGCATTCCTTTTCCATCGTGGAATAGGCCACTTCCCTCGGTAACAGCTTCCTGCTCAGGTACAAGACTGGGTGCTCTTGGCTCGCAGAGTCCACCTGGCTGAGCACCGCACCGAGGCCGAAGTCACTGGCGTCGGTCTGTACTACAAACGGCCGCGTGAAGTCGGCTGCCTGTAGCACGGGCGGGCTGGACAGGGCGTCCTTTAGGGCCCGGAAGGCTGTCTCGCAGTCCATTGTCCAATCGACTGCAGAGGGCAGCTTCTTCTTGGTGAGGTCCGTCAAGGGCTTTGCCAGGCTACTATAGCATGGAACAAACCTCCTATAGTACCCAGCGGTCCCCAAGAAGGACATCACCTGCTTCTTGGTCCTGGGGGTGGGCCAGGATGCGATGGCTTCCACTTTCTCAGGCTCGGGCTTCAGTGTTCTCCCGCCTACCCGGTGACCGAGGTACTGGACCTCGCTCATGGCCAGCTGATACTTTCCCGGCTTGATGGTCAAACCTGCCTGGTGGATCCGCCTGAGCACCTGTGCTAGATGCTCTAGGTGATCTTCCCAGGTGGGACTGAAGACGGCAATGTCATCCAGGTACGCGGCCGCGTACCCTTCAAGTCCCTTGAGCAGGGTGTTGACCATCCGCTGGAAAGTGGCAGGGGCATTCCTCATCCCGAATGGCATCACCGTGGACTCGTACAGTCCAAATGGGGTAATAAAGGCAGAGCGTTCCCTGGCCTTGCGAGTCAGGGGGATCTGCCAATATCCCCGGCTCAGATCCATGATGGTCAGGTACTGAGCCCCGGCCAACTGATCGAGCAGGTCATCGATGCGTGGCATTGGGTACGCATCGGCGACCGTGACAGCATTGAGCCCCCTGTAGTCCACGCAGAACCGAGTGGTTCGGTCCTTCTTAGGGACGAGGACTACAGGCGAGGCCCAAGCGCTGTTGGATGCCTGGATCACCCCCAGCTTCAGCATCTCGTCAATCTCCTGGCGCATGTGTTGCTGCACCTCCAGGGAGACCCGATATGCTGAACGCCGGATCGGGGGATGATCCCCAGTGTCCACGTGATGGACAGCCAAGTCAGTCCTTCCGGGCTGGTTGGTAAACAACCCCCGGAAGGGGTGTAGGGTGGCCCACAGCTGGGACCGTTGGTCCTCCAAGAGCTGGTGGCCAACCTCCACATCCTCAATGGATCCGCCTGCCCTAACCTGGGCTAGGATATCCAAGAGGGTTTCCGCTTCTCCCTCCTCGGGCAGGTTGCACACGGGGAGCGCACATGCCTCCCGCTCATGATGTGCCTTCATCATGTTCACATGGAAGGGCTTCCGCCTTCCACGAGCAGGGTCCAGGGTGACCAGGTACGTTACAGGGTTGAGCTGCTGGTACACGAGGTATGGGCCTTCCCAGGCTGCCTGAAGCTTGTCCTGTGGTACGGGGACCAGTACCCACACCTTTTGACCCACTTGGTAGGTCCTCTCACAAGCGTTCTGGTCGTACCAATGCTTCTGATCGGCCTGGGCTTGAGCCATATTGTCGTGTACCAGTTGCGTCAAGGCCTGCATTTTGTCCCGGAAGCGCATGACATACTCGATAACCGACACTCCAGGGGTGGCCAAATCCCCTTCCCAAGCCTCTTTCACCAGAGCCAGGGGGCCCCGCACACGTCGCCCGTACAGGAGCTCAAACGGTGAGAATCCCGTTGAGGCCTGTGGAACCTCCCGGTAAGCAAATAACAGGTGTGGGAGATACCGCTCCCAGTCACGCCCGTGGGAGTCGACCAACATCTTAAGCATCTGCTTTAAGGTGCCATTGAACCGCTCGCACAGGCCATTAGTCTGTGGAGGGTACGGGCTGGCCACCAGATGTCGCACCTGGACTTGCTTACAGAGGGCCTCCATCAGCTGGGGCATGAATTGGGTCCCCCGGTCAGTGAGCATTTCCTGGGGAAAACCCACTCGGGAGAAAATCTCCAGCAATGCGGTGGCCACCTTGTCAGCCCGAATGGACGACAAGGCCACTGCTTCTGGGTACCGGGTGGCATAGTCCACTACCGTCAGTATGAAGCGTTTCCCGGAGCTACTGGGGATGGCCAGCGGGCCGACCAGATCCACAGCCACCCTCCTGAAAGGCTCATCGATGATGGGCAGAGATACCAGTGGGGCTTTGGGGAGTGGCCCCGCCTTCCCCACTCTCTGACAGGTTTCACACGAACGGCAGTAGGCAGCCACATCGGCCCCCATTTTTGGCCAGTAGAAATGCTGGTTTAACCTGGCCTTGGTCTTAGCGATCCCTAGGTGTCCGGCCATCGGAATCTCATGTGCGATCCGCAACAACTCCGTCCGGAACGGATAGGGTACCACTAACTGTCGGTCCCTGGGCCACGCCTCCGGTGAACCCTGCTGGACCGTGACCCGGTACAGCCGTACTTGGTCCCAGACCACTCGCTCTGGGTCCGAGTCCGAGGGAGGCTGTGCCGCCTGCTCCTTAAGAGCTTTCAGGCTGTCGTCAGCTTCTAACGCTGCCTGAAATCCCTGACTAGATGTGGCCAGAATCGACGAGACTGTCACATCTTCAGTCAGTACCCCGGGACCTGTGTCCTGGCCTCCACCTGACTCGGCTGCCACTTGGTCAGAAGGGGAAGAGCTATCAGACCTCCGGGAGGCCCCTTGGCTTCCAGCACTCCCACTGCGGGTGACAGCGGCCACAGCCGCTGCGACCGTGGGTCGTGCCTGCTCCTCCTCCGTTCCTGACCAAGTCGCCGGTTCAGGCAGACCTACCTGGCTTCCTGACACCCCGGTTGTGGGGGAACCATGCACCGAGATCTTACCTGGGAGCACTTCCACTCCTGGACCGGCCCCAATCTCACCTGCCTGTTCCCCTCCTGCAGCAACAGAACCCCGCTGTGAAATCTCTGGGGACCCCACATTTGCTGTGGTAGCCCCCACCCCACACACTGGTCCTCCCCCTGCAGCACCCTGCTCTCTGCTTATCCCTGCAGAGGGCAACAGATCCCAGCTCACTGGCTGATCACTTGTAGAGGCATTGTCACACCTTTCTCTGACCCCCTCCCCTCCTGTCACAGCTGCAGCTGTGTGTGTGTCTATGCAAGCCGAAAAATCAGAGTTCACTCCCCCCTCCCTTACATCATTCATAGAGAACACATTAACATTGTCAGGAGTCATGTCAGTACTGGCTGAAGGTTCAGCCTTTGGGGGGGGCCCAAACTGGGAGGTTATCTGCCCCAAATCTGTCCCAAGTAGCACGTTTGCAGGGATCCGATCAGTTACCCCCACCTCTCTCACCCCTCGCCCTGCGCCCCAGTCCACATAAATGCCAGCAACAGGCAGCGCCGGGTCAATGCCTCCAATCCCGGAGACAGCGAGGGTTTTTCCAGGTATCAAGTCTTGGGGGGACACCATCTCAGGCCGCACCAGAGTCACCTCCGAGGCGCTGTCTCGCAGTCCTATGGTCACAGACCGGCCGACGGTGACAGGTTGGAAGCTGTCCAGGGACCTACCACCACCCCCATCCACACAATACACCTTGGGCGGCCCTTGGGACGGGGACGGAGCCGGGGCCTTGGGACGCTGAGGGCACATGGCCTTGAAGTGTCCAGGTAGGTTGCACTGGTGGCACCGTCTTGGTTCTGCCACGGGCCTGGAGAGGGGAGTTGATGGGGACACCCCCTGCCGTCTAGGGGCAGGTGGGGCAGTCGCAGAATTCATCTTACCCCCTCTCCAGGTGCTGCTGGTGGCTGCTCTCCTGGCCTCAGGAGCCCGATTGTTGGTGTAGTCATCGGCCAGGGCAGCTGTAGCCGTGGACCCCTTTGGCTTCTGGTCTCGGATGAACTGGCGGAGATCCTCAGGGCAGTTCCACAAGAGTTGCTCTGTGATGACCAAGTCTAGGATCTCTGGTCCGGTGGTAAGCTGCAGGCCTTGGGTCCAGTGGTCGGCAGCTCGGGCAAGTGCCCGCCGGTGGTCAGCCCAGGAGTCCTTTGGTCCCTTCTGCAGGGTCCGGAACTTCTTGCGGTAGGACTCCGGAGTGAGGTTGTACTGTTGGATCAGGGCCCGCTTGATGGTGTCGTAGCCCTGATCTGCCTCAGTAGGCAAGTCCCCAAGGATTTCCAGGGCCTTACCCCTTAAACGGGGGGTCAGGTATTTGGCCCACTGGTCCTTGTCCAGATGGTGCTGCAGGCAAGTCCGTTCAAAAGCAGTCAGGAAAGAGTCCAAGTCTCCATCCTTCTCCAGCACTGGGAAGTCCTCAACACGGACCTTTGGAAGTTTGGTGTCTTGAAGGTCACATGTGGCTGATGAGGGCCGGAGCTGAGCTAGCTGCAGCTGGTAGTCACGCTCTGCCTGTTGCTGTCGCTCCGCAGCCTCACGCTCTGCCTGGCGCTCTCGCTCTTTACGCGCTGCCTGCCGCTCCGCAGCCTCAGCCTCACACGCTGCCCTGCGCTCCGCAGCTTCACGTTCTGCCCTGCGCTCTGCCATGAGTTCCTTGTAGCCCTCCCGGTCTCCAGCCTGGAGTAGGGCCATAGCCATTTGAAGAAGGCTATCCGAGCCTCCCAGGCTCGGTGGAATGGCACGTGGTGATCTGCGGCCCGCTGCGGAGCCTGGTGATTCACTGTCCATTGCAGAGCGGAGGGCTGGCATCTGGCTCGTTGAGGACCCTTGGGTGAGCTGCTCCTCATCTTGTCCATAATTGCCAGGTTGTGCAATGTCCTCTGCAGAGCTGTTCTCTGGCGTCGGGCTCTTGGAGGGCTCGTGGACAACCTCCTCATCGTCTCTGGCCTGAGCATCGGCCATTCCTTTGGCTTTGCTCCTGGTGCTCTCAGCCATTGTTGCAGACTTTGGTCACCGACACAGAACTGCCACCTGATGCACCCACACACCTTACAGTACCTGCACTCTGACATTCTAGTGTTGAGCTGGTCTGAAGACCCCAGCAGCCACAGCTGCTGCAGGCAGTCTTTAGTGTCTGGGAGTATGGGTCTCACACTCACACACACTATTATCTCGATCCCACCGCTGCCACCAATATGTCACGAACCAGGAGGGTCACTCAGAAATCCCCCGCGCTGGCTACCAGTACGTCACAATCGGGGGGTAACAAGTGGGGGTCACCCCTCCTTTACACCTCCCGACCGACAGACAGAGCACATGACGCGCTCTCTAGCGCCCCTCTTATAGTCAGGCCAATTATGGAATTGCCCGACAATAAGCAAGGAGGCCGCTATTCTACTTATGCCGATTATTGAAGGGTCCCCGGTGAGAGTAGGGTATATATTCCCCCGACCTCCGCGGGCGGAATATATAAAATCTCCCCGAATCTCACTGGCCTCCCCACAATAATCCTTGGCACAACTCGCTGCCACCAACCGCTTCACGGTAACTATTAGCCGAACACACCGACGTGGGATTCAAGATCGAGATAACAGAACAGCCCAAGATTAATTATATAATTTAATCAGTCTAAAGCACACTAGAAACTACAATATACACAATAGGGGATCTACAGAATATACAGAATATACAGTTATGTCAGAGTACAGTTACAGATAAAGCATGGTTTACAAACAGGCATACACAGTTCCAGCAGTTACCTTGTGCGTCTGGCCACAGGGGGGCGCCGTGGACCAGGTTTCCAGGATCTCTCTCACAGGTCTTCCCTGACCAGGCCCCCGAGCAAAAGAACACTGGAAAATGGCCGAAGTAGGGTTATCAACCTGGGCAAATCCAGGTCTCCTCCTACCTTAGTGACCTCACAGGGAAGCACTGCCACTCCCCCTGCATGGAGTCAGAGTAATATCCCAGAAGGGGCTATTACCTGCAACTCCGGACTGGGAGGTCCGATCGGGACGGTTCTGGTGCCATCAGATCCGCCCGGGTCCCCTCTGCATTTTGAGTCCAAGCACGACTCATTTACCGGACTCCTACTAGCAGTTCTCTATATCTCGCCGCCCCAGGGTGCCATATACACTCCGAGGATATGCACAGATTCGGCTCGAAGTCCCGACTCTAACGATGTAGGGGGTGTATGGCTGAGACGCACGGTAATATCATAACTGGGTATGATATTACGGAGCCAGCAGTATGCTCTCCTGTGGTGATTAGCTTCCTTTTGGTTTTGCCAGGTCACTGTCCACTTTCTTTGATGAGTGGACACAGCTCCCAGGGGCTCTTCCTCTCTCTCTTTGTTTTAGAGGCCTGAGAGAACACTAATCTCCATATCAGAGGAGATGGCTGTTGTAGGTGTAAGTGGAACACAGACCAGTTCCTCTGACACCTATCTGCTAAACAAACCGTTTATCCCTGTGGTAAATTTTCTGATTGAAGGAGTTGTGTGAAGGAAAGGGGGGGTGACACCAGGAGAGGGCTTCCTGACATAACTTGAATATCATGATTTATCGTCATATCTCCGGATTTACCTCACAAATGGCTTAGTAACAATGAGTTTGAGTGTGCAATGCAGTGGTGCTGCAAATAGCTTTGCACCAGTGGGACACTAATGGAAGTCCAACAGCCACTTTTAGGATGCCACTAAGTTTAATCAGTGTTTGCTAGTATAATGGCTTAGTAACAATGAGTTTGAGTGTGCAATGCAGTGGTGCTGCAAATAGCTTTGCACCAGTGGGACACTAATGGAAGTCCAACAGCCACTTTTAGGATGCCACTAAGTTTAATCAGTGTTTGCTAGTATAATGGCTTAGTAACAATGAGTTTGAGTGTGCAATGCAGTGGTGCTGCAAATAGCTTTGCACCAGTGGGACACTAATGGAAGTCCAACAGCCACTTTTAGGATGCCACTAAGTTTAATCAGTGTTTGCTAGTATAATGGCTTAGTAACAATGAGTTTGAGTGTGCAATGCAGTGGTGCTGCAAATAGCTTTGCACCAGTGGGACACTAATGGAAGTCCAACAGCCACTTTTAGGATGCCACTAAGTTTACTCAGTGTTTGCTAGTATAATAGCTTAGTAACAATGAGTTTGAGTGTGCAATGCAGAGGTGCTGCACATAGATTTGCACTAGTGGGACACTAATGGAAGTCCAACAGCCACTTTTAGGATGCCACTAAGTTTACTCAGTGTTTGCTAGTATAATGGCTTAGTAACAATGAGTTTGAGTGTGTAATGCAGTGGTGCTGCAAATAGCTTTGCACCAGTGGGACACTAATGGAAGTCCAACAGCCACTTTTAGGATGCCACTAAGTTTACTCAGTGTTTGCTAGTATAATGGCTTAGTAACAATGAGCTTGAGTGTGCAAAGGGCAGGAGGGTACAGTGACAGGGTTGTGGATCTGGGTAGAGGAAAGAAAGCCTCACTTTCTATCCTTCCTAATGCGGAAATGCAGTGAGGAAATCCCTGACCTTAGCTACACAGACTCTGTTATCTTGTGTAGCTGTTAAAATCTGTTTTCACGGACCTGACTGTCACCTATGGCTCCGACCTTGCTGGTATTAGCCCTTACAAGGACTAATAGAAA
This sequence comes from Anomaloglossus baeobatrachus, assembly GCF_048569485.1. Classification (NCBI taxonomy): domain Eukaryota; kingdom Metazoa; phylum Chordata; class Amphibia; order Anura; family Aromobatidae; genus Anomaloglossus; species Anomaloglossus baeobatrachus. The sequence continues at coordinate 263,923,859 of NC_134357.1, read as the reverse complement.
CTTCTATCCCTATTCTGTATAGCGCTGTGTGTAGAGCGTACACAGCAGTATCGGAGACAGGAGCTACGCCAGCGGTGACTGACACCCAGACGCAGAAGGCAGATAATGGCTGGAGGAAAATGTCTGTTTTTATAATGCAGGGACATGTGACATGGACATCCTATCACACATGCCGTTGCTTCTCTGGCTAAAAGTCCACTTAGCTGTGTGTGTGTCTGGGATTGGCTGACATGCTGGCCCGCCCCACTACACGCGCGCGCTTAGGGAAGGAAGACAAGGAAAAAAAAAAAAGGCGATCGCCATTATCCCAACAGCAGTGATCTGAATGCGCTATTCCCGCACACTATATGCTGAAATTTCATAATAGTGTGAGTCACAGAGTGACTTACACTATTACAGCGGAAAGCCAGCTAGTAATTAGCTTGTTTTTTGCTGCTAGAACCGTTCTCGAATGTAACTAGAACTATCGAGCTTTAGCAAAAAGCTCGAGTTCTAGTTCGATCTAGAACAGCCCCCAAAATCACTCGAACCGCGAACTGGAGAACCACGAACCGCGAACCGCGCTCAACTCTACCTACCACAAGTCATGGCGGGCAGAGTACAGGCCAAGCTGAAAACCACCTCACAGTATCCTCCTCATACACCGAAGTCTGCAGAGAAGATCTCTGGAATAAGTCTTGTGCGAAAATAAGCCTAGTAAGGGTATATCCCAAAGGTCACCCAGAAAGGGCCGTGAAGGCGTACAGCATCCTGGATGACCAGAACAACAGGTCACTGGCCAGGTCTGAACTCTTTGACTTGTTCGGCTTAAAAGGAAATGCCTACCCTTACACACTGGGTACTTGCAGCGGCATCTCAGAAGCTTGCGGAAGAAGAGCCAGTGGTCTCGTGGTAACATCTCTTGAAAATACTGTAGAGATACCTTTACCGACACTCGTCGAGTGCAACCAGATACCGGCTAACTGGGAAGAGATTCCGACACCGGAGGCAGCTCTTCACCACCCTCACCTGAGAACTATCGCCAGCAAGATCCCAGCTCTTGATCATAGTGCAAAAATCCTGATTCTGCTTGGTAGGGACATCTTCCGGCTACACAAAGTATGCCAACAAATCAACGGGCCACACGACGCGCCATTCGCTCAGCGCTACGACTTAGGCTGGGTGATCATAGGAAACGTCTGCGTAGGCAGAATGAAGAGTCCCGACGCGATCACCTCCTACAAGACGCACATCCTCCCAAACGGTCACAGCACTCACTTTCAACCATGTCCACATCACTACTGGGTGAAAGAGAGGCTGAGCGACACCAGGGGCGACAGCAACCGCCCGACTGTGCGGACACATACCATCTCTGGGATGACGACTTCGGGTCAACAGTATTTGAGTATGCAAATGAAGACAACAAGTTGGCACCGACGAGAGAAGACAAGGAATTCATAAAGATTATGGATAAAGACTTCTCTCAAAACGACTCTAACAGTTGGGTAGCCCCATTACCCTTTCGGTCTCCCAGGCCAAAGTTGCCAAACAACTTCCAGCAAGCAACCGCAAGGTTCTCCTCTCTAAAACGCACCTTGAAAAAGAAAACCAGAGATGGAGAAACACTTTGTCGACTGCAAAATATCCTTGACAGAGATCGTCCCGAACAGTGGCACCACATTCCCACCGAACAAAACCCAGCTGATCGAGGAACGAGACTCACTGCTGCGTCCAAACTCGGCTACAACATGTGGCTGACACCTCCAAGTATCTTATACGAGGAGACCTGCGATAACTACGTCGGCAACATGTACGAGCTGGTGGAACCAGAATACGACAAGGAAATTAGACTAATCGTCTCCGCTTGCTACACTTCAGTGACATCAAAACAGAAGTTGAGACCTCATCGCTTAGAGCGCTACTCAAGTTGGTCATCTGCGGTACGAGCCGTAGCTCGTCTTATTCACATTGCTCACTGTTTCTACAGGTCTTCAACGTGCCACGGCTGGCACATGTGCATGAATCATCCTGGTGTCATCGACAAAGAACGTGCCAAACAATTCCGGTCCGACTGTGGAACTAATTTCACAGGGGCTTGTAAGGAACTGCAGCTAAACAACTTCTTGGCTGACAATGGCTGTACCTAGGTGTTCAGTCCCCCACACTCGTCACACATGGGTGGATCCTGGGAACGCATGATCGGAATCACACGAAGAATCCTTGATTCCATGCTACTAAATCGCAAACTTCCTCTCACCTACGAAGTGCTGGTGACCTTCCTCACAGAAGTATCCGCTATAATAAACGCCAGACCTCTCGTTCCTGTTCGATCATCCGACCCTGACGCTCTAATGATTCTAACTCCAGCCACACTCCTCACACAGAAAATTGGAGCTGTTTCAGTCCCTCCCGGGGGCTTCAATCAAAAGGACATTTTCAGACATCAATGGAAGCAAGTACAACATCTGTCCAATGTGTTCTGTCATCGGTGGAAGACCGAGTATTTGCATCTGCTTCAAAGCCGTCACAAATGGCAGAAGTCATCTCCTAACCTGCAAGTAGGAGACGTTGTCTTGCTGAAAGACAGAGAGGCACATTGCAACGAGTGGCCAATGGGACTCATCACCAAGGCTGTACTCAGCGACGTTGGAAAGACCCGGCAGGTAGAAGTGAAGGTGACGAAGGCCGGTTCAACCCGAATCTTCTTTTGTCCAGTCACCGAACTTGTGCTACTTTTACCGAAGGAGGACGTTACATGAACTAACTTTGTCGTTGGACACTGCTACGGCAGGGAGCGTACCTTTCCTTACCTCTCCTGTACTGAGACACAACTGTCCGTGTCCAATTGAACCTTGAACTTTTCCCTTGGACTAAAACTTTACCGTTGGATTATTGGGTTGGAGGAAGAGTTGGCATGTTTGCGGCTTCCCCAATCTGAAGATTGGTTTGTTGAACGCAAGGACTATGCGTCATCGACCAAGCATGGACTTGAATTCAGTGCATTACCGTTGCATTTTTTGTGTTTCTCTCTTTCTCGTTACAAGGTTTTGTGACATCGAGGGACAGGATCGACGCCTTACATTGTACAAGGACTTGTAAAATCAGATAATTTCAGATGGGGAGTGTTGTGTCCCATGAATGGGAACAACGTGTTGTATATATTTCTTGCATTGCATATTTTTCCTCCTATCAGGAAATTCCTTGTTGTTACTAGGTAGATTTAGACTGCATGAAGTTTGTCCTTATGTTCCTCCCTTAGTTGGCTTCTGTATAGAATGCTCCTCCCTTTCTTCCTCAGTTTAGTCTAGAGAGGAAGCATTGCTGAAGACACATGTCTACAACCCTGTACAGACTATTCCTTTTCACCTGCCTTTACTTTGTACTTAATACTAGATTGTAGAAGAAAACAACAGTGTTTCTCCTGGTCTTCCTACAAGTCATAGTTTCTGGCTGAGTTGAACTATCTGTTGATGCTTTTGAAGTGTGAGTACAATCATACAGTTATCTAAGGGACTGATAATTAGAGCGCTTGGGATTCACAGCTTCTAGGAAGAGACAGAATATCATCCAAAAGGACTTTGATGAAGTGGAGGTCAGAGATCTATGCAGTCAGTCATATTTATCTACATTAAAGTCTCCCAATCATGCCTTTATTTACCTTGCTTAGTCAACTGGGGCACAGTCATGCTGGAAAAGAAAAAGGGCCATCCCAAAACTGTACCCACAGAGTTGGAGATTTACAATTGTTCATAAAGTCTTGTACGCTGAAAGATTAAAATCTCCCTTCACCGAAAATAAGGGGGTTAGGCCGACCCTTGAAATTCTACACCCCCCCCCCATAGTATTATCTCTCCTCCACTTAACTTTACAGTAGACACAATTAAGTCAGGCAGGTAACATTCTCCTGGCATTAGCCAAACCCAAACTCAGCCATTAAATGCGAGTTAACCCCTTATACGTGACATACCGGTATGTAATATTTTGCAATGATGTTTTGCAAATGGACTTACTGGTATGTCATTGCAATCATGAGGGCACAGGAGCTGTGCCCACACAATCTCCACCAGGAGCTTGACGTGATAGCTGACTTCTAGCTTTCACAGCAAGGCATGGTCCCCACCTCTTCGACTGGCTCTTTAAATGCCTAAATGCTGCGATTAATAGCGATTGTAGCATTTAGCAGGCTGGAAGAAGGGAATGCGCTCCCTCTTCCACCTGATCGGGACCTGCACAATGTGATCACGGGGCCCAATGATAGTCGTGGCAATCCGAGGTCGTCATGGTGACCTCCTGGTGTCCTAGCTACGTAAACCTGTTAGACCATGCCAGCAGCATGGTCTGAAAGGCTTCTGTCAGTGTAAAACTGACAAGTATAATATATTGTTATGTTTGTGCACTGCAATACGTTATACCAGTGCTAAAAGTTAAAGTCCCATATAGAGACTAAGTAAAAAAAGTGAAAATAAAGTTTTAAAAAATAGTAAAAAAATTTAAAAATAATCACAAAAGAAAGAACAAAAAAATATAACAATAAATACATGTATATATGTAAAAACAAAAATAAACAAAAAAGTACACATATTTGGTATCGCAAAGTCCTGAATGACCCAATCTATAAAACTGGCATACTATTTCACATTTTCAGTAAGCACCATAAAAAAGGTGGCAAAAAAAAGACCTTTTTTAATTATACTGCTGAAAAAAAGTAGAATACAACGTAATCAAAATGTCACATGTAAACAAAAATGGTATAGCTGAAAATGTCATCTTGTCCCGCAAACAACAAGGCACCATACAACTCTGTCAGCAAAGAAATAAAAAAGCTATAGCTCTCAGAATTTAGCAATGCAAAATCAAATATTTTTATGTAAAATTGTTTTTATTGTGTAAAAGCGGCAAAACAATAAAAAATAGATATACCGTAAATCTAGTATCTATGTATTTGCACTACTAACCCAAAGAATAAAGCTGTCTTATCATTTTTACCACATGGTGAATGCTGCAATAAAAGAAAAAAAAACTGAATTGCTGGTTTAAGTTCATTCTGCCTCCCAAAAATCGGAATAGAAAGCGACCAAAAAATGATATATGCCCTAAAATGGTATCAATAAAAATGTTAATTCATCCCACAAAAAACAAGCCTTCATTAGTCTTTTTTGGAAAAAAACAAAACCTAAAGCTTTTAAAATATGGGGATAAAAAAAACCTTTGTTTTGTAAAAAAAATTGTTGTTTCAGTGTGATAGTAGTGTGATAAAAAAAATTATATAAATCTGGTATTGCTTAATCTTACTGACCTGAGGAATAAAGCTGCCTTATCACTTATACCGCAAGGCGAACAGCATAACAAAAAAATAAATAAAGCCAGTTCTTCAACTGTTGTTGATTTGTTCATTCTGCCTTCCAAAGATCACCGTAAAGCCCCCGTCACACATAGCGAGATCGCTAGCGTCACAAGTTTTGTGACGTATCAGCGACCTTGCCAGAGATATAGCTGTGTGTGATAAGCAGCAGCGAGCGGGCTCCTGCTGCGAGGTCGCTGATCGTGACAAAACGATCAGGACAATTTATTGCTCATTGATCTCCCGCTGTGCAGCACACATCGGCGTGTTTGATGGCGGGAGACCAATGAGAGCCGGTTCTGAGTGTGCAGGGAGCCGTCTTTACACGGGTCGCTGGTGGCTGGTGACTGGTCACTGGTCGCTGTGGAGATCTGCCTGATTGACCATATAGCGACATTCCAGCGATCCCTGCCAGGTCGGATCGCTGGTGGGATCGCTGGTACGTCGCTATGTGTAACGGGACCCTAAGGCGGGTTTTGCACGTTGCGACATTGCAAGCCGATGCTGCGATGTCGCACGCGATAGTCCCCGCCCCCGTCGCAGGTACGATATCGTGTGATAGCTGGCGTAGCAAAAATTATCGCTACGCCAGATTCACATGCACTCACCTGCCCTGCGACCGTCGCTCTGGCCGGCGACCCGCCTCCTTCCTAAGGGGGCGGGTCGTGCGGCGTCATAGCGACATCACACGGCAGGCAGCCAATAGCGGTGGAGGGGCGGAGATGAGCAGGATGTAAACATCTCGCCCACCTCCTTCCTACCGCATATCCTACGGAAGCCGCGGTGACGCCGGTAGGAGATGTTCCTCGCTCCTGCGACTTCACATACAGCGATGTGTGCTGCCGCAGGAGCGAAGAACAACATCGGACCGTCGCGTCAGCGTAATTATGGATTACGCCGACGCTGCACCGATAATACGATTACGACAATTTTGCGCTCGTTAATCGTATCATCTAGGCTTTACACACTACGATGTCGCATGCGATGCCGGATATGCGTCACTTTCAATTTGACCCCACCGACATCGCAGGTGCGATGTCGTAGTGTGCAAAGCCCGCCTAAGGCTCGGCTCATATTTATCTGGCTGAGCAATTACTGCTTATCTTCGCTGAGCACTTACTCTCTTTTTAGGCGTCCGCAAAAGTGCAGTCAACAACAGTTTTGTGCATCTGTGAATAGTAGGACACCGCTGAACAGAAGCCAAATGGAATCCAGAGTAAAGGGGGCTTTACACGCAGCGATATCGATAACGATATCGCTGGCGAGCGTACCCACCCCCGTTGTTTGTGCGTCATGGGCAAATCGCTGCCCGTGGCGCACAATATCGTTTGGAGCCGTCACACATACTTACCTACCTAGCGACGTCGCTGTGGCCGGCAAAACACCTCCTTTCTAAGGGGGCAGTTCGTGCGGCGTCACAGCGGCATCACTAAGCGGCCGCCCAATAGAAGCGGAGGGGCGGAGATGAGCGGCCGTAACATCCCGCCCACCTCCTTCCTTTCTCATTACCGGTGGCCGCAGATAAGCTGTAGTTCGTCGTTCATGATGTATCACACGTAGCGATGTGTGCTGCCTCGACGACGAACAACCTGCGTCCTCAACAATCAACGATTTTTTAAAAATGAACGACGTGTCAACGATGGACGATTTGGTGAGTATTTTCCATTGTTAATGGCCGCTCGTTGGTGTTACACGCAACGACGTCGCTAACGATGCCGGATGTGCATCACGGAATCCGTGACCCCGGTGATATATTGTTGCGTGTAACGGGTCCTTAACTCTGCTCCCCCATTAGTGAATGAAACACGTATTTCTTAGATGTAAATGGAAACCCTAATATAAGTGCTGAGAATAGGATTAATGACAACTGATCCAAAATGTTCTGTACCCCAAAATACCACCAATAGCATTCAAACCCAATTCATAAAAAAACAAGTCCCGACTGAGGTCCATCATCTGTTAACAGAAATATAGGGGGTTTCCTTGTTGCTGGTAAAACGAAGACTCTGGAAATGTGCTATAGCTCCCCCTCCTCCCCCTCCCCCCAAAAAAAAAAAAAAAAAAGAAATCCAGCTAAATCTGCACTCCCAGATCCAAATGAATCCCTCCCTCCTGCACTTGAATGAAATACGTGCTCACTCTTCGTTGCTGAGAAGATACCTTTGTAGGAAAGATACAGGACACATCAGTAGATGGAAGTGGTTTTATTTCTTTCTACACATTTCAAAGCTTTCTGACTTATTCTTCACGAAAAAACACAAAGATACCTCCCTTCTTAGCACCACAGATAGTGAGGAGAGCCTACTTAATTTATGGGTGGTATGTTTCCAGAAGGTGTGTGGAGTGTGTATCTCCAGAAGCACAATGCTCAGTCACTACAATGTATGGGCACTACAAGGGTTTATTTGCGATTTTTAATTCTGCATTATTCACTGCGTTTGACTCCATGGGTGTTTTCAGACACAAAATTGTCACTAGACCTGTATATGTGTGGCGCCCCTGACCTGGTCAGGCACCACTGAGTACTGCACCCATGCTGGGGACAGAACAATACAGGTAATCCAGAAGGCTGACAGGGGTGTGGAACACAGGCGCATAGTAATCAGCTCTCACACATGTACCCATGAGAGGACCCCTGGGGATCCCAGGAGGGGGAAAAGCCTTGACCTTCACTGGAATAGTGGAGGGGGCCAAAAGCCTCCATCTCCTCTCAAGGGGTGTGGTAAGAGAATCTGGTTGCTAGGTGGCGTAGGCAAGAACAGGAGAGGAGGGGCAGTGAGTCAGTTAGAGCAGAACTCCATAGGGCTCAGTGAGGAGCAGACCTGTGGGGCTGTTGCTGTCTAACAGCGCCCGCGCAGTGGCTACTGACGGGGGAGAACGGTCAACTAGGAGGGCTACCCGAAATCCATCTTCAGCTAAAGAGAGAGCACGGAGTGGGAAGTAAGGAGACTGCTAGAGAGCACCAGGCCCAAACGGGCGGCAGATCCCGAAGCGGAGATAGATCCAGCTTTCTTTTGCTAAACCTGCCGGTGTGGGGCTCTCAAAGCCCACGCCACAACACCACAAAAGCCGCAGCCACGTAGCCACAGTTAGGGCCCATAGCTCACAGGAGGCAAGAAGCTGGAGTGATCTGGCCCAGGCGACAAGCACACGGCGAACGAAGGGGAGAGAGGCTGCAGCATCTTCCCTGGGTGACCCCCATAGGGACTCAAAGTCGGGGTCACCCCAAACCACCAAGGGCTAAGGAAGGCGAGTTGGTAGTCACCCTCATAAAGTCAGCCTGAAGGATACCTGGTTCCCACCTGGTTCATCTCAGCTACGCCCGGGCTACTCACCCTGCCATCAAATGTGAGTAAAGCCCTTGAAAGACAGTTCTGCCTGTGTGAGTCATTCTGCGACTTGTAGTACTACGCATCTACACCGGGCCCTGGGGCTTGCCTCACTCTCAGGAGGCTATTCCAACTAACTGCACACACCATCAGCCCCAGGCGACCCTCAACCTGCAGTGGCGGTCCCTACTGGCTGCAATACTGAGAGTGGCGTCACGACAAGAAGAAGATCTCCTACCTGTGACCAGATCCAGCCGAGTGGAGTCCCTGAAGGTAATGCACCGACACAACACCTGTGGGGCTTCACATCTGGCGTCACGAACAGGATAAGGACTAGACCTGTTTAGACAGGTGACCATGTGCCTGGGCGGTCCGCTTGAAAAATTGGAAGCGCCGCCATATTGCCACCATGAAAAGCGCGCTGAAAAACAACAGCAGCCCGCGCTGGAAGAAGTTACCGCCCACGAAGAGGTGTGGCTACCCAGAGATCCCCTGCAGAGTTCGGACCTTGCCAGCTATGAGAGTGGAAGCGTCCAGAGACGTCGGGACAGAAAGGAAGCCACAAGCCTGCTGCTGGGAGAGGAGCTGCTGAAAGAGGCAGAGCAGAAACTGAACAGCTTGCTATCAGAGGCAACGGCGAGTCCACAGCTGGAGAGTCGTGCAGAAGAGGGCGCAGAAGAAATGGCGTCTGACCGCAGAAATCCAGAACCGGGCTCCGCTGCCTGGTGGTATCGGGAGCTGGCCCAGTTCTGCGACCGACTGGAGACCCGGGTCGTGGAGCAGATCCGGGAAGAACGAATGGAAATGCTGGAGATGACCGCGGCGGTTCGGGCCTATGAAAGGAGAGCCGCGCGCCGAGTGCCAGACAGGACGGCGATGACGCAGACCCCGATGCTGCCACCGGTGGGTGAGTCGAGTGATGCCCCGGCCAGCGCAAGTGCCCCGACCCCTGCTGCCACGCCCGCGGTCCCCGAAGAGGCGTCCGGTGCGGCGACGCTGAAGCAGGCCGCAGCCACGCCAGGTGCGGCCTTCCAAGCCCCAGCGGCCGCAGCGATGCCCTGCTCGGCCCACCAAGACCCGGTCCCTGCAGCAACGCCCAGTCCGGCCCGCAAAGAACCGGCTGCCACCGCGACCCTCATCCGCGCCGCAGGCGTAACGCTGACCCAGGCCGCCGCCCTGCTAGGCCCGGCCCGCCGAGACCCCACCGCCGCAGCAACGCTCGTCCGCGCCGCAAGTGAGGTGCTGAACCAGGCCGCAGCCACGCCAGGCGCGGCCCGCCAAGCCCCGGCCGCCGCAGCGATGCCCTGCTCGGCCCACCAAGACCCGGTCCCTGCAGCGACGCCCAGCCCAGCCTGCACAGATCCCATCGCAGCTGCGACGCCGATCCAGGCCGCCGCCATACAGGGCGCGGCCCGCCAAGACCAGGCCGCCGCCAAACAGGGCGCGGCCCGCCAAGACCAGGCCGCCGCCATGCCGGGCGCGGCCCGCCAAGACCAGGCCGCCGCCATGCCGGGTGCGGCCCGCCAAGACCAGGCCGCCGCCATGCCGGGCGCGGTCCGCCAAGACCAGGCCGCCGCCATACAGGGCGCGGCCCGCAAAGAGATTGCATCACCATTTACCCCGGCCTGCAAGGCCAGAGCAGACACCGCTCCCCAGTCCAAAGAGGTCCCTGCTAGGGAGTCCCTGATAGGAGAGGACCCCGAATACTGGAAGCTGAAGGCTGACCTAGAGGCCCAGTTCCCACAAGAGATGGTGGATCGGTATCTGCTCCCTCCGCACACCCCCAAGAGGGTTCCGGCAACCCCTGCAGCAACCACGCCAAAGAGTCCCCTGCCTGAGCCTGCCGAAGAAAGCCCATCCCCAGCACTGCCACCAAAGGAGTGCCAAGAAGAACTAAGGGGGAGAGGAGGCCAGGAAGCTGAGGAGCTGACTCCGGAGCCACCGGCAGTGGAGCAATACTCAGAGCCGGAGATGTTACCCTATTCCCGTTGGGATGAGGAGGACTTGACACCGTCTGCTGACGAAGACCAGCCCAGCAACCTCACCTGGGGCCCTGCAGGCATTGAGGTAACAGCCCGGCAAAACCCAGCCCGCAAGACCAGGCGTCGCAACAGAACAACGCTGTCCCCTGCACCACAGTCTCCAGAGCAGAGAGAAGTCACGGCCAGAGACCTACAAGAAAAACGGTTCCTGAGAAGAGCCAAAGCACAGGTCAGAGGACCCCTTTGTAGAGGAGTAGTGGAGGACTTCAGCCTAAAGTCAGGATACGGGTTCATTGTTGCACCTGGTATCAAAGAAGGTATCTTCGTCAATAGAAGAGATGTGAGAGCTCATCTGCCCAGAGGACACCCTGGCAGAAACTTAAAAATGGGAGACTCCGTACAGTTTACCCTGCATCAAGGCGAAAGAGGCTGGTACGCGCTAGATGTAGTACCATGTCCCAAAGAAGAAAGGAAAGACAGCAATAAAGAAAAAGAAACAGATACAGGAAAGGAAACAGATGAAGATAGAGAAAGCAGAGACAAGGAACCTGCAGATGAGACAACAACAGATGAAGAAAGAGGCCAAGAAAGCAACAGGTGCCGCAGCCCTACAGGCCCAAGCCCTGGTGAAATGGAGGAGTAAAGTAAAGAAAGAAGTTATCAGTTAAAGTTTTGAAAAGTTTGTTTTGCAACGTTTTACAAGTTTAAGCATGTGCCCACAAAAACTATTGTGAGAAAACCATAAACCTTAAGGCTATGAACTGGCTATAGCCACAAACTCTCGCAGTGTAAATAGTTACACCAGAGGGCACCACCACCACCAGAGTCAGCCTGTTTAGGGGCTTGGCTCGTCTGCAACCAGGAGGAGCCCGTCCGTATATAGGGCCTTGGCTCGCCTGCGACCAGAGAGCATGCCTGTTTATGGGGCCTGGCTCTCCACCACAAAGAGGGTACCTGGTCAGCACCAACTGTGGAGGCCGCCTCTGCATCCTGCCAGAAGAGGCTGAAGGCGCGGATCCACCAGGCCAGGTATACCCTGAAACCACCAGCCCATGAAAGCCGCCTCTACATCCTGCCAGAAGTGGCTGAAGCCGCGGCCAACGTGAGAGGGTTTTGGGTGGGTTAACGGACTTGTGGGTGGAGGGTGGTGATGTATGGTACCTGGTGCTTTTAAATGTTTTACATGTTTTAATGTTTTATGCATTTTAAAAATGTTGTCTTGCAGCCCGAGGACGTGCTGGTGATAACTAAGGGGGAATGTGGCGCCCCTGACCTGGTCAGGCACCACTGAGTACTGCACCCATGCTGGGGACAGTACAATACAGGTAATCCAGAAGGCTGACAGGGGTGTGGAACACAGGCGCATAGTAATCAGCTCTCACACATGTACCCATGAGAGGACCCCTGGGGATCCCAGGAGGGGGAAAAGCCTTGACCTTCACTGGAATAGTGGAGGGGGCCAAAAGCCTCCATCTCCTCTCAAGGGGTGTGGTAAGAGAATCTGGTTGCTAGGTGGCGTAGGCAAGAACAGGAGAGGAGGGGCAGTGAGTCAGTTAGAGCAGAACTCCATAGGGCTCAGTGAGGAGCAGACCTGTGGGGCTGTTGCTGTCTAACAGCGCCCGCGCAGTGGCTACTGACGGGGGAGAACGGTCAACTAGGAGGGCTACCCGAAATCCATCTTCAGCTAAAGAGAGAGCACGGAGTGGGAAGTAAGGAGACTGCTAGAGAGCACCAGGCCCAAACGGGCGGCAGATCCCGAAGCGGAGATAGATCCAGCTTTCTTTTGCTAAACCTGCCGGTGTGGGGCTCTCAAAGCCCACGCCACAACACCACAAAAGCCGCAGCCACGTAGCCACAGTTAGGGCCCATAGCTCACAGGAGGCAAGAAGCTGGAGTGATCTGGCCCAGGCGACAAGCACACGGCGAACGAAGGGGAGAGAGGCTGCAGCATCTTCCCTGGGTGACCCCCATAGGGACTCAAAGTCGGGGTCACCCCAAACCACCAAGGGCTAAGGAAGGCGAGTTGGTAGTCACCCTCATAAAGTCAGCCTGAAGGATACCTGGTTCCCACCTGGTTCATCTCAGCTACGCCCGGGCTACTCACCCTGCCATCAAATGTGAGTAAAGCCCTTGAAAGACAGTTCTGCCTGTGTGAGTCATTCTGCGACTTGTAGTACTACGCATCTACACCGGGCCCTGGGGCTTGCCTCACTCTCAGGAGGCTATTCCAACTAACTGCACACACCATCAGCCCCAGGCGACCCTCAACCTGCAGTGGCGGTCCCTACTGGCCGCAATACTGAGAGTGGCGTCACGACAAGAAGAAGATCTCCTACCTGTGACCAGATCCAGCCGAGTGGAGTCCCTGAAGGTAATGCACCGACACAACACCTGTGGGGCTTCACATCTGAATTCCCAGAGGGGTGTACTTTCCAAAATGGAGTCACTTGAGGGAGAATTCTGCTATTCTGACACTTAACAGCTCTGCCAATGGAGTCTGCAAACTATTGTGAGAAAATCTGTGCTCCAAAAGTCAAATGGCGCTCCTTCTGTTCCGAGCCCTGCTGTGTTGCCAAACTATACTGTCTAGTCACATATGGGGTATTGCCACATTCAGGAGAAATTGTATAAAACATTATGAGGCCATTTTAATCTATCGTCATTGTGAAAATTGGAAATTAGGGCTAAAATAACATTTTAGTATTAAAAATATAATTTCTTCTACACCATCCAATGGTATACAATTCTGTATATGCTCACTGCACCAATAAATTAATTCATTGAGGGATGCAGTTTGTAAAATGGGGTCACTTATGGTGGATTTCTGCTGTCCTAGCACCTCACTGGCTTTGCCAATGTGGTATGGCACTGCAAACCATTAAAGGGGTTATCCGGCTTATTTTGAGTTTTCTTTATTATTACACTATTGGGCTACATTGGGGCAGGTAAGTAGATAGTGACCACTTACCTACCCTGCTGTCAGCCCCTCTCCCCCGGCTCAGAGTGGTCATGTGACAGTTCAGGCCGCGATTTTACTGCTTCAGGTCATTTCATGTCAACATGGGCAGGGCCATGTTGACATGCAAATCTGGAAACAGCATCTTGCTGCCCTGCTGGGCGGGTACAGTGCATGAGTCCCCGCCCCCCTTCCCTGCACCCTCCCACACATTCCCCCGCACCCCGTACTCTCCCCGCAACCTCCCCCTGCACTGCTGTGGGGTCCGTCACCTGGGGGAGGGGCCTGGCGGCGGCTGCCGTGGTGTCAGCTCCAGCACCGGGCCCCTGCTCAGGATCGCACATTCAAATATACCGGCATCACAGATCACAGATGCCGATATATTTGAAAGCGCTGTTGAGAAGGAGCGCTGCTTCTCATCACTGTCCCGCTGTCTGTGCTCTCTTCAGCACAGCGGTGACATCACTACTGTGCTGATATGGCCAGAGCACAGACAGCGTGCGAACGTGCAGGAGCGACGGGGACCGAGGACGGGTGAGTATGTATTCCCTACATGTGTTCCCTATGGGGGGGTCGTGCAGAGCGCCGTGTGTGCGTGCGGTGGAGAGCCCGATGTTTGTATGCGGTGCAGAGCCAGATGTGTGTATGCGGTGCAGAGCCTGATGTGTGTATGCGGTGCAGAGCCTGATGTGTGTATGCGGTGCAGAGCCTGATGTGTGTATGCGGTGCAGAGCCCGATGTGTGTATGTGGTGCAGAGCCTGATGTGTGTGTGTGCGGTGTACAGCCCTATGTGTATGCAGTGCAGAGCCCGATGTGTGTATGCGGTGCAGAGCCCGATGTGTGTATGCGGTGCAGAGCCCGATGTGTGTATGCGGTGCAGAGCCCGATGTGTGTATGCGGTGCAGAGCCCGATGTGTGTATGCGGTGCAGAGCCTGATGTGTGTGTATGCGGTGCAGAGCCTGATGTGTGTATGTGATGCAGAGCCTGATGTGTGTATGTGATGCAGAGCCTGATGTGTGTATGCGGTGCAGAGCCTGATGTGTGTATGTGGTGCAGAGCCTGATGTGTGTATGCGGTGCAGAACCTGATGTGTTTGTGCGGTGCACAGCCCTATGTGTATGCGGTGCAGAGCCTGATGTGTGTATGCAGTGCAGAGACCAATGTGTGTATGCGGTGCAGAGCCTGATGTGTGTATGCAGTGCAGAGCCCGATGTGTGTATGCGGTGCAGAGCCCGATGTGTGTATGCGGTGCAGAGCCCGATGTGTGTATGCGGTGCAGAGCCCGATGTGTGTATGCGGTGCAGAGCCCGATGTGTGTATGCGGTGCAGAGCCTGATGTGTGTGTGCGGTGCAGAGTCCGATGTGGTGGGGGGTGCAGAGCCCGATGTGGGGCTGTTATTTGCAATGCTGTAGTGATAACAGGTCAGGTGCTGGGGCAGAATATACTGACAGGGAATGTGTGTGCAGGGGGCAGGCAGAGGGTGGGGCTGGACACTGGGGTGGGGCTGGACAGTGAGGGCGGGTGGTGCCAGCTGTGACTGGGAGGTTCAGCACAGGAAGTGGTCAGTTTGCTTGTGCTGAATGTAAACAAAGAGCTGCAGAGAATAAACTGTGTGGTCCATTTGTCTAAATTAAAAACATTTTAAGAACATTTTGAGAAAAATAATTATTCTTTTTTCACCACCTAGTGGTATAAAATTCTGTGGCACATTTGTGGTGTCCATATGCTCACTGCATCCCTAGATTAATTAATTGATTGGTGTACTTTTTAACATGGGTCACTTATAGGGAGTCTACTTTTCTGGCATGTCAGGGGATCTGCCAATGTGACATGGTACCCACAGACCAGTCTAACTAATTCTGAATTTCAATATGGCGCTCTTTCCCTTCTGAGCTTTGATCTGTGCCGCGAAAGTAATTTTTTGACGACAACATGTGTGAGTTAGAAAAGTCAGGAGAAATCGTGTAACAAATTGTATGGTGCATTTTCTCCTATTACCCATTTTAATAATTAAAACTTTGGGAACAAAGCAATATTTTAGTGGAGAAAATGGTAATTCTATATTTTCACAGCCCAATTTTATACAATTCTGTGAATCACCTGAAGGCCACTTTACACGCTGCGATATCGGTACTGATATCGCTAGTGTGGGTACCCGGCCCCATCTGTTTTGCGACACGGGCAAATCGCTGCCCGTGCCACACACCATCTCCCAGAGCCGTCACACTTACTTACCTGCCCGGCGACGTCGCTGTGACCAGCGAACCGCCTCCTTTCTAAGGGGGCGGTTCGCTCAGCGTCACAGCGACGTCACAGCAGCGTCACTGAACCGCCGCCCAATAGAAGCGGAGGGGTGGAGATGAGCGGGAAGTAACATCCCGCCCACCTCCTTCCTTCCACATAGCGGCCGGGAGGCAGGTAAGGAGAGCTTCCTCGTTCCTGCGGCGTCACACATAGCGATGTGTGCTGCCGCAGAAACGAGGAACAACTTCGTTACTGCTGCAGTAACGATATTTGAGAATGGACCCCCATGTCACCGATGAGCGATTTTGCACGGTTTTGTGACGATGCAAAATCGCTCATAGGTGTCACACGCAACGGCATTGCTAATGCGGCCGGATGTGCGTCACAAATTACGCGACCCTAACGACTTCGCATTAGCGATGTCGCAGCATGTAAAGCCCCCTTGAGGGTTAAAATTGCTCACTACACCCCAAGATGAATTCCTTGGGAGATGTGGTTTCCAGAATGGGTTCACTTGGGGTTTTCTGCTGTTTTGGCATGTCAAATGTATCATTGGTTCTGCAATCTATTGCAGCCAAAATGTCCTCCAAAATTCAAAATACCACTCCTTCCCTTTCAAGCCCTACCATGTAGTTTTACTCCTCTTATTATCCTCCTCCTCTCCCCCAGGACTACTCCTCCTATTATACTCCTCACTCCCCAGGACTACTCCTCCAACACACACACACACTCTGCACAAAACATACCTCCCCCTCAAAACACACACAAACCCACACAAACCGCGCAACACACACAGCACCACACACACACAACGCTGCAGACATACAGCGCTCCACAAACAACGCAACACACACAATGCAATACACAAACAGCACCGCTCTCACACACCCCCACACCCAGACAACACCCAGAACATTTACAGCGCCCCACACAAACACTTGGCAACTACACACAGCAACATCTATATATATAACAAAAATCATACATTAACTATGTGGCGCCCTGGACAAGCCAGGGGCCACAGAGAACAACACCCACACACCCCACACTCCCGGTCAGGCACACCGAAGTCAGACACAAAACCCTTGTTGCCTTCCTCCAGGGACTGATGTCCACACCAGGGGGTGGGCCAGGCGGTTGGCCCCGCCCACCGAGGAGTTCACAGTCCTGGAGGCAGGAAAAGCAGACAGATCAGCTAGGGAAGTGAAAGTGGAAGGAAGAAAAGTGGCAGCTGAGCAGACTAAAGTTGGTCCGGGTGTGTGGCCCGGACGGATCAGCAAGGTTGGCAGACGGTGGTGACTGTCTGCAGGAGTGGCCTATTGGAGCTAACCGTAAGGACCGTGGACGGGCGGTGCCCCGGCGGTACCGGACCGGTACGCAAAGAGAAGCCAGCACCATCTGGCAGGGGCTTACGGACCCCGGCAAGGCTAGGAGTCGCCATGAATTTGCCGAATTCGTTAGTGAAGGGAACCTACTAGGTTTCCCAGCAGCCAAGTCCCGACAGAAGGCAACAGTCCAACCAAGAGAGGGAGACACCGCCACCGCCAAGGCAACCGTTTCCCAGGGCCAGAGCCTGCGGGCAAAAGGGGCTCCTCCAGCCCATATCCAAGCTGGGGAGCGGGTTACCGGCGGGAAACCATTGGAACCATCTACCGTACATAGGTGCAGGGAAAGGCAGTCACCATCAACCTGCCGGGAGAAACAACACCGCAGCCGTCTGTGGGACCCGTCCATCCAGCCGTGTGTTTTACCGAGAACTGTGTCCTCATCATTGGCTGAGTGAGTACCACCGTGCCGTGCGGCACAGCACTGCCCCTGCGACCCTGCACCTCACCAGGCCCTGTAACCCGCCTGTCATCCATCCCTACCCCAATCACCGGGCCCCGGGACAACCAACCCCCTACCCACGGAGGGAAGAACTAACAACAAAGCTGCTCCCTGTCACCGCTCCCGGGATCCCCGTCTAGAGCAGCGGTGGTGTCACCAATATCACCACAACCGTGGGTGGCGTCACGGACAATAATCAAATCCCCACAATCAAAATCCCCCTTTTCACTCACAGGCGAGGAGCGCCGCTCGAGTCCCCGGGATCCGGCCCACCGCTCAAGCCACCACCGAGCAGCTGCAGCAGCAGCGGCCGGACCCGAGCAGTGGGAGAGCGCAGCGTCCCCTCCTCCGCCGGCGACAACTACACAATAAATTCTAGAATACCCGATGCCTTAGAGTCGGGCCACCTTCTAGTCTCTAGATAAATTCCTTGTGTGGTCTAATTTCCAAAATGGGGTGAATTGTGTGGGGTTTCCACTTTTTAGGCACATCAGGGGTTCTGCAAAAATAACATGACATTCGCTATCTATTCCAGACAATTTTGCGTTCCAAAATTCAAAGAGCACTCCTTTACTTTTGAGCTCTGCCTTCCGCCCAAACAGTAGGGAATTCCCACATGAAGGGAATTTCTATACTCAGGAGAAATTGCTCAACAAATTGTATGCTCCATTTTTTAATGTTATCCTTGTGAAAATTAAAACATTTTGGGTTAAAGTAACATTTGTGTGGTAAAAATGTATTTTTTCATTTTTACGGCTCAATGTTATAAAATTCTGTGAAGAACTTGGGAGTTCAAGGTGCTCACCGCACATTTAGTTAAATTCCTTGAGGAGTGTCATTTCCAAAATGGGGTGATTATTTAGACATAACAGGGGCTCTGCAGAAGGCATCCACTATCTATTACAGACAATTTTGCTCTCCAAAATTCGAGTAGTGCTACTTTTGTTCCATGCCCTGCTGTGCACCCAAACAGTAGTTTTCTACCACATATGGGACATCTCTGTTCTCAGGAGAAATTGCACAACAAATTCTGTGGTCCATTTTACCCTTGTGAAAATGAAGAAATTGGGGCTAAAGAAATAATTGTGTGCAAAAAAGTAAAATTTCCATTTTTTTGCTTCCTCATTGCTTAAATTCCAATGCAGCACCTAGGGTTAATAAACTTCTTAGATGTGATTTTGAGTACTTTGAGGGGTGCAGTTTTATAAAAGTGCCACTTTGGGGTATTTTCTGTCACCTAAGCCTCTCAAAGTCACTTCAAATATGATGTGCTGAATAATTGGTGTTGTATATTTAGTTGGAAAGATAAAAAATTGCAGATAGACTTTTAACCCTTTTAACTTCCTAACAAAAAAAATCATGCCTCAAAAAATGGTGGTCATGTGGCAAATGTTATTTATTAATGAATTTGTGTAATATAACTATCTTGTGAAATCCTTAATTTTATTGTCAAATTTTTCTATATTTTCATAAATTGAGATGAGTGGACCAGTGGAAGTTCAGGTTCTCTTGGTCCAGCTGAACTTTTTTAAACTTTGGTTTTGGACTCAAACTTGACCTGAACTTCATTTGAAGTCACTAATTGGCAGTTCAGGTCTCCACCGACATGCAGCTAGAACAGAAACAGAACACTTACGGGAAAGGGACGGTTGGGTTTTTCCACTCTTTTGGGAGTGCATACTACATCTGATCACACTGTTGTTATCCTCAGTGTGAGCCGTTCAAATCCCCACCTAGGGATCTTGAGGTGACAAGGGGTGGGAGCCAGTCAGTCTAGTGGAGTTTTAGTTGAGACAGGAGTGTAGTGAAGTCAGACAGAGTCAAACAGTGAGGAGTCTGACAGAGGAGCTGAGTGGTCCGGGTTGGAGCCCTTGGACCACGGGAGAACCGACTAGGTGGCAGACAGCAGTGTAGGGCCACAGGCGATGGAGATCCGGTCGTGGGAGACCTGAAGTTGACCGGGGCAGGGTTGTAGCCCGCCGCTACCGACCACGGGAATCTGGTCTGGAGGCCGTGCACAGGCGGGGTACCTGGACCCTAGGACGAGGCAAGCTTCAAGCCCCTTGTTAATTAACCAGTGGGACAAGGTACAAGGCATTGTTTCCGAGGAGAGAAGCCCAGATAAAGCAGACCGGCAGCCCACCGCGGGGGATAGGGTGTCCGCCAAGAACCCATTGAGATCCCACGGGTCGGAGTCTGTGGGAAACGGTTCCCTCTGCGTCCAAAGCTGCAGGGGGCGGATTTCTCCCGTTCCAGGCTGGTTTAATCCATACACAACAAGACACAAGTGCAGGAGGAAGGGAGTCGGACCCTACCTTGTCACCCGTATGCGGGACCAGCACACCGCCTCCAGAGGTAACCGGCATCCGGCCTTGGTTTACAATATGGACTCTGTGTGAATTCCTCCTAAGTGTAAGTACACCAGTGTCATCCAGTCCGAACTGCCCACGGCGCCCCAGCACTGCTCCATACCTACACCCGGGCCCCGGGACTACACCTCCCCTACCCGTGGAGGGGATACCACCTTGCTGCCCCTACACCATCGGCCCCGGATGCTGGCCCCGAGAGGCCACCATCCCATCACTGCAACCCACGGGTGGTGAAATGCCCGTGCCGGGGCCTGCAGGGATGGCACGGTCACCAGGTCAGTGGTGTTCGAGGTCAGGCTGTGAGTGGCCCGACGCGGCTTCCGTGACCCCGGCGGGTTTCAATTAAAGGGAAAGTCCGACAGTCAGTCCGATATGACAAGGGGGATGGAAGGAGGGTAACGGGGTTCCTGGGGAGCTTGCCATCGCTCACAGGGGCCACTGAGGTCTCGGCCTCCTCTGCCGCTACTCTTCCCCAGGAAATGGTATGGGACGGGAACGGGTGATGCTAGCAGCGCCACCCGTGGTATGCGGCCAGGTGTTCAGCCACCGCTGCACAGTCTGCAGCCAGATGGAATCGCTCCCCACAGGTGGAGCGGCGGAGCCCCGGGAGGTTAATGAGACCCAGGGCAACAGTCCTCAGGGACACCGAGGGCACAGTGCGGCGGCATTACTCACACCAGTCACGGAGTGCAGTTGAAGTTTCTCTTTATTTAAAGTCCGTTCCACATCGCACCCGGGTGCTGGTCCTCGCCATCTGTAGCCTCTGGTCGGTCTCGGGCAGGTATGAGGAAGGGGTCCGGTGAGGTGATCTGGGGATCCCTCTCTTTTGGTGCGTTAATGCTATCCCCGTGGCATGGAGCATCTTGGGGACCCGTCGCCGTTCTGTCTCTCTCTCTTCTGGTAGCGTGCAGAACATCTGCCACCAGGTACAACACACTCCAAAGATCCCCAGTCCTCAGCTCCATTCCCTTCCTCAGATGTTATCAGCCCTGGTCTCGTGGCATCTCCTCAGCAGGGAGCTGTTCTGTGGAGGTCTGCACTCTCTTGCAGCCTCTGATGTTCTGACTAAAACCTCTGTCTGCTCTGAACTCACTCATTCAGGGCCCCCCTCCCCTTGGGTTGTCATGGGGACCTGCACACCTGCTCATTAAGGAGACAGGATGAGTCATGCAGGCTCAAACTACATGCTGAAGAATTTTTAACTCCTTCCTGCCAGTGTGTGTGTGTGTGTGTGTGTGTGGACTCTTCTCCTCCTGCCCGGGAAAAATGGGGAAACATTTAATACCATGTAACGACCCGGTTGCAGGGGCGTTACACTCCTCCAGACCAAAAACGCAACACTCCGGGGTTGCGACAACAAACAACACTGCAAAAAAACCCTTTTGTTATATATAAACAAATTAACACGTCCCTTCTACCGGGACCCAATAAAGGATAGGAAGAGGCAGGAGGAAAAAGAAGAAGAAAGAGAAGAAGCATGAAAAAAGAAACATTTGCATATATCAAAAACATTTAAACTTTCTGGAACAGGCCTCCTTACAATGCTCAAGGGCCCTCCATGGACCCAGGTTTAGGGAAAAAGCTCCGTAGTCCAAATCCCGGTACGGGCTGCGGTGCCGGGCTCACCTTTCCGGCCACCACTCGCCAAAGCTCGGACCTGGGCAGTCCATATCATCCCTCCATCTTCTCCTGGTCCTGGGGAGGCAGGGTTCCTGGCTCCTAGTAGATGTCCAACAAAGAGGCGGGCACGGATTTTCACGCTCCGCTGCAGCCCCACCCACGAAGGGCGGGCAAGTCCAGTCCTGTTGGAACGCATGGCGCCCATCCCATTCTCAATGGACGCCATTATACAGTCCAAGTCTATTTGTCGCATACCCGCAGCCGCGGGCACCAAAATAAACGTTAGACAATCCAATTTTGTAGATGTTGTACACAAGGCACGCGTCACCTGGTGTTACCGGGTCTAGTCCGGACCATGCTCGCAGCGCCAAGTTGAAACACCCACACCGGGGCCTGCAGGGATGGCACGGTCATCGGGCCGGTGGTGTTCGGGGTCAGGCTGTGAGTGGCCCGACCCGGCTTCCGTGACCCCGGCGGGTTTCAATAAAAGGCAAAGTCCGAAGTCAGTCCGGTGTGACAAGGGGGATGGAAGGAGGGTAACGGGGTTCCTGGGGAGCTTGCCATCGCTCACAGGGGCCACTGAGGTCTCGGCCTCCTCTGCGACCACTCTCCCCCAGGAAACGGTACGGGACGGGAACGGGGGATGCTAGCAGCGCCACCCATGGTATGCGGCCAGGTGTTCAGCCACCGCTGCACAGTCTCTCTTCGGGCCAGGTGTTACAAGCAGCCAGATGGAATCGCTCCCCACGGGTGGAGCGGCGGAGCCCCAGGAGGTTAATGAGACCCAGGGCAACAGTCCTCAGGGACACCGGGGGCACAGGGTGGCGGCATTACTCACACCAGTCACGGAGTGCGGTTCCAGTTTCTCTTTATTTAAAGTCCATTCCACATCGCACCCGGGTGCTGGTCCTCGCCGCCTGTAGCCTCTGGTCGGTCCCAGGCAGGTAAGAGGAAGGGTTTCGGTGAGGTGATCTGAGGGTCCCTCTCTTTCGGTGCATTAATGCTATCCCCGTGGCATGGAGCATCTTGGGGACCCACCGCCGTTCTGTCTCTCTCTCTTCCGGTAGCGTGCACAACATCCACCACAGGGTACAACACTCTCCAAAGATCCCCAGTCCTCAGCTCCATTCTCTTCATCAGATGTTTTCAGCCCTGGTCTCGTGGCATCTCCTCAGCAGGGAGCTGTTCTGTGGAGGTCTGCACTCTCTTGCAGCCTCTGATGTTCTGACTAAAACCTCTGTCTGCTCTGAACTCACTCATTCAGGGCCCACCCTCCCCTTGGGTTGTCTTGGGGACCTGCACACCTGCTCATTAAGGAGACAGGATGAGTCATGCAGGTTCAAACTACATGCTGAAGAATTTTTAACTCCTTCCTGCCAGTGTGTGTGTGTGTGTGTGGACTCTTCTCCTCCTGCCTGGGAAAAATGGGGTAACATTTAATACCCTGTAACAACCCGGTTGCAGGGGCGTTATGTTGCGGGCGGAGGAGGGGACGTTGCGCTCTCCCACTGCTCGGGTCCGGCTGCCGCGGCTGCTGCGGCCTGCTGCTGCTCGGTGGCTCAAGCGATGGGCCGAATCCCGGGGACTTGAGCGGCGCTCCTCGCCCGTGAGTGAAAGGGGTTTGGTTTTTGGGATAGTCTATTGTCCGTGACGCCACCCACGGTTGTGGTGATGGTGTGGACACCACCGCTGCTCTGGATGGGGATCCCGGGAGTGATGATATGGAGCAGCCAGATGTTGGTTTGCCCCTCCATGGGTAGGGGTTTTGGTAGTCCCGGGGCCCGGTGATGGGGAGGTGGTCAGGATGGTGGACAGGCGGGTTATGGGGCCTGTGGAGGTGCAGGGACGCAGGGGCAGTGCTGTGCCGCACGGCACGGAGGTACTCACTCAGCCAAAGGATGATGACACAGTTCACGGTAAACAAACGGCTGGTTGGACGGGTCCCTCGGACGGCTACGGTGCTGATGTTCCCTGCAGTTAGCGGTGACGTTCACTTCCCTGCACCTAAGTACGGTTCTTTGGTAGCAATGGGTTCCCACCGGTAACCTGCTCCCCAGCTTGGATGTGAGCCGGAGGAGCCCCTCTCTTGCCCGCAGGCGCTGGCCCTGAGAAACTGGTGCCCTGGCGGTGTCTCTCCTCAACGGTCGGACTGTTGCCTTCAATCGGGACTTGGTTGTTGGGAGACCCAGAGGTCCCCTTCACTGATGGATTTGGCAAATTCACGGCGACTCCTAGCCTTGCCGGGATCCGAAAGGCCCCTGACAATGGTGCTGACTGCTCTTCGTATACCGCTCCAGTACCGCCGGGCCACCACCCGTCCACGGTCCTTTTGGCAACCTCCGAGTAGCCTCTCCTGCAGACGGTCACCGCCGTCTGCCAACCTTGCTGTCTCAGTCCGGGGCACACACCCGGACCAACTTCAGGCTTTCAAACTGTCACTCTCTCTGTCACTACTCTTTACTCCTTTCTCTTGCTCCTCTACCACTTCACTCTTTACTCCTTCACCTCTCCTCTCTATCTCTTCACTCCCTAAACTCATCTTCCTGGTTTTCCCGCCTCCAGGGCTGTGAACTCCTCGGTGGGCGGAGCCAACCGCCTGGCCCACCCCCTGGTGTGGACATCAGCCCCTGGAGGAAGCCAACAAGGATTTGTGTTCTGACCTTGGTGTTCCAGCAGGGAATGTGGGGTGTATGTGGTGTTGTGACCTGTGACCCCTGGCTTGCCCAGGGCGTCACATTCCCCCTTAGCAAAACGCAGACCATCCTCGGGCTGCCCGTCCAACACCGGTTTTATTTTCCTTTTTTTTTTTTTCTGAAAGATAAAAAACGGTAACACATAATACAATTAAAATAACATCTTCCCACATCGGGAGGTACTCTTACTTAAACGTTACAGTAACAAATGGTTGCGGCTGCCGCTCTCTCCCACCCAAGTAACCTGGCCCTGATGCTGCCTCTAAGAACAGGCAGCACCCCTTGACCCCAGTCCTGAACCAAGTTACCCGAGCGGGATCTGTCCTTCCCCTCCAGAGGGTAGCCACCGGTTCCTGTGGTGGCTGAGCCCCAGCCTGCTCTACTGCGGGCCCTCCCTCCAACCTGCCTCTCCGGAGGCGGTAACGGTGCTGCAACAGTAACAAAACATTTTTATTTACAAGCCACTTAACGTCTGTGGTTGCCCTGCAAGTTCACGGGCTTGTCGATAGAAAGTTCTCTATGCAACTGGTAGACGGTCCCTACGGGGACAACAATGCCGGCAACGGCCGGTTCCAATCACAGTTCAATCAAGCAGATAATCAGGTTAATCTTCGGTTCCATTTACTTATCATCTTTCAACTTTCATTTGCAAACTTTTAAACAAACACACACTGACTTCCTCCCCCCTTTTAAAGGACGGTTTCCCTGTACCTAAGCGGGGATCTACCTAGGTTAGGACGGGTGGACCTCCGGGGTCCGGTGTAAGTAGGGCTAGGCAGTGGGGCAGATGGAACAATCAGTTCCTCCTCCCTGCTATCGTGTGGGGCAGGCGGAGGCATAGGGGAGCTGGGTACAGGTTCATCCCTGGGAACTGGCACTGACTCACGGTTGACCGCCTCCGTTACTTCTTCATCCACGGGTTGTGGGAACAGCATCACTGGAAGAATCACCGCGCCGTTTTGTGTAGGCCAGTCCACTGGGAAATCTCCCATCGCAGTGTGGATCACCTCTTTTGCCTTCTCTGCTGGTAGGGGAACCGGTACTTCAGCCGCCGCTCTTAAGGCTGGTGGGCACCTTTTCAGATGGTCCCTGGAAACCGTGGCCAAAGTGCCCCCTTGGTCACGACTGATTTGGTAGGCCTTCCCATCTTCCCATCCTGTGGGCTGTATGACGTACGGGGTCTGTTCCCATTGATCATCCAGCTTGTGGGTTCTCCTCTTCCACTTCAGTACGACATCTCCGGGCTGAAAAGGGCCAGCAGACGCCTTTTGATTGAAGCGCTGCTCCTGCAGTTCCCGACTCCGACTCAGTTCTTCTCAACATATTCTTGAATCTGCCGGTATTGTACCCTCCACCGAGTTTCCCATTCAGCTGTTGAAGGGAGTGCCTCTGGGGCCTCCAATCCCATTTCCAGGTCCACCGGCAGTCGGCCGGGGCGAGCCCTCATCAGATATGCTGGGGTGCACTTCGTTGAGCTGGACGGGATGTTGTTGTACATATCGACCAAGTCGGGTAGCTTCTCTGGCCACAGGTTCCGCTCTTCCAGCGGTAACGTCTTGAGGAGTCCCAGGACCAAGTGGTTCATTTTCCCACACATGCCGTTGGTCTGGGCATGGTAAGGGGTGGTCCGGATCTTCTTACAGCCGTACAACTGGCAGAACTCATGGAACACCTCTGCTTCAAAAGCCGGGCCTTGGTCAGTAAGCACTTTTTCTGGGTGTCCATGTGGTCGGCAGAAATAAGCCTGGAACGCTCTAGCGGCCGTTCGACCAGTTAGGTCCTTGACTGGGACAACTACCATGAACCTCGAATAGTGGTCTACTATGGTCAACGCGTAGGCTTACCCACTTCGGCTGGGGGTGAGCTTGACATGGTCCAGGGCGACCAGCTCCAGCGGCTGATGTGTAATGATCGGGTGTAGGGGCGCCTTCTGGCTGGCCTCGTCCTTCCTCCTCAGTGTGCAAGGACCGCACTCTCGGCACCAGGCCTCTACAGACTCCCGCATCCCACTCCAATAGAACCGCCCTCTCAACAGCATCTCCAGCTTCTTCCTTCCGAAGTGTCCGGCACCATCATGGTATGCCTGCAAAACAGTGGGCACATCAGCTTGGGGAATAACCAACTGGCGGATTTTCTCATGAGTCTTCGGGTTGATCAGCTCACGGTACAGCTTCCCTTGATGTAGATACAGCCGGTTCCGTTCTTTCCACAAGCGTTGGGCTTCAGCTGGGGCGGCAGGGTCCATTCCAACAGCGCCTTGTTCCACCAGGGTCTTGACTAGGAGGACAGCGGGCGCCTGGTCTTGAGCTTCCTGCCACTCCTGACTGGGCAGTGGATCCAGGTTCACCCGTTGTTGGTGGACATGTACCTTCTCAGTTGGTGGCTGGTGAAATGCAGGCAACTCGATCTCTTCGAGGTCGTCATCCTTGCACCCTTCTTCTGACAAGTGGGGCATCCGAGAGAGTGCATCAGCATTAATGTTGACACGACCAGCCCTGTATTTGATTGTGAAGTCATAGTTGGCTAGTCTGGCCACCCACTGCTGCTCCAACGCGCCCAACTTGGTCGTGTCCAGGTGAGTCAACGGATTGTTATCCGTGAAAGCGGTGAATTTTGCTACGGCCAAGTAGTGGCGGAACCGCTCGGTGATAGCCCATACCAGTGCCAGGAGCTCGAGCTTGAAGGAGCTGTAGTTCTCAGGGTTCCTTTCAGTTGGCCGGAGCTTTCGGCTAGCATAAGCAATCACTTTCTCCTTCCCATCCTGGACCTGGGACAGGACTGCCCCCAATCCCACATTGCTGGCGTCTGTGTAGAGGATGAATGGGCAGCCATAGTCAGGATACGCTAGGACCTCTTCTCCGGTCAAGGCCGCTTTCAGCTGGCAGAAGGATTCCTCATGCCTTTCTTCCCACACCAGTGGGGCTCCGATGGGCCTACCACCTTTGGTCTGTCCCACGAGGAGATCTTGCATGGGGGCAGCCCTCTTCATGTACCCCTTGATAAAGCGCCGGTAGTACCCCACCAGACCCAGAAACTGCCTTACTTCCCTCACTGTGGTTGGTCTCGGCCAGCCTTGGATGGCAGTGATCTTCTCAGGGTCGGGGGCGACACCTTCTGCACTCACCACATGCCCCAGGTACTGCACTCTGGGTTTCAGCAGGTGACACTTGGAGGGCTTCAACTTCATCCCGTATTTAGCAAGGGGCGCGAACACCTCGGCCAGGTGCTCCAGATGGGCTTCATACGTCTGGGAGTACACAATCACATCATCCAAGTATAACAGGACGGTCTCGAAGTTTAGATGTCCCAGACAGCACTCCATCAGCCGTTGGAAGGTTCCTGGGGCGTTGCACAGCCCGAACAGCATACTATTGAATTCACAGAGCCCCATTGGGGTGGTGAAGGCGGTTTTCTCCCGGTCCTCCGGTGCCACTGCCACTTGCCAGTATCCACTGGTAAGGTCAAGGGTAGAGAAGTAATTTGCAGTTCTCAGTGCGGCCAAAGACTCTTCAATACGGGGCAGTGGATAAGCATCTTTATGCGTTATCTGGTTAATCTTCCAGTAGTCCACACACATCCGCATGGTGCCATCCTTCTTCTTGACCAGTACCAACGGGGCAGCCCAGGGACTACAGCTGTCCCGAATAACCCCTACCTCCTTCATGTTCCTCAACATATCCTTGGCGCATTGATAATGCGCAGGGGGAATAGGCCTGTACCTCTCTTTGATAGGGGGGTGCTCACCGGTGGGGATGTGGTGTTGGACCCCTTTAATCTGCCCAAAGTCTAAGGGATGTTTGCTAAAAACTTGCTCATACTCCCGCACCACCCTGTACACCTTTTCTTTGTGATGTGTAGGGGTATCGTCAGTGCTCACATGTAGCTGTTGGTGCCACTCATTTAACTCCCCTTGGGGCGGGTGAGTGCTGGTAGTAGGTGGAGAGACTGGGGGAGCTGCCTCGTGGATCGTGTGGGGATCTAGGGTGAGCAGCTTGGCAAGGGTGGCATACCGGGGAAGCCTGACTTCTTCCTCCCCACAGTTCAGCACCCTCAGGGGCACTCTCCCCTTCTTTACATCTACCACCCCTCGGGCGGCCATTACGGTGGGCCAGTGTTCGGAGGGCATGGGCTCTATCATGGCAGAGTAGTCACGCCCCTGAGGCCCTACTGCCGCTCTACACCAAATCATCATCTCACTCCTAGGGGGTACAATCAATGGAGCAGCATCCATCACTCTCACTCCACCAATCTCTCCTCCTGTTGAGTTCACATGTTGGCGGTACATCAAGGCTCGGATCTCACGCTGCACAGCTCTCTGTCGGCTTCCCGCCGCCGTGGCGGCCAACTGCTGCAGTAGGGCCAACACATCACCCATACAGTGCTCCATCACATTGGTTCCTAGCACCATCTTCGGGTTATGGTCACTGGGTTCATTCATAATCACAATCATACCCTGGTGTTGCAGTTCAGCTCGCCCCACGGTCATAGCCACTTGTTTATACCCCACTTGGGTCAGTGGGAGTCCATCAGCGGCAATCAGTGTTATACTAGTATCTGGGGGTGCCAGCTCGTCTGTCCCCCAATACCGCTGGTATAATGTGTATGGTATGGTGGTTACCTGTGATCCAGTGTCCAAGAGAGCCATCACCGGTATACTGTCCACAGCCACGGGGATGATGGGCCGGGCACCGATATACCGGTCCAACCAGTCTGGGGGGCCACGGGGTTCTACTCCTGAGGATTGGCCCGTGGCCCCAGGGGTTGCTCGTTTAACGGGCACTGTCGGAAGTAATGGCCAGGCTTGTTGCACTTGTAGCAGGTTGGAGGTCTGCTCCGTGAGTTGTTAGCACTTCTCCGCTGCATCCAGGGAACATCCTCAGGGCTGTCGGCGAGCTGTATCCTGGTTGGAGGCTGAGATCTGGTCAAAGGTTGGAGTGCAGCGAGAATCTTGGCGAGGTCTCCGTCCATGCGGCGGACCTGGGCTGCCAGCTCTTCCATTGTGCTGCTGGGAGCTGTAGGCATTGGAGAGGCTGGTGGAGCAGGGGCCACCTCAACGGGGGCTGTCTCAATTGGCCACGGGGTGGGCTCCGAGACTTCTGAAGCTGGGGGTTGCAGTGCTTTAATGGCCCGTTCCTTTAATACAGCAAAGTCCACATCAGGGTGTTCCAGGGCCCCCAGCCGGAGCTGTTTGCGATCCTCAGAGGACCTCATCCCCTGCACAAATTGCTCTACTAACATCTTGTTGCTGTCCACCTCATTGATAGTGTCTACCCGCTTTAGGGTGCGAAGAGCGGTTTGCAGGCGTAAAGCGTAGTCCCGAATGCTATCCACAGGCCGTTGCTGGCATTGGTAAAACTGCATCCTCAGCTCAGCTTCGGTACGGGTCTCAAAGGCAGTCTGTAGCTTCTCAAAGATGGTGGCTACAGAGAGCCGGTCCCCCTCGGCCCAGGTCTCCGCTTCCTGCTCAGCCGAGCCGGTTAACTGGCCCAGCACTACCACTGCACGTTGCTTATCAGTCAGGGGGTACAATTCCAAAAGCGGATTAAGCTTTTTCCGGAAGACCTGTAAAGCATCAGGTTTCCCGTCATACTGCGGTAGCCAGGTAGCTCCGGGCGCATAGGGCAAGGAGAACGGTATCACCTGAGCGAGAGCGGGGGCCGCGGCACCTCCCGCCAGCACGGCCGGGACCTGGGCAGGCCCATTCCCATCCACGGGTGCCACTGCGGCTGCGACCACCGCTCCTCCAGCGGCTCCGTCGGGTGCAGACATCTTGTTTCCGTCCCCCTTAGCCTTTTTCCGGCCCCTCCTCTATCGGGGCGGGGTTTTGGCCTTCGCGCCTCTGCTACTCGAGCAGACGCTCGAGCGGGAACTTTTCGCGCCAAAGATGGCGACTTCTGAATTTTTCCGGCCGGACACCTCCGGCGGTCACAAGGCGCACCTCTACCCAACGGCAGAGCGGTAAGATCCTGTTCGTGACGCCAAGTTGTCGCGGGCGGAGGAGGGGACGCTGCGCTCTCCCACTGCTCGGGTCCGGCTGCCGCGGCTGCTGCGGCCTGCTGCTACTCGGTGGCTCGAGCGATGGGCCGGATCCCGGGGACTCGAGCGGCGCTCCTCGCCCGTGAGTGAAAGGGGTTTGGTTTTTGGGATAGTCTATTGTCCGTGACGCCACCCACGGTTGTGGTGATGGTGTGGACACCACCGCTGCTCTGGACAGGGATCCCGGGAGTGATGATATGGAGCAGCCAGATGTTGGTTTGCCCCTCCGTGGGTAGGGGTTTTGGTAGTCCCGGGGCCCAGTGATGGGGAGGTGGTCAGGATGGTGGACAGGCGGGTTATGGGGCCTGTGGAGGTGCAGGGACGCAGGGGCAGCGCTGTGCCGCACAGCACGGAGGTACTCACTCAGCCAAAAGATGATGACACAGTTCACGGTAAACAAACGGCTGGTTGGACGGGTCCCTCGGACGGCTATGGTGCTGATGTTCCCTGCAGTTAGCGGTGACGGTCACTTCCCTGCACCTAAGTACGGTTCTTTGGTAGCGATGGGTTCCCACCGGTATCCCGCTCCCCAGCTTGGATGTGAGCCGGAGGAGCCCCTCTCTTGCCCGCAGGCGCTGGCCCTGAGAAACTGGTGCCCTGGCGGTGGCGGTGTCTCTCCTCAACGGTCGGACTGTTGCCTTCAATCGGGACTTGGTTGTTGGGAGACCCAGAGGTCCCGTTCACTGACGGATTTGGCAAATTCACGGCGACTCCTAGCCTTGCCGGGATCCGAAAGGCCCCTGCCAATAGTGCTGACTGCTCTTCGTATACCGCTCCGGTACCGCCGGGCCACCACCCGTCCACGGTCCTTTCGGCAACCTCCGAGTAGCCTCTCCTGCAGACGGTCACCGCCGTCTGCCAACCTTGCTGTCTCAGTCCAGGGCACACACCCGGACCAACTTCAGGCTTTCAAACTGTCACTCTCTCTGTCACTACTCTTTACTCCTTTCTCTTGCTCCTCTACCACTTCACTCTTTACTCCTTCACCTCTCCTCTCTATCTCTTCACTCCCTAAACTCATCTGCCTGGTTTTCCCGCCTCCAGGGCTGTGAACTCCTCGGTGGGCGGAGCCAACCGCCTGGCCCACCCCCTGGTGTGGACATCAGCCCCTGGAGGAAGGCAACAAGGATTTGTGTTCTGACCTTGGTGTTCCTGCAGGGAATGTGGGGTGTATGTGGTGTTGTGACCTGTGACCCCTGGCTTGCCCAGGGCGTCACAATTACAGGTGGCGTCACGGACAATCTCACCTGTAAATACCCCCCTTTTTCACTGTTGCGAGGATGGGCGGTTGCACGAGCCCCGAGTCCGGTCACCACTCAAGCCCCAGATACAATCCCGGATCCGAGCGTCACTCGAGCAGCCCGGTTGCCGCAGCGGAGGCGGCACCCGTCCGCGACAATCTCTTTTCATAAATAAACACAAATCATATCAACCAAAGTTCGCCACTGCCATGAAGTACAATGGGACATGGAAAAACAGTCTCAAAATCAGAGGAAAAATGTTGAAGTGTTTCAGATTTATTATATCATAAAGTGACACGTCAGAATTGTAAAATATGTGTCTGGTTATGATGGGGAAAACAGTCTTAGGGATGAAGGGGTTAAAGAAGTCTGATTCATCACTCCACAGAACACTTTCTCCCCCTCAAGAGTCCAGTGGTGGCATGCGTTATGCCATTTCATTCAACTCTTGGCTTTGTATTTGGTGATATAAGGCTTACATGTAGCTGCACGGCAATGGAAACCCATGCCACGGAGCTCTTGGCACAGTTTTTGTGCTGATTTTAATGCAAGAGGAGGTTTGGAGCTCTGCAGTTATTGACTATAATGCACTATGTACCTCAGCACTTTGAGAACCAAGTCTGTAACTTTACATATAGACTGGCATTACAATGGCAATATGCAGGAACACGCTGGAATTCAGTGAGCACTTTGGATCAACTCGTTCTTTCATTAATGTATGTAAAGGAAAACTGCGTGATCAGAGGCTGAATTTCATACATTTGGAGCACCGGGATTGGCTGAAAAGTCATAATTTAATTATTTAGAGGATAGTCCCATAGAGGATAGTGTATGTGTATAGCAGGATGTGCAGTTGTCTGAGTGATAGTTGGCTTCTACTGTAGACTGTGCAGCTTTACCACCAAAATGTATGGCCTTTAGCAACTATGCTAATGGTCAAGCAGTTTTGTAGGTGAACCTGTGCATTTACCTTTCATGAAATGAAACTGACAGTATTTCATGTGTGAGACATGTAGCGCCCCTGAGCCCCTCAGGGCACTACAGGGAACTGCATCCTCTTGGGGATGCAGGACCTACTGGGCCACCCCCGTGGAAGCAGCCGAGCTGCTCGGATCCGGGTTCTCAGTGGCTCGAGGGTCTCCGGACCCGGGGGTCGTGCGGCCACTCAAATGAAGGGGGTATGTACAAGGGATTATAGAGTTAGTGATGCCACCCGTGGTGCGCAGTAACTGGGGTGAATATCGCCGCTGCCATTGGGGAGTACCCGGGGTGATGACAGGGGGCAGCCAGGTGTTGTGACCCTCCACGGGTAGGGAGGATGCCCCGGGACTCGGTGTGAGGGTAAGGCCATGGGATGCAGGCATCACTCTTGTACTCACTCAGTCCATTAAGCAGACACCGACAACTGGGTAAATCAAGTCTCTGGACACCGCTACCGCTGAGGGGAGCTAGTTCGGGTCCCATTCCCAATGGTGCTGCCTGGTGATCCGTGACCTGCTTCCTGGCCTTAAGTTTACTTCTCTGGTGGTCCCGGTAGTGGGAAACTTGCCGGGTCCCGCTCCCCACTGTGGCTAAGTGTGTGAGCTTGCTCTCAGGGCTCATGCTTGGGATTTTCTGGACTGTTTTGGATGGAAAGTCCTATACCCCTCATTGCGGTAGCGCCCCGATTTTGGAGCAGTTGGGAACAAATCTTGAAGGCTCCGTTCTCCACGGGTAAACTATCGGGTTGCCTGCAGCTACTCCCCGACCTAGGATCCACGTACCAGGTCGTGCCTCAGTCCCAGGCCAGTGATGGTGCAAGGCCGCTGGCTGTCCTGCTCGACAGATCTGAGCCGACTCCTCTAGGCCCAGACCACCGTCTGCAACCTAGACAGCTTCCTTATGGGAGTCACCACTCCCAACCTCCTCGGACTTCCTCACAGCTCGAGGGCTACTCTCTCACCACCACTGACTAACTCTCTGACTAACTGACTACACTCCCCACCTCCCCTCCCTGACCCCCCAGGTGGGCGACTCTATTCCACTCAAGCCGTCCACTGGTGTATCTGGTGGGTGTGGTGCAGGGTGTATCTAGGATTTGATTTGCTGTTGTAGGCAACACCATCTGGTTAGGGACCCATAACCAAGAGGTAGGTGGATACTGCACGGGAGGGTAGATTGTGCAATACCCTGTGACGACCTGATAGTCCAGGGGCGTCACACTACCCCCTGGGACCTGTAGTACCAGTGCCGATTCCACCAAAGCACAACCAAAATCCTAGTTCTCCACTCCACACTGGGCATAGTAAGGGGATGGTCACCATGGGAACGAGTCCCTGGGTTTGGCCAGTCTAGTGGAAGGGGTCAGCAGTCAGTCAGTAGTGAGTCTGGAGAGTGTAGCACACAAAAGTGGTGTGCGGACATGCCTGAGCTGGGTCCCTGTAACGGTGACCCGGGGGGCACAGGAGTGAGGTCGCCAGAACGGGTACCGGAGATACCGCTGGGACCGGAGCATGAACGTGGCACAGGGCCCTAGGTCAAGCGCAAGTTTTATTCTGTTTGGCAAATACCTGCCCTGTGAGCACACCTTCACGGACTTCACTGAACTAAATAATCCGGGGGCATCAGCAGTAAACTAGGATCGGGGTTCGGACACTTACCTCCCCGCGGGGTCCGCACTGCCCGCCGTACAGAGAAGGACACTGTACCATAAAAGGGAAAGTCGGGGCCCCCAAACACTCCACGCTACGGGGACCCAATCAACTGAGAGTGCCGGGGACAGAGCAACCTGTGTCACTGCATTGGCACTGGTCCTCCTGGGACCTGAACCAGCAACCCCTGAGTCCACAGTGAGTAAAGACTGTTAAAGACAACCCGGTATGGTCTCCATTATTACCCAGTTACATTTCCCAGGCACAGCCCTACTTGTGGAGGGCCTACCATCACAGCTGCCACTTCCAACAGCTCTGGGAGTACCCTCATTCAGCAGTGGCGGTTCTCCATCCTTAACCGCAACCTGCAGGTGGCGTCACATGACAAAAACTCTTATCTTACCTGTAAATGCTTCCATTTCCAAAAGGGGCCCAGGGCATGGGACGGGGCAACGGCCACCAGAGTGACATTCCCATTTATTACTGCCCGGGACTGAGTACCCCCTTCCCTGGGCGACACAACTCCCTTTTTCTGGTGTCACGAACAGGATCCAGACAAGGCCCGTTAACACGGGTGATGTGTGCCTTAAGAACTGTATTTAATGCACTGTTTGTGTAAAGACTGTCGCCATCTTTAATGCTGAAAAATTTGCTGCACCATCACTGTCCCCAAAAAAGCGCAAAACTGCAAAAGCGTGCGAATGGTAGGCTCGCCCACGAGCCCTGAGAGCGCGGGTGGAAGTCGGCAATAACCGGACACGGAAGTTCCCAGGGCGCTCCATCCCCGCGAGAGTGGTGAGAAATGACCGAGGGGGAACAAAGGATGCAGGCACCGGACGACGAGAGTGCCGCGGGGTCCTCCCAGGCCATGCAGGGCGATGACAACGCATTGGGCCCTGCTCCGGTAGAACAAGCAGCACCCATAGCCGTGGCGGCCGCCCGATCATGCCGATCACCTTACCATATGTACCCGGAGCAGCCTGGCTGCCCCACTATGATGGCAAACCCGACGCCTTACCGGGATTTAAAAAGAAAATTTTCACTGTACTGGACATGTACGTGATGACCGTCAGACAACGGGCGTCTGTGGTGTTGGGACAGTAAACGGGCGCATCGGAGTTGGAGGTGGAGACCTGCTCAGATGACGATCGGAACTCAGTAAACACTATATTTGAAAAGCTCAAAGCTGCCTTTGAAACTCGCACTGAGGCAGAGCTCAGAATGGAATTCTATAACTGTAAACAGCGGTCCCAGGACAGTATCAGAAACTATGCCTTGAGGTTGCAGGCAGCGCTGCGGACCCTAAAGCTTGTGGACCCCATTATTGACAAGGAAGGAAACAAAATGATGGTTGAGCAATTCCTGCAGGGTTTACAATCAATGGAGGACCGCAAGCAGCTGAGGCTGTGGACCCTGGAACACCCAAATGTGAACTTTGTCATCCTCAATGACCGGGCCATCAAAGTGTCGTGGGCGGGGAGAACGCCGCTGCGCTGCGCTCGCCAACGCTCGGGTCCAGCGCTGCTGCGATGACGGCTCGGTGGCTCGAGCGATGGGCCGGATCCGGGGTCTCGAGCGGCGCTCCTCACCCGTGAGTGAAAGGGGTAGTTTGGTTTGGGGATATTTAGTCCGTGACGCCACCCACGGGTTGTGGTGAGGTTGGGCACCACCGCTGCTGGTGACGGGGATCCCAGGAACGATGGTAGGGAGCAGCTGGGATGTTGTTTTCCCCCTTTGTAGGTAGGGGTTGGTGGTCCCGGGGCCCGGTGAGGTGTCAGGGAGGCAGGGTTGGTGTCTCGGGGCGGGGGTGTGTGTTGCAGTACCTGTGATAACCTGGCTAGTCCAAGGTGCCACATTCCCCCTTGGTTAAATGCAGACCGTCCGCGGGCTGCCCGTCCATCACCGGTTTTATTTTTAACTGTAAAAATATAAAACAAAACAACAACACAGTATACTTTTCAAATCTTCCCATACGGGAGGCAGGTCACTTGAACATTGCAAAACGCATATATATATACTTTTAATAACAACGGACGGACGGTTCCACTCTCCCACCCAAGCAACCTAGCCCTGATGCTGCCCCTAAGAAGTGGGCAGCACCCCTTGACCCCAGTCCAGATCCAGGCTGCCCGAGCGGGAACGGGTACGGTGACTCTCACCCGACTGTCACTTCAGGGGAACCCACGTCCATGGGGGACCCCTGACTCCCGGAGCGTCACCACCGGTTACGGTAGTGGCGGGCCTGGGCCATCACTTTCCTCCAGGCCCATCCTCCAAACCTGCCTCTCCGGAGGCGGCAACGGAAAACATATCCCCAACATATTTACAATCCCACAAGTTCGTGGGTGCCCTGCAAGTTCTCATGCATGTCCATGAAGAGTTCCTCATGCCAACGGTAGCAAAGGGTCCCTACGGGGACAACTTGCCGGCAACGGCCGGGTCAATCACGGTGTCAATCAGGTCATTCTCTCGGTTTGATTAGTCTTATCATTCATTTGTAACAAAAACGGTGCTGAGGGTCCCAACAGGGACAACTTTATGCAACGGTGGACCGCTGCCGCATCCTTTTCCTCCAAGCAGCAGTCTTAAGGCACAGCTGCCATGGCCGCCGCTCTTGGTCAGCTGGTGTGGGGGACGGGCCTAGCCGGAGCCTCTCCGTGCCGGCTACGACCGGCACCTCCAGTAGTGAGGGGCCCCGCTGTGACGTGGCCTGCTCTGCCGCTTGGCAGCTACGTCCCCGCGGTGCCTCATTCGAGGCCGGGTGTCTGGAAGCGGTCAGCATGGCTTGCGGTGCTGGCGTCGGGTCGAGGATCACCTCTGTTGCGGCTGAGCGGACTGCCGGAGCCGTCGTCATCTCCGTCGCGGCCAGGATGGAAGCCGGGATGGGTGCCAGGGCGGTGGTGAAGGTAAGGCCCGGAGGCCGCAGGTCTGGGCCCTCTCCCACAGACGCTACGGGCTCCGCTACCGGTGGCAGTGGTAACGGGTCGGTCGGGGCGGTGGCCGCGGGCATGGGCAGTAAGGGAGGTGGCGTAGTGGACGGCAGCAGGCCAGGCCCCTCAGACGCAGCCGACGTTCCATCAGGGACATAGGGGTGTGGGTCGCTTATGGGCTCCTCGGAAACCACCTCCACTTCGCATGCCCACACGGTTGCAGCCAGGCCCTTCTTCTCCGACGTCCACTCCGCCATCATGGAGTGGACCGTGGCCTGGAGCTCCTGGCATGTCTTGCTCCTGGGTCCAGGAACGTGGTCCGGCAGGGTCCTGGCGTCCCTGCACTTCTGCGGCGCTAATTACATGCGGCCGCTAAGCACTGCCGCTCCTGCGGCCAGCGCTCCTCCGCCAGACACGGACATCTTCTCTCCGTCAGGCGCAGACATCTTGTTTCCGCCCCCCCTTGGTCTTTTCTCGGCACCTCCTCTTCAGGGGCGGGGCTTCGGCTTTCGCGCCTCCACTGCTCGAGAAGACGCTCGAGCGGGAAAATCTTCGCGCCCAAGATGGCGGATTCTGAAATTTCTCGGCCGGACACCGCTGGAAGGGCACTTCTACCAGCCGGTAGAACGGTAAGATCCTGTTCATGACGCCAAGTTGTCGCGGGCGGGGAGGACGCCGCTGCGCTGCGCTCGCCAATGCTCGGGTCCGGCGCTGCTGCGATGACGGCTCGGTGGCTCGAGTGGTGGGCCGGATCCGGGGTCTCGAGCGGTGCTCCTCGCCCATGAGTGAAAGGGGTACTTTGGTTTGGGGATATTTAGTCCGTGACGCCACCCACGGGTTGTGGTGAGGTTGGGCACCACCGCTGCTGGTGACGGGGATCCCGGGAGCGATGGTAGGGAGCAGCTGGGATGTTGTTTTCCCCCTCCGTGGGTAGGGGTTGGTGGTCCCGGGGCCCGGTGAGGTGTCGGGGAGGCAGGGTTGGCAAGGTGCCGGGTCGCCTGGACTGCGCAGTGCGGTGCCGGATGGCACGGTTGTACTCACTCAGCCACAAATGTACGCAAAGTCTCTGGTAAACCAAACGGCTGGATGGACGGGTCCCGCAGCCGGCTGCTGTAGCTTCTCCCGGACGGTTGGTGGTGGCTGCCTTTCCCTGCACCTTTGTGTATGTTCGGTCCCGATGGATTCCCACCGGTAACCCGCTCCCCAGCGTATATATGCGCCAGAGGAGCCCTTTTGCCCGCAGGCTCTGGCCCTTGGAACTCTAGTTGTGGTGGTAGCTGTATTTCCTTCTACCGTCTGCCAACCTTGCTCTTAGTGCCCGGGCCACACACCCGGACACGGTCAGATTACTCCTCCACTACTACTTCACTCCTCTCTCCTTCACTTCGCTAACTGATCTCCTCTGACTTCCTTTTCCCACCTCCAGGACTGTGAACTCATCAGTGGGTGGGGCCAACCGCCTGGCTCCACCCCACCTGGTGTGGACATCAGACCCTGGAGGGAGGCAACAAGGATTTTGTGTCTGGCTGATGTGCCTGTCTCGGGGCGGGGGTGTGTGTTGCAGTACCTGTGACGACCTGGCTAGTCCAGGGCACCACAAAAGCCTTGCAGCCCCCTGAGATCATTGACTCTAACCCACAGTCCTGGCAAGCCAGCCCCTCCCCACTGCAGGCGGAACCCCCTTCTTTAACTGTGGCAAAGACTATACCTCAGGTAGCGCCCTCATGTGCTCCTAGTGATCTGCGTTCTCATGTACAGCAGCTGAACAAAGATGTGGCCAGAATCCTAGAGGTCATGCAACTCCTGCCAGAGATCAAGCCGGCAGAGAGGATCGAGCTGGCTGATTGCCCTGAGGATGTCCCCTGGATTCGAGGAAGGAGGACCCCACCGCTTCGAGGAAGGAGCAGCAACCACTACAGTGCATCAGGACAACCTATCCGCCGTAGGTGCCAGCAAGTCGGCCATCTTGCCAGAAGGTGTCCTTTAAACTGGCAACCCCTGGGGCCAAGGGCCAATCCCCAG
This sequence comes from Anomaloglossus baeobatrachus, assembly GCF_048569485.1. Classification (NCBI taxonomy): domain Eukaryota; kingdom Metazoa; phylum Chordata; class Amphibia; order Anura; family Aromobatidae; genus Anomaloglossus; species Anomaloglossus baeobatrachus. Next base: position 263,884,657 of record NC_134357.1, on the reverse strand, counting down.
GAATAGGACAACAAGGCCCCGCTGACTGGCGAGACCGGTATGTAGGTGGGCGTCCCATAATCTCCATCACCTTGGATGGGATCCCTACCTCTGCCTTGTTGGTCACCGGCTCGCAGGTAACAACCATCCCGTACGTACTGTATAAAAGGTTTTGGTCAGATGCTGAACTCACCCAGCCCCGTGCAGGCCTTACCATCTATGCTGTCAACGGTTCACCAGTGACTCAGATTGGGTTTAAAGAGGTGACCATAAAGGTGGGACGGGTAGAGCTAGCAAAAGAAGGACTGATTGTTGTGGAAAATGATGCTAATGATAAAAATCCTAAAATGATTCTGGGGACAAATGTCATTGAAAACTGTTTGGGAGAAGTGTTGTTTTTGCTCCAACAGATTGCTGAGACTGTAGGTGCTGAGCAGCAGCGGGTTCTGCAAAGAGAGATCAAAACCCTCCTGCAGAGACAACAGGTAAACTCGTCTGGTGGTGAAATTGGCAGTGTAAGGGTCATAGATGCTGGTCCTCTTGTAATACCCCCGAGAAGTGAAATGATGATATGGTGCCGGGCGGCTATAGGCCTTAGCGGACAGGACTACCACTAAGCCACTACATTCTAAGCACTGGCCCACTGTTTTGACAGGTAGGGGGCTAGTGGATGTCAGCAAGGGGAGAGTTCCCGTGCGAGTGTTGAACTATGGGGATGAAGAGACCAAATTGCCCAGGTATGCCACCATTGCCAAATTATTCACTGTCACTGAAGAGTCCATCCAGGCAGCAGAACCCACAACCCCACGGGAGCAAACAGAACATGACAACCCCCAGGGTCAATTAGAGGGTTGGTGCCAAGAACTGCATGTAGGTACTAACTCTACACCCTCACATCATAAATATGGAGTCTTCCAGATTGTGCAAGAGTATAAGCAGGTCTTCAGCAAACACCCATTAGACTTCGGAAGGATAAAATGGGTACATCACATACCCACAGGCAACCATCCACCCATCAAAGAGCGATATAGGACTATACCACCCACACACTATCAATGTGCCATGGAAATTTTGAGGAACATGAAGGAGGCAGGGGTCATCCGAGATAGTTGCAGCCCCTGGGCAGCTCCACTGGTTCTGGTTAAGAAGAAAGACGGCAGCATGAGAAAGTGCGTGGACTATAGGCAGATCATCAAAATCACTCATAAGGATGCCTATCCATTACCCTGTATTGAAGAGTCGCTGGCTGCACTGAAGGCTGATAACTATTTCTCTACCCTAGATTTAACCAGCGGCTACAGGCAAGTCTCAGTTGCTGAAGAGGATCGGAAGAAGACTGCCTTCGCCACTCCTATGGGTCTGTGTGAATTCAACATCATGCCGTTTGGACTGTGCAATGCACTATGAACGTTCCAGCAGCTAATGGAGTGCTGCCTGGGCCACCGCTGTTGAGGGAGACCTCTAAGGGGGTCTCTCTCAGGGTCACAAAGAAGGATTCCAAATCAAATCTGTACAGACATATATGAATTAAAATGACCACTCAGAGACATGTCTCTATCTGGGAAAAGGTACAATGCCCTTCTAACCCGTATATTATAAAATACACACAGTTATACAGTTCATCATTGTCCATGATTGGTTAGAGATAAGCAACAGGGTCTATGCAGTACATCATCAGCCTGCTACTAGCATTCTAATACCAGTTTGAACCAGCTACTGAATACTTGAATTGTTCAGCCTAGCATAATTTGTTTCTATAACACATTCCAAAAGGCGCATCCTAGTATGGACATCAGAATTTGAGCAATAATCATACAAACACAGATTTTGGACAATTGATTCATGGCCAGGCCCTCACACCGCAACTTCGAGACCGTCCTGCTATACCTAGATGATGTGCTCGTATATTTAAAAACTTACGAAGAACATCTGGAACACCAGGCAGATGTATTCGAAGCCTTGGCGAAGTATGGGATGAAGCTGGAGCCCTCCAAGTGTCATCCGCTGAAGCCTAAGGTCCAGTACCTGGGTCATGTGGTCAGCACTGAGGGAGTGGCCCCCGACCCTGAGAAGATAACAGCTATCAAGAGCTGGCCTAGGCCAACTACCGTCAAGGAGGCGCGCCAGTTCCTGGGCCTAGTGGGATACTACCGGAGGTTTGAGAAGGGGTACACGAAGATGGTTGCGTCCTTACAAGAGCTCCTGGTGGGTCAGACCAAGAAAGACAAGACTCTAAGCCCTCCATTCACATGGGGTTAAGAGGAAGAAAGCTCCTTCATACAAATGAAGTTGGCCTTGATAGGAGATGCGATTCTGACGTATCCTGATTACCATCTTCCCTTTGTGCTGTACACAGATGCCAGTAACGTGGGATTGGGAGCTGTACTATCCCAAGTACAGAGTGGCAAAGAAAGAGTGATTGCCTACGCAAGCAGGAAGCTCCGTCCTACTGAGAGGAATCCCGAAAACTACAGCTCCTTCAAGCTGGAGTTCCTGGCACTAGTCTGGGCAGTGACTGAAAGGTTCAAACATTACCTGGCAGCTGCAAAATTCACGGTGTACACCAACAACAACCCTCTGACCCATCTGGACACCGCAAAGCTGGGTGCGCTGGAGCAACGCTGGGTGGCAAGACAGGCGAACTATGACTTTATCATCAAATACAGAGCTGGTCACAAAAATGCCAACACGGATGCGTTATCCAGGATGCCTCACCTGTCTGATGAAGGGACAGATGAAGATGAACTAGAAGAAATCGAGTTGCCAGCTTTTCACCGCCCTAGTAACTGAGGAGACCATCAACCTTACAGCATGCGGCAAGAAACCACATTAGATTCCGTGCCTCACCACGGGTGGAGAGAAGTACAAGATAATGATCCTGCAATCAAGTTGATCAAAGAGCTGATAGTTCAACCAGACTCACATCTGGATCCTGGAGCTCCACCAGAGACTCAGAAGTTGTGGAGGGACAGAAGTCGATATTATCTTCATCGAGGAAAGCTGTGCCGAAGCCGCACTAATCCTAAGACACATGAGAGGGTTTGTCAGATAGTGATACCAAAAAGCCATGTTCCTGTAGTTCTACAAGCGTACCATGATCGAGCAGGACACTTTGGCTGGAAGAAGCTGGAAGCGTTACTACGTGATTGGTTCTATAGGGTTGAGATGAGAGGTACCATAGAAGAATGGTACAGAAGTTGTGGTCCTTGTACCTTGAGAAGACATGATGGTAACTGTCAAAAGGCACCACTACAGCCCATAGTCACCAAGCAATCTTTGGAAATTGTTGCCCTAGATCACGTCAAGCTCTAACAATGGTAGATCACTACTCCAGATTCATGGTGGTGGTATCTGTCAAGGACTTAACAGCAAGCACAGCAGCCAATGCTTTCCAAGCCCATTTCTGCAGACCTCATGGTTACCCAGGACAGGTGCTGACAGACAGAGGCCCTACTTTTGAAACTGACATCTTCAGAGAATTCTGTAATCAGTACGGGTGTAAAAAGATACGTACTACACCCTACCATGCCCAAAGAAATGGGATGTCTGAGAAGATGAATCACCTTGTCATCAATCTGCTGAAAACCCTGACACTAGAAGAGAGAAACTTGTGGCCTGAGAAGCTACTTGATTTAGTGGATATGTATAACAACATTCCAGTGAGTTCAACAAAATGCACCTCCGCCTATCTCATGAGAGCGAGACCAGGGAGACTACCAGTAGATCTTGAAATGGAGGTTGAAATACTAGAAAACAGCTTACCAGATGAAAACTGGTACTCCCACCGCCAAGCCCAATGTAAAAGAATCCAAGACTATGTTGAGCAGAACTTAAACTGTAGTCAAGCAAAACAAGAAAAAGACTTCAATAAGAAAGTGCAAGCTAATCCTCTCACGTCTGGAAAAACAGTTCTCAAAAAAAGACAAGACTTCACAATTTTGTTGATCAACGGGAGAAGGAACCTTATGTTGTACTACCTTCAAATTTTGATAATCAGAAGACCTGTCTAATTAGCAAAGATCAGGGAAGAACAACATCTATTGTCTCACGTGACCACTTGAAGAAATGTCCGGAACCACTGAAACCAAGAGAAGGAGTACCCCATCCACCTCAAGTCGAAGAAAAGGAAGAAAAAGTGATCCACACTATCTTGGGAGACTTTTCAGAGAATTGGCCCTAGTATAATGGAACTGTCATTGTACCGGTCCTTACATTTCCACAAGTTGCGGAGGAACAAGTTCTAGAGGAGCCCTCAGACCATACACTGCTAGGCTTACAAAGAACACGTAAACAATTGCCTAGTCCACCTGCAGACAATAGGGAGACACCTGCCCTAGACATCAGAACACAACCGAGGTTAGATGAAGGACCAGAGTTACATAGATTAATAATAATAATAATTTTATTCATTTATATAGCGCTATTAATTCCATAGCACTTTACATACATTGGCAACACTGTCCCCATTGGGGCTCACAATCTAGAGTCCCTATCTGTATGTCTTTGGAATGTGGGAGGAAACCGGAGTACCCAGAGGAAACCCACGCAAACACGGGGAGAACATACAAACTCCTTGCAGATGGTGTCCTTGGTGGGATTTGAACCCAGGACCCCAGCGCTGCAAGACTGCAGTGCTAGCCACTGAGCCACTGTGATACCAATGTGATATGACTGAAAGAATGTGTGATTAGATAGGAATCAAATCATAATCAAAAGATAGGAGTGATCCCAGATATTATTTGATCCATCAATAATTCAGTATCAAAGAAGATGTCCTTTGGATAATATTTCACTAATACCAAGGAATACATGTCTTGAAGCAGTTTTAGATAATAAAGGAAGTAACATTTACAGTTCCACTTACAGGAAACTTGTGGTTAGCTTAAAGACAGTTTTAAGGATGAAATTTACGGTTCATTGCAATATTTCACTAACACTGGTCAAACTGTGGTCAGCCAGTTGTCAACTGGCAGGATGTGCTGGAAATGTGCAGGAAGCTGCCGTTACCTACAACATTTTGTGGTCAAGTTACATGAACATGACTCAGCTGTCACATGCCGGTGACCATTTAGACACAACCTACAATATTTTCCTATAAAATATACACCGAACTCGCTTAAGGTAGGGAAATACCTTCCAGGACATTGAAGTGTACGTACGCACTGTTCCTGTGATGCCATGCCAAGATGCCATGTTGATTCCTTATCTTAACTCGAGTTCCCTCCGATGTGAAAGGATTGCTACAACATAACGGTAATGTTGATGCATATTTCTGTTATTGTATAAGTTTCTATGACTATAGTTCTTATGCCTATGTACCATTGACTATATATATATTCATGTGCTATTAAAATAAATAGTATCTTGCTATAAAGAATATTAGTATTCGTGCCTGATTAGGATATCAGTGAGCGCTTCGTAAGTACGGGCTTTCAGCCCCCTTTTTAGTAGAATTTAGCAAGACATAAATTGGCGTAGTCGGCAGGATTACTTCTATAAGAAGTAATTAACGAATTTTTGTAATTTAGAAATTAAAAACATATATTTGGCAAATTTCCAGATATATTTTTTCAATCTTTTTGCATAGTGTCAAAATGTTCAGAAAACGTAAGGATAATGTTAAGGAGGTTGTTGTGGAGATCCCATGCTGGACTGAGGCTCCCTACAATCTTATAGCACATGAATTGGTCAATTGTGGATTGGCAGAACAATGGCAGAATAAGCATAAGGGTTGTGTACCTACTGATGTTGTAAATGTACTCAGTAGTGCCCCTGTGAAAACAGGTGATGTAGTGTCTTGTGGATTGGCAGAACAATGGCAGGACAAGCTTATGGGTAGTGAAGCTACTGATGTTGTGAATGTACTCAGTGGTGCCCCTGTGAAAGCAGGTGATGTAGTGTCTTTAGCACGGCACAAACAATGGCAGGATAAGCTTAAGGGTAGTGAAGCTACTGATGTTGTGAATGTATTCGGTAGTGTCCCTGTGAAAACAGGTGATGTAGTGTCTTTAGCACGGCGCAAACAATGGCAGGATAAGCTTAAGGGTAGTGAAGCTACTGATGTTGTGAATGTATTCGGTAGTGTCCCTGTGAAAACAGGTGATGTAGTGTCTTTAGCACGGCACATCTGGATTTTGGCAAGTGCATATAGTGTAATGCATGAGCGTAATCTAAAGATGCAGAAGAAAAGTTCCCAGATGGAACAAAAGATGATAGAATTAGGTGGCCTGAAGACAGTTCTGGAATGTAATACCAGACTGTTGAAGGATAAATTGGAACATTATCAGAATGTGGCAGAAAAAGCTGCCGTAAAAATTGCTCAAAATAAGTACAAGAAAAGAGGAAAGGTAAATAAAATCAAAATTGCTCAAAATAAGTACAAGAAAAGAAGAGGAAAAGTAAATAAAACCAAAGTACATAAAAGTATCGTCTCAGCTTCTATAAACTGGGATCCCGATACTTGGGATGGGGATTCATCTTCATCATCTGATGAGGAGGATTACCATAAAGGGAAGATTCAGGCTAATCCCATAAGGAGGTGCCTAGAGAGGACAGAGAATGAGATCATCTGGGAACATGTCCGGGATGGTCAGGGGAATCTGCAATATGACAAAGATGGTAATGCCATCACAAATGAGAGAACGATTCCTCATGTAAAAAATCGAGTAACCATTGAAGATTACTCTCAGGGAGAAGTTGATAGCATTTTAACACAGTTTAGACAAAAACCAGGAGAAGGAGAAATTCCCTGGTTGGTCAGAGTGCACGATCTCGGAAAAGGTGGAGTGCACTTTGACGCCGGAGACGTGGCAAAATTTGTCACCATGTCTCGTGACCCAGAAATTCAGAGATCAATAAAAAATTATTTTGTTGATCATAATGAGCATGGTACTCAAAACTTAATCATGATCCTAGCCCATGCTTTTCTGGACAAATACCCATCAGAAGCAGACTTTCCTATCAATGGTAAACCTTGGTATACCTTAAAAGATGGTATGGAAAGACTGAAGGAAGAAGCAATGAGGAATGCTCTTCCTCTTTTGGGAATGGATGATGATGATTATCTCCAGTACCCATTGACAGCCAGCATAAGAAATAGACTGGTTAAACATGCTCCTCCAGCATACAAAACGGTTATTTTAAGGTTAACTGTAGCGCTGACTGGAGAATCAATCGGTGTAGTTCTAGGGAGGATGAGGGAGTTACAGGATATGGGACAGTGGGATAAACCATCCCCTGGAGGCCATGTTGGTAACAGTAAGCCAAACAATCCTGATTGGAAAGAGAAATCAGTAGGGGAGGCCCCATGGGTGCCTCGCAAAGACATGTTCCAGGCTTTGCTTAAAGCCGGGATCAATAAGGAAAGGATTGATGGAAAGGAGATAGGAGAATTATGGAAGTTGTACAAACAGAAAGTTCTATCCACAAAGAAAGTGACCACTACAAATGTGGAAGGGGGTTCAAAAACCCCCAAGGTAAAGAAATCAGAAGGAAAAGGGGAAAAACCCCCAAAGAAAGTGTCTTGGGAAGATTTTCAGTCAGTTTATCCATTGGAAGAACTGGCTGCAGCCGTGGCCACAAAGGTCACGGAAGGAAGGGCTAATACACAGACTGAAGTCTGTGTAAATGAAAGTTCAGAAGGAAGTGATTTACCATAGGTAGCCAGCCAAGCCCCCCTATTGATAAACAGGGACGAACGTCCCTACATCAATCTTAGCATACATTGGAAAGGGGGAAATATTCAAAGAGTCCCAGCTTTGATTGACACGGGGGCGGAGGCTACTTTAATTCATGGAAACCCAGAAAAAATAAAAGGACCTCGAGTAAAAATTGCTGGACTAGGTGGTCAAGTGATCACCAGGGTTCAGACACAGGTAGCTTTGAAGATAGGTAATTTACCTATCAAGCAGTATACGGTGCTGGTAGTACCTATACCAGAATATATTTTGGGAATTGATATCCTAAAATGGATGACTCTTAATCTAACCGAAGGAAAATTCTCCTTTGGGGTTATGTCTTGTCATAAGGAAATGCAGATCTCACATTATATCAATGATATAATGATACAAGGACAAGATGAGCAAAGTGTGAAAGATCAATTGACAAAACTGGTTGCTCATATGTGGAGTAAAGGATGGGAAATCAGTGATGCCAAGGTTCAAGGACCGTCTCAGGTGGTAACATTTCTAGGGATTCAGTGGAACAAGGGGCACAGAGAGATCTTGCCCAATGCCAGACAGAAAATTATTAATTTTCCGGTCCCTAAATCCAAACAGGAGACTCAGTCTTATATTGGATTGTTTGATTTTTGGAGACAACATATCCCTCATTTGGGACAAATGTTGGCTCATTTGTACAAAGTAACGAGTAAAAAATATGAGTTCCAATGGGGAGAGGAACAGCAAAATGTGTTTGAGATGGTCAGGGAAGTGTGGCAAGACATTGAAGGGATTATTCAATCTACCAAGACCACTGTATTTCATGTCGATGCTCATGTCCCTACTAACTCACTTGAACGTTTGTTTAATTCAGAAGCAGATAAAGCAGCAGCCATCAGACAAATCAGTCCAACAGTTGACAAGGCAAGGTACAGCTGTTTGGGCACACCAGAAAGAGCCACGCCTTATTCAGCAGGTTTAGACCTCAGTACATTGGAAACTGTCGTGGTACCCCCAGGTAAGGTAAAACCAATTTCAACAGGATTGGGTTGCCATATACCAAAGGATCATTATGGTCAAATAGCCACTTGTTCTAGTTTAGTGTTAAAAGGAGCCATAGTGGTGGGAGGGGTAATAGATGCAGATTATCAGGGAGAAATCAAGGTACTGATGCTAAATTTGGGAAATGAACCTTTGATATTGATGAAACACCAGAAGGTGGCTCAGGTGTTAATAATTCCAATAAACTTGTCTGAAATAAGAGAAGGAACTGCCCCAGCAGAATTAACAATACGGGGTACTAAAGGTTTTGGATCCTCTAATATTACAAATGTAGGAGCAAAAATATGGATTCAAAACCTCCAAGGACCGCCCTCAGAGACAGCGGTAATAGCGGTCAGAAAAGATCGTACTCTCCTGATAATGAGACCAGGAGTGGAAAAGTGGGAATATGTCCCACAAGAAAAATGTTATTTACGAGAATAATAGTGTATCTTTATTTGCAGATGGTGTTGTAAATAAGCGAAATCCATGGTATCGGCTACTGGGAAGAGCTCGATAGTGATGAGATGGAGAAATTCCTGTGTTTGATGTTTGCCTCTCTGGTCGTTGGATGGACAAGTCTACATCAGGAGGAACCTGTGGCGAATGAATTTCTGATGCACCATCACATTTTCAACACACAGATTGCTGGATCTGTACACATTCTCCGGTTACAGCCACCAGTATCCCTTATCTGGATGTCCCGGTATCGATGGAGGAAATCTTAAAGTAGAAAAGTTGTTCTGATCATCTTGCTGATAAAGACACTCGAACTGTTCGTCTATAGAATACTACAGTACCCATTTCCATAGTGGGATGGATCAATCTTCCATGGTGGCAAGGCAATTTGAATGCAACAGTCACCAATTTGCAATATCTGGCTTTCAAGGGAAGAATTTGGGTACCAAGAAATAAGACTGGACTGACTAACCTGGGATTCATCCCTATGGGGAATATAAAAATAAGTTTTGGGACAGCTATAAATACTGTAGATGCTTTTAAACCCAGCTTAGTGGAAAAGACAATTCATGATATGTTATGGCCTTATGCCAATATGTTCATAAATCGGACTAGTGAAACTTCTAGTAACATATCGGGAAATGTAATGTGTAATGATTCCTTTGAATATCGAGCAAATGCCAAAACACATGATATTCAAGGGAGCTTGTCAGATAATATTGCTTTTAGTTTTAATATACTGTACAAAAGTAGTGAAAGTGATTATATTTGTGATTCAACGTTTATCTAAACAAACCAAGAAAACAAAATTTGTGGCAAACAATATTTCTTGGTCATGGTATGGTATGTTCCGAGTGATCTTCTTCTAGTGGAATACTGATGATGGAAAATAATCCCTGGGATCAAGGACCGATTGTGATACCAATGTGATATGACTGAAAGAATGTGTGATTAGATAGGAATCAAATCATAATCAAAAGATAGGAGTGATCCCAGATATTATTTGATCCATCAATAATTCAGTATCAAAGAAGATGTCCTTTGGATAATATTTCACTAATACCAAGGAATACATGTCTTGAAGCAGTTTTAGATAATAAAGGAAGTAACATTTACAGTTCCACTTACAGGAAACTTGTGGTTAGCTTAAAGACAGTTTTAAGGATGAAATTTACGGTTCATTGCAATATTTCACTAACACTGGTCAAACTGTGGTCAGCCAGTTGTCAACTGGCAGGATGTGCTGGAAATGTGCAGGAAGCTGCCGTTACCTACAACATTTTGTGGTCAAGTTACATGAACATGACTCAGCTGTCACATGCCGGTGACCATTTAGACACAACCTACAATATTTTCCTATAAAATATACACCGAACTCGCTTAAGGTAGGGAAATACCTTCCAGGACATTGAAGTGTACGTACGCACTGTTCCTGTGATGCCATGCCAAGATGCCATGTTGATTCCTTATCTTAACTCGAGTTCCCTCCGATGTGAAAGGATTGCTACAACATAACGGTAATGTTGATGCATATTTCTGTTATTGTATAAGTTTCTATGACTATAGTTCTTATGCCTATGTACCATTGACTATATATATATTCATGTGCTATTAAAATAAATAGTATCTTGCTATAAAGAATATTAGTATTCGTGCCTGATTAGGATATCAGTGAGCGCTTCGTAAGTACGGGCTTTCAGCCCCCTTTTTAGTAGAATTTAGCAAGGCAGCCACCGTGCCGCCAGAGCATAGATCTACCCATAGCAACTTCGGCCAACCCCCACATAGGTACAGAGAGTAAAGCGGGCTTTACACGCTACGATATATCTAACGAGATATCGGCGGGGTCACGTCGTAAGGGATGCACATCCGGCATCATTAGTGATATCGTAGCGTGTGACAGCTATGAACGAGCAGAAATACTCACCTTCTCGTTCATCGCTGACACGTTGCTCATTTTCTAAAAATCGAGCGTCCGGTTGTTCATCGTTCCCGTGGCAGCACACATCGCTCCGCGTGACACCCCGGGAACGATGAACACAGCTTACCTGAGTCCAGCCGGCAATGCTGAAGGAAGGAGGTGGGCGAGATGTTTACGTCCCGCTCATCTCCGCCCCTCAGCTTCTATTGGCCGGCCGCTGTGTGACGTCACTGTGACGCCAAACGTCCCTCCCCCTTCAGGAAGTGGATGTTCGCCGCCCACAGCGAGGTCGTTTGGAAGGTAAGTACAAGTGACGGGGGGTTACAGGATTGTGCGACACGGGCAAGAAATTGCCCGTGCCGCACACACGATGGGGGCGGGTGCGATCGCAAATGCGATCGCACAATAAATTGATAGGTGTAAAGCAGCCTTTAGCCCTAAGTGAAGTATACAGTTATTAATGTAAACAAGGTTAACAATGTTGAAATGTTATATTTGTTATTTCTGCTAAAAATCTGCAAAATGTTTACCTAAATCTGAAAATGTTTGAAAAGTTGAATCATCCCGGAAAAGTAACCTGATTAACCTGTTTCACAATGTTAATTTAAATATGGACCACGGCTGCAGAACTGGCAGCAGCCAACTCAAAGTTGTGTCTTGTATATAGTTGCACCCAGTGTGCCTTCCAGAGTAATCCCAATTTGCACCATCAGGACATTGAGCCTGCCACCACGGAGAGGAAGGTTGGAGGAAAGGTCTGTGATAGAGAAGGCCCAGATCTGGTCACCAAAGGGACCGGTGACCTGCCTCCTCAAAGGGTTTTGGGGAACCAGGACCTTTTTGGGAGGTGGGTTGATGGGGGGATGTTCAAAGTTCGCAACGTTCAAGAAAACGTACCTCCCCTATGTGGGAAGAATGTTATGTAACTTATTTAACCTTTTACTTATTGTTTATTGCAGTTATAATAAAACTCTATCTTGCCTACAGCCCGAGGACGTGCTGTGTTTCACCAAGGTGGAATTTAGCGCCCCTGAGACTCTCAGGGCACTACAGGGAACTGCATCCTCTTAGGGATGCAAGACTTACCCCCTGGGACCTGGAGTACCAATGCCGATTCCACCAAAGCACAACCAAAATCCTAGTTCTCCACTCCACACTGGGCATAGAGGGTTAACCATGTAAGGAGATGGTCGCAATGGGAACGAGTCCCTGGGTTTAGCCAGCCAGGTGGGAGGGGTCAGCAGTCAGTCAGTAGTGAGTCTAGAGAGTGTAGCACACAAAAGAGGTGTGCAGACGTGCCTGAGCTGGGTCCGTGTAATGGTGACCCCGGAGGCACAGGAGAGAGGTCACCAGAATGGGTACCGGAGATACCGCTGGGACCGGAGCATGAACGTGGCACAGGGCCCTAGGTCAAGTGCAAGTTTTATACTGTTTGGCAAATACCTGCCCGGTGAGGACACCTTCATGGACTTCACTGAACCAAATAATTCGGGGGCATCAGCAGTAAACTAGGATCGGGGTTTGGACACTTACGTCTCCGCAGGGTCCGCACTGCCGCTGTACAGAAAAGGAGACTGTACCCCAAAAGGGACAGTCGGGGCCCTCAAACGCTCCAAGCTACAGGGACCCAATCAACTGAAAGTGCCGGGGACAGAGCAACCTGGGTCACTACATTGGCACTGGTCCTCCTGGGACCTGAACCAGCAACCCCAGGGTCCACAGTGAGTAGAGACTGTTAAAGATAACCCGGTATGGTCTCCGTTATTACCCCCGTTACATCCATCTCCTAGGCAGAGCCCTACCTGCGGAGGGTCTACCATCACAGCTGCCACTACCATCAGCTACGATCCTTAACCACAACCCGCAGATGGTGTCACATGACAAAAACGCTTATCTTCCCTGTACATACTCCCAATTCCAAAAGGGGCCCAGGACACGGGATCGGGCAATGGCCACTAGAGTGACATTCCCATTTGTTACTGCCCAGGACTGAGTACCCCCTTCCCTGGGCGACACAGACACATTTTAAGAAATAAATTGTATGGTACATAATGAAGAATACAAGAAATCAGGCAACTGTAGCCAAAACAGTTACTGAGTCACAAAAAAGAGGAAATAGAGAATACACACTGGGTGGGTTATTAATATAGTTATGTGTATGGTTGTGCAATTATCCTATTTCTGCCCTTTTTTTTTTTGTTTCATGCTGATGTCCTGCTTTTCACATAGCGAGGCCGGGTTCAAATCACGTTTTAGCACACATTAGTAACAACTCAATTGAGACTTTTGCTTAAAATGTAGTCAAGCAAGTTTTTGTTCTCTCCAAAAAAAAGGCGGACACTGACGAAAATGGGGTCAGACAGAGCACAAAGTGACTGCTATGTTAAAGTCTTTGGCTTCATCGATGGATGCACCTGGTTCTTGTTCTTCAGGGCTTGAGATTGAAGCACCAACTGACCCCTGACATGTGGCTATAATGTGATGAGAACCCGCCCTTAAGGCCTCTTTCACACGTCAGTGAAAAACACACACGTTTTTCACAAACATGAAGGTACGTATGGCCCTCTGTGTGCCATGATTTTGGTGCACGTGTTCTCCGTGTCCTATTTGTGATAGTACACGGAAAGCAGGAACCTTTTACTCACCTGTCCCCTTTGCTGCTATCCGTGGTGCTGATGTCTCCAGCGCTGTGGTCACACTTGATTCCAGGACCGCGGTTCATGGAATATTCATGAGCATAATAAGAGATCCCTGAAGCAAGTGACAGCAGCGCCGAAGACAGCATCGCTGGAAACAGGTGAGTTTAGAAATTAATTTTATTTCAAATACACGTTTTCTCCAGTACCTGTCACATGGATCACACCACTGTGTGGTCCGTGTGACATCAGTGCTGCAGGGGGAAAATGGACTTGTCTTCCTGCAAAACACGTGGAAACACGTGGACACCACGTGGACACATGGTATGTGAGAAATCACTGATAAGTGCGCAGACCCGCTGATTTTAAGGGGTCTGTGCATGTCCTTGATTCCTGTATTAAAACAGCATCATACGTACCGGAATCACTGACAGTGAAGGCTGCCTAAGCTAAATATAAATGGTGCTCGCTTCCATCTTTATCCATATGTAAGCACAATAACACAAATTGGACTAGTACCATTTATTGCTTCTGGACATGAAAAGCAGCAGTAATTGCCTATACTTCTATTTGTGACAGTTTCTCTCTAGTAGCCAATTTCTCTTTCAGTGACCCTGACATTGCTCACTCCAGGGTTTATATTGTGGGGTTCACCCTTGTTTGGAATGCTAGTGTCGCGGGCGGAGGGAACGCGCTCGCCACGCTCGGGCCCGGGGCTTCTGCTGCTGCTGCTCGGTGGCTCGAGCGGTGGGCCGGACCCGGGGACTCGAGCGGCGCTCCTCTCCCGTTAGTGAAAAGGGGGTGGTTTGTTTGGGGAGATAGTTCGTGACGCCACCCACGGGACGTGGTGATGATGGCACCACCGCTGATGGTGACGGGGATCCCGGGAATCCATGACAATCAATGACAGAGTCTCTGGTAAACCAAACGGCTGGATGGACGGGTCCCGCAGCCGGCTGCAGTGTTGTTCCCCTGACCCCGGGTTGGTATTGTGAGTCCTTTCCTGCACCTTCTTGTACGCTCCTCCTGTGCTCCGGTTTCCAGCTGGCTCCCCGGTTCGGTACCGGACGGGCCACCACCCTGTCCCGGCTACCTACGGTTCCACCAAGACTGTCTTCCCGGCTCCTGCAGACGGCCACTACCGTTTGCCTGACTGGCTACATGAGGGCCCTAGGCTCCAACCTAGGCCCCAGTCTGCGTCTGCCTCTCTGCACACCTCCTCTCTCTTCCTCTGCCTGGACTTGTCTGAACTTGTTTTCTGCCTCAGGCCAGCTAGACTCCTCGGTGGGCGTGCCCATCTGCCTGACTCCGCCCACCTGGTGTGTCTGTCTGAACCCGAGGGAAGAAATCAGGTCTCAATGTGTGTGTGTGTTGTTACCTGTGACCCCTGACTAGTCCACGGCATCAAACTAGTGATTCCTATTACAATCAAGCCCTTGTCAAGAGGTATAAATGTGATGCCCTGGACTATCAGGTCGTCAAAGGCTATTGTGCAATCTGCCCTTCTGTGCAATATCCACCTCCTTCCTGGTTATGGGTCCACAACCACACGGTGTTGCCTACATCAGCCAATTAAAGTCCTAGGTACACTCTGCACCACACCCACCAAACACACCAGTGGACGGCCTGAGTGCAATAGGGTCGCCCACTTGGGGCGTTGGTAAGGGGAAGTCAGGAATGTCAGCGAGTCAGTCAGTGAGTGGAGTTTGAGAGTGAAGGTGGAGGAGGTCAGGAACCGGGCTCTTTGGAAGCAACTAGGTGGCAAACGGTGGTCTGGGCCTAGTAAGAGCTGGACCCCCGGTCACAGGGGATCGTGACAAGGGGCACGGAACTGTCGAGGAGGACAGCCGGCGGCCTTGTACCATCACCGGGCTGGGACCAGGGAACAACGGGGTACGTGGACCCTATGTCAGGGAGTAAGGTATCACAAATAAAGTGGTAACAATTAAAATATAACTTTTAATAGTTTATGATAAAATTTTAAACCACACAACATAAAAGGTTGTAAAACCAACCTAGCATAATTAGGGCCAGTGTAGGCTCCTACTATTACCAAAATAGGACAAATAGACACGGTAGGAGAGTTCCCCACCGTGGCAAAGAGTATTGGAAGTGACAAAAAAGACTTAAATTGTCACACCAATATGCACATTAAGATGTACTGCACTTTAGTCCACAGTACTCAAAACAATTACCAGGACCCTAAAAAAGGCCCCACCATAGTAATTAAAGAATAAAGAAGTTGTACAGTAGAGGGGGGGGCAGACCCTTCAGCATCACAGTACACCTCAAATGGCAACAATCTGACCTTAAGATGTTCTTAGACCTCTCAACGCGTTTCTTAAGTCACTTAGTCATCAGGGGACTGTGGTCAAGAAACCAAAGGCTGCAATAAATGAGCAATGTCAAAATGAACAATGTATAAAAGTGCACAAAGAATCCCAGCATGTACATAGAAAAATGCTCCTACCTTCAGTATAGTACGGACTTCCTGCATGGTGTGTCCGGGCATGGCCTATAGCACAGGGCTTTTGAAATTACCGCCCTTATATATCCTGTGGGTGTATACAAGTACCATCCCACGTCAAGGGCCCAGCCCATAAACATGTCTCTACACAACAGTGAGAAACACTGCAAGGATACCGCCCATTAAATGTGTTGCCTAGCAATTACCAGGAGTCAGGGCCCTGGGAGGAACGCCCACCGCCACACTGCTCCAATAGAGCACAGACACTCACAGAAACGTCAGCCAGGGCGACGCCCAACATCGCGTCGCTCCCTGGCAGACGCCCCACACAGTGTCACCAGCGAAGACCACACCCCCACAAAGGACATCACGAGCCAGGTAGTGCCGCCCATCCGGTCACATGTTAGCCTCTAACGGGGACGCTATTGGGCAGATAGCATTAAAACGCCACCCATCAGCGCGTCACTCACCCGGTCACGTGGCCGCTACTCTCGTGCACTAAGGGGCCAAAACCAAACCCCTAGCAGACGCCCCCACACAGCATCACCGACCATAATCACGCCCCCACCAAGGACGCCACCAGGTCAGGCAGCGCCGCCCATCCGGTCACATGCAAGCCTCTCCAGGGGACGCTATTGGGCAGACATAATTCAGTCGCCGCCCATCATCGCGTCACTCACCCAGTCACGTGGCCACTCCCCTCATGCACTAAGGAGCCAAAGCCTTGGTGACACTGTGTGGGACATGCCCGGACACACCATGCAGGAATTCCGTACTATACTGAAGGTAGGAGCATTTTTCTATGCACATGCTGGGATTCTTTGTGCACTTTTATACATTGTTCATTCTGGCAACATTGCTCATTTATTGCAGCCTTTGGTTTCTTGACCACAGTCCCCTGATGACTAAGTGAATTAAGAAACGCGTTGGGCGGTCTAAGAACATCTTAAGGTCAGATTGTTGCCATTTGAGGGGTACTGTGAGGCTGAAGGGTCTGCCCCCCCTTCTACTGGACAACTTCTTTATTCTTTAATTACTATGGTGGGGCCTTTTTTAGGGTCCTGGTAATTGTTTTGAGTACTGTGGACTAAATTTTCTCAAGAAATTCTTCTCAAGGAAATTTCTTGAGAAAAATCCGCAGTGTGCGCACAGCTATTTTTTTCACATATGATTTCCTGGGAAATGTCTGCACAAAGATTGCAGACATTTCTCAAGAAATTTCCGCGGCAAATCCGCGGGTAAAACGCACTAGTGCGCACATAGCCTTAAGTCTTTTTTGTCACTTCTGATACTCTTTGTGGAGGACTCTCCTACCGTGTCTATTTGTCCTATTTTGGTAATAGTAGGAGCCTACACTGGCCCTAATTATTCTAGGTTGGTTTTACAACCTTTTATGTTGTGTGGTTTAAAAATTTAACATAAACTATTAAAAGTTATATTTTAATTGTTACCATTTTATTTGTGATATCTTATCTGCTTGGCTGGTTATATTATCATTGGTAAGCATTGACACGATTAGTCTTCCTAGGTCAGGGAGTAGCTTCAGGAAACTTGACAATTGACCCGACGAGAACGGAGCCTTCAAGATCCGTTCTCCACCCACTCCAAAATCGGGGTACTAGCGTAACGAGGGGGATAGGACTTTCCACTAAAACGGTCCAGAAAATCCCAAGCGTGAACCCTGAGAGCAAGCTCCCACAGTTAGCCACACTGGGGAGCAGGACCCGACTTGTTTTATGCTACCGGGGCTAACCAGGAAGTGAACTAAGTGCTAGGGAGAAGGTCACAGATCATCAGGCAACACCATCGGGGACGGGACCCAAACTAGCTCCCCTCAGCGGCAGCAGTGTCCAGAACTTTGGTTTACCCAGTTGTCGGTGTCAGCTTTATGGACTATGTGAGTACGAAAGTGTCTCTTCACTCCCCATTGCACCCCCCACTCACCAATGTGTCGCCCTGGGCAAGCCAGGGGACACAGGTCACACACCACCACACCCCACACTCCAGGTAGGCACATCACAGCTAAACTACAAATCCTTGTTGCCTTCCTCCAGGAGTCTGATGATGCACACCAGGGGGTGGGCCAGGCGGTTGGCTCCGCCCACCAAGGAGCTCACAACTCTGGAGGTGGGAAAACCAGGCAGAGAGAGTCCAGTGAGGGACATGAAAGGGTGAACAGAGATAGCTCAGGGAGGAGCAGGAGTGAGGAGCTAAGCAGAGGAGTTAAGACAGTGAAAGTGAAAGTAGAAAAGTGGAAAAGGAGGAAAGCAAGTGAAGTGACGGAAGAGAAAGAAAGCCTGAAGGGTCCAGCTTTGTGTAGGGCCAGATCAGCAAGGTCAGCGACGGCGGTGACTGTCTGGAGGGGGACCGTTTGGAAGTTCCTGGAAGGACCCCGTTGGCTGTGTGCCCGGTGGTCTGGAGCAGTGTTCCGAAGGACAGTCAGCACCAGGGCAGGGGCCTCTCGGACCCCGGCAAGGCTAGGAGTCGCCAAATTTGCCGAATCCGTCAGTGACGGGGACGCAGATCCCCCAACAACCAAGTCCCGATTGAAGGCAACAGCCCAACCTGAAGCAGAGAGACACCGCCACCGCCACGGCACCAGTTTCTCAGGGCCAGCGCCTGCGGGCAAAGTGTAGAGCTCCTCCGGCCCAGATTGCAGTCGGGGAGCGGGTAACCGGAGGGAATCCACCGCTACCACAAGTCAAACATAGGTGCAAGGAAGAGGGACATCACCGTCACCTACCGGGAGTGCAGGTGCAGCCGTCTGTGGGACCGTCCTACCAGCCGTTTGGTTTACCGTACAAACTGTGTCCATGTCTCAGGCTGAGTGAGTACCACAGTGCCGCAAGGCACAGCGCTGCCCCCGCGTCCCTGCGCCCACCAGGCCCCGCACCTACTTCTCCATCACCGGGCCCCGGGATCACCAACCCCTACCCACGGAGGGGCAACACAACACCTGGCTGCTCCGCATCACCATCCCCGGGAGCCCCGTATAGAGCAGCGGTGGTGAAATCACCACAACCGTGAGTGGCGTCACGAACTATAACAATCCCCACACCCAACCACAAACCCCCTTTCACTCACGGGCGAGGAGTGTCGCTCGAGAAACCCCGGGATCCGGCCCACAGCTCGAGCCACCACAGAGCAGCTGCCGGACCCGAGCAGAAGGGGTGAACGTAGTGTGCCGACACCCTCCTCCCCGCCCGCGACACCATCACCGAGTCCCGGGGCATCCCCCCTACCCGTGGAGGGTTCTAACATCTGGCTACCTAACTCCATCGCCCAGCAGTGGTACTCCACATTACCACACACCACGGGTGGCGTCACGAACTCTAACACAATTCCCTATAAATACCTCCTTCATTTGAGTGGCCACATGACCCCAGGGCCTGGAGCCCCCTCGAGCCAACACGGATCCGGATCCGAGCAGCCCAGCTGCTGACACGGGGGCGGCACACCTCAAAATTCCTGGTGTCACGAACAGGATACGAGCAGGACCCACTTACCTGGGTGGTGCGCGCCTTAGAAGTCAAAACCGCAAGTCAAGATCCCGTTTCCCACCAATTCCGCCATCTTCCACCATCTTTTGGCGCCAAAACACCGTCTTCTCCACAAAAGCGCGTGAAGCCAAAGCCCTGCCCTTTGTCCTGAGAGTGAGCCCGGAACCAGAAGTTCCCAGAGGGCCTCAGCATCGAGAGGTGTGCTGAGTGAAAACCGAGGGGGCATGACAGCATGTAGCAGCAGCAGAAGAGAAGCAGGGGCACCAGGACTCTGCCATAACGTTCCTGGACAGCGCAGAGTAAGATGACAGAGCGGCGCGGCTGTTCAGCAGAGGATACAGCTCCAGGGCAGCTCCCCGGACAGAGATGCAGAGGACGGCCGCGGCGATGCAAGCCCGTGAGATTGGAGTCCCACGAGAGGAGCGGGTAAGTGGTTACCCAGTCCCAGTTGATTTCACTAATCCGGCTGTGGGATCCGAGCCGCCCCCGCTCACGGCAAGCACTCAGCCACTGTCAGCTCCGCCCTCCACCCCGGGTGACCCAGAGGCGCTGCCCTCAACACCGGCAGTGGATCCCTCGACTCCTGAGAGAGATGACCAGTCTGCGGCCTCTGACCAAATTGACCCAGTTACCGTGGACTCGGAACCGGAGGAGATGGCGGATTCAGGTTCCAGCGCCCCAGAAGCTGCCTGGGTACCACGTTTTGGAGGGAACGGCTGTTTGATGTCTCTATTATCACAGGCACTAATGGCATTGGAAATAATGGAGGTGGAAGCAGAGTCCACTTCGGATGAAGAGAATTCAGTCAGTACCATGGATGTGGTGGTACCCATATGTCGTCGCTGCATTTTACCAGGGCACTGTACAAGAGTGTGTCCAGTAGATGCCCGACGTTAAAGGGATGGAACCTGCGAGTTTTAAAGTTTTGTATGGATTGTCACCTTTGTTGAACGTTCTCCAGTGTTCAAATGGCAGAGGCTGTCGGGGACCGGCTGAAGTGTTCCTGATGGAAGGTGACAGGAAAGTTCTGCTATAATTAGACTGCACCCTCCCTTGTTGAACCTTTTTCCACCCTTTGTTCCAGGGAAAAGGCCATCAGGGCCTTGGACGGTGCAGTGCTGGTAGGCAGCACCAGGAGGCCCCGGTGGGGGTTGGCGCAATGGGCAACGGCTACCAGGATGCTCAGGACTGCTACCAGAGTCGTCTATTGCAACACCCGGGACCTTAATCTGGTCCTGGACCCACCATAGGTTTGCAAGGGGTCAGGTTGTTTGGGTGGTGAGTTAATGGGATCCGGGACATTGAGACTGGACTGTTGCAGGAAGAGGCTGCAACGGAGCAGGTTGAGCCTCCACTACTACTGAAACCAAGAGAAACCAAGCAAAAAGAATTGTGAAAACATACCCTGCTGTAACTAAATAAAAGCATAGTGCATATAAACATAGGGTACTTAGTAAACACTGTGTTTTGATAAAAAAAAGCATAAAGCTATCCCACCGACGCCAAGGTGTACCCAGTTGGGATAGTACCTACACTCTCTAATATTAAAACCTTACCATGGGTCTAAAATAGACCTCAATGTGACTAAAGCGGGCTTTACACGCTACGACATCGCTAATGCGGAGTCGTTGGGGTCACGGAATTCGTGACGCACATCCGGCCGCATTAGCGATGCCGTTGCGTGTGACATCGATTAGCGATTTTGCATCGTTGCAAAACAGTGAAAAATCGCTAATCGGCGACACGGGGGTCCATTCCCAATTATCGTTACTTCAGCAGTAACGAGGTTGTTCCTCGTTCCTGCGGCATCACACATCGCTGCGTGTGACGCCGCAGGAGCGAGGAAGCTCTCCCTACCTGCCTCCCGGCCGCTATGCGGAAGGAAGGAGGTGGGCGGGATGTTACGTCCCGCTCATCTCCGCCCCTCCGCTGCGATTGGGCGGCGGTTCAGTGACGTCGCTGTGACGCCGCACGGACCGCCCCCTTAGAAAGGAGGCGGTTCGCCGGTCACAGCGACGTCGCCGGACAGGTAAGTATGTGTGACGGCTCTGGGCGATGTTGTGCGCCACGGGCAGCGATATGCCCGTGTCGCGCAACAGATGGGGGCGGGTACGCACACTAGCGATATCGGGACCGATATCGCAGTGTGTAAAGTAGCCTTTAGGGCTGAGAGTGACCGGGTCCCAACAGGACACACAGCCATGGGATGCACAGAATGAAATGCCCAGCTCACTGAGAGGGAGGGCCACACCCTATTTGTACTAAATACAATAGACTACATAAAAACAAAAAAGTGAGCCGGAGTATGAGGTGGTATACATGGAGCTTGTGAGCTCATGTTCACACTGGCCATAAGACAAAGAGGAACCAAGGAAAAAAAAAATGTGAAAACATACCCTGCTGTAACTAAATAAAAGCATAGTGCATATAAACATAGGGTACTTAGTAAACACTGTTTTTTGATAAAAAAAAAAGCATAAAGCCATCCCACCAACGCCAAGGTGTACCCAGTTGGGATAGTACCTACACTCTCTAATATTAAAACCTTACCATGGGTCTAAAATAGCCCTCAATGTGGCTAAGGGCTGAGAGTGACCGGGTCCCAACAGGACACACAGTCAGGGGATGCACAGAATGAAATGCCCAGCTCACTGAGAAGGGGGCCACTCCCTGTTTGTACTGAATACAAAAAAAAAAAATATCTGTCTATAAATGTCTTATGGCCAGTGTGAACATGAACTCACAAGCTCCATGTATACCACCTCATAGTCCAGCTCACTTTTTTGCTTTTATGTAGTTTTTTTGTATTCAGTACAAATAAGGTGTGGCCCCCTTCTCAGTGAGCTGGGCATTTCATTCTGTGCATCCCCTGACTGTGTGTCCTGTTGTGTGCCGCTGTGACGCCGCACGAACCGTCCCCTTAGAAAGGAGGTGGTTCGCCGGCCACAGCGACGTCGCTAGGCAGGTAAGTACGTGTGACGGGGCCTAGCGATGTTGTGCGCTATGGGCAGCGATTTGCCCGTGACGCACAACCGACAGGAACGGGTACTTTCACCAGCGACATCGATAGCGATGTCGCTGTGTGTAAAGCCCGCTTAAGAAAATACACGGTATTAAAGGGAATATGCCACCAGGTTTTTGCCCCCCTGAGCACACAACTGCGAAACACGTGTCAGGGTGCAGGTACACGCCATTTGGATCACCACTGCCACCACTTAACTGAGGTAAAAACATCCTATTGTCTCTAATAAGCTATGGCAGTCTGTCATACCCATACACAGTATGATTTTGACTGGGATTTTGATTGGGATCAAATTCCCGCATCACTTCTGAGATTTTACTTATTTATAGCACTACACTGTTAGGCTATGTTCACACTAGAAAAATGATTTTTCTTAAGAAATTTCTTAAGAAATTTCTTAAGAGTGAAGGATTAGTGCACCTGCATTAAAAAACGCATCAAAAACGCACCTGCGTTTTTGCCGCGTTTTCGCCGCGTTTTCGGTGCGTTTTTGGTGCGTTTTCGGTGCGTTTTTGATGCGTTTTTACCGCTGGTTGCTCCCTGCGTTATTGTGCCAATTATCTATGGCAAAAAACGCAGTTAGCTGCAGAAAAGAAGTGACATGCTCATTCTTTTTCTTAAGAAAATCTACTGAAAGAATTTTCTTAAGAAAAAAACGCAGTGTGCGCACAGCTAATTTTTTTTGCCATAGGTTTTGCTGGGGAATGTCTGCAGAAAGGTTACAAGAATTTCTCAAGAAATTTCTGCAGCAAAAACGGACCCAAAACGCAGGTAAAAGACGCAGTGTGTGAACATAGCCTTAGTTGTTTTACCCTGCCCGCAGTACCATACCTGGCTTTTTAGGACATGTTATAACTTATGATACCTCATATGCTTGAATTCAGTCTATTCAAATATTATTGTTACATATATATAGTGCCTACAAGTAGTATTCAACCCCCTGCAGATTTAGCAGGTTTACACATTCGGAATTAACTTGGCATTGTGACATTTGGACTGTAGATCAGCGTGGAAGTGTGAAATGCACTGCAGCAAAAAGGAATGTTATTTCTTTTTTTTTTTTTTTTTTTTTTAAATTGAGAAACGTTTTTTCAGAGGGTCATTTATTATTCAACCCCTCAAACCACCAGAATTCTGTTTGGTTCCCTTAAAGTATTAAGAAGTATTTCAGTCACAAAGAACAATGAGCTTCACATGTTTGGATTAATTATCTCTTTTTCCAGCCTTTTCTGACTAATTAAGACCCTCCCCAAACTTGTGAACAGCACTCATACATGGTCAACATGGGAAAGACAAAGGAGCATTCCAAGGCCATCAGAGAAAAGATCGTGGAGGGTCACAAGGCTGGCAAGGGGTACAAAACCCTTTCCAAGGAGTTGGGCCTACCTGTCTCCATTGTTGGGAGCATCATCCAGAAGTGGAAGGCTTATGGAACTACTGTTAGCCTTCCACGGCCTGGACAGCCTTTGAAAGTTTCCTCCCGTGCCGAGGCCAGGCTTGTCCGAAGAGTCAAGGCTAACCCAAGGACAACAAGGAAGGAGCTCCGGGAAGATCTCATGGCAGTGGGGACATTGGTTTCAGTCAATACCATAAGTAACGTACTCCAACGCAATGGTCTCCATTCCAGACGAGCCCGTAAGGTACCTTTACTTTCAAAGCGTCATGTCAAGGCTCGTCTACAGTTTGCTCATGATCACTTGGAGGACTCTGAGACAGACTGGTTCAAGGTTCTCTGGTCTGATGAGACCAAGATCGAGATCTTTGGTGCCAACCACACACGTGACGTTTGGAGACTGGATGGCACTGCATACGACCCCAAGAATACCATCCCTACAGTCAAGCATGGTGGTGGCAGCATCATGCTGTGGGGCTGTTTCTCAGCCAAGGGGCCTGGCCATCTGGTCCGCATCCATGGGAAGATGGATAGCACGGCCTACCTGGAAATTTTGGCCAAGAACCTCCGCTCCTCCATCAAGGAGCTTAAGATGGGTCGTCATTTCATCTTCCAACAAGACAACGACCCAAAGAACACAGCCAAGAAAACCAAGGCCTGGTTCAAGAGGGAAAAAATCAAGGTGTTGCAGTGGCCTAGTCGGTCTCCTGACCTTAACCCAATTGAAAACTTGTGGAAGGAGCTCAAGATTAAAGTCCACATGAGACATCCAAAGAACCTAGATAACTTGGAGAAGATCTGCATGGAGGAGTGGGCCAAGATAACTCCAGAGACCTGTGCCAGCCTGATCAGGTCTTATAAAAGATGATTGTTAGCTGTAATTGCAAACAAGTGTTATTCCACAAAATATTAAACCTAGGGGTTGAATAATAATTGACCCACACTTTTATGTTGAAAATTTATTAAAATTTAACTGAGCAACATAACTTGTTGGTTTGTAAGATTTATGCATCTGTTAATAAATCCTTCTCTTGTTTGAAGTTTGCAGGCTCTAACTTATTTGCATCTTATCAAACCTGCTAAATCTGCAGGGGGTTGAATACTACTTGTAGGCACTGTATATACAGTCATATGTAAAAGTTTGGGCACCCCTATTAATGTTAACCCTTTTTTCTTTATAACAATTTGGGTTTTTGCAACAGCTATTTCAGTTTCATATATTTAATAAATGATGGACTCAGTAATATTTCTGAATTGAAATGAGGTTTATTGTACTAAGAGAAAATGTGCAATCTGCATTTAAACTAAATTTAACAGGTGCATAAGTATGGGCACCCTTATCAATTTCTTGTTTTGAACACTCCTAACTACTTTTTATTGACTTACTGAAGCACTAAATTGGTTTTGTAACCTCATTGAGCTTTGAACTTCATAGGCAGGTGTATCCAATCATGAGAAAAGGTATTTAAGGTGGCCACTTGCAAGTAGTTCTCCTATTTGAATCTCCTATGAAGAGTGGCATCATGGGCTCCTCGAAACAACTCTCAAATGATCTGAAAACAAAAATTATTCAACATAGTTGTTCAGGGGTGGATACAAAAAGTTGTCTCGGAGATTTAAACTGTCAATTTCCACTGTGCGGAACATAGTAAGGAAATGGAAGAACACAGGTACAGTTCTTGTTAAACCCAGAAGTTGCAGGCTAAGAAAAATATCAAAAAGGCAGAGAAGAAGAATGGTGAGAACAGTCAAGGACAATCCACAGACCACCTCCAAAGACCTGCAGCATCATCTTGCTGCAGATGGTGTCAATATGCATCGGTCAACAATACAGCACACATGCACAAGGAAAAGCTGTATGGGAAAGTGATGCGAAAGAAGCCGTTTCTGCAAGCACGCCACAAACAGAGTCGCCTGAGGTATGCAAAAGCACATTTGGGCAAGCCAGTTACATTTTGGACGAAGGTTCTGTGGACTGATGAAGCAAAGATTGAGTTGTTTGGTCATACAAAAAAGCGTTATGCATGGAGGCAAAAAAACACAGCATTCCAAGAAAAGCACTTGCTACCCACAGTAAAATTTGGTGGAGGTTGCATCATGCTTTGGGGCTGTATGGCCAATGCCGACACCGGGAATCTTGTTAAAGTTGAGTGTCGCGTGGATTCAACTCAGTATCAGCAGATTCTTGACAATAATGTGCAAGAATCAGTGACGAAGTTGAAGTTACGCAGGGGATGGATATTTCAGCAAGACAATGATCCAAAACACCGCTCCAAATCTACTCAGGCATTCATGCAGCGGAACAAGTACAATGTTCTGGAATGGCCCCAGACATGAATATCATTGAAAATCTGTGGGATGATTTGAAGTGGGCTGTCCATGCTCGGCGACCATCAAACTTAACTGAACTGGAATTGTTTTGTAAACAGGAATGGTCAAAAATACCTTCATCCAGGATCCAGGAACTCAATAAAAGCTACAGAAAGCAACTAGAGGCTGTGATTTTTGCAAAAGGAGGATCTACAAAATATTAATGTCACTTTTATGTTGAGGTGCCCATACTTATGCACCTGTCAAATTTTGTTTAAATGCAGATTGCACATTTTCTGTTAGTACAATAAACCTAATTTCAATTCAGAAATATTACTGAGTCCATCATTTATTAGATATATAAAACTGAAATAGCTGTTGCAAAAACCCAAATTGTTATAAAGAAAAAAGGTTAACATTAATAGGGGTGCCCAAACTTTTTCATATGACTGTATAAATATATATATATATATATATATATATATATATATATATATATATATACACACTCTTTCACCTATGAGTTTTTCACTCAATAGTAATAGCACTACACTGCTAGTGGTTTCACTTTTTTGTATCTGGCTTTTTATGACATGCTATGACATCTCTTATGTTTGAATTTAATCTATTTGATATCATTGTTACACATATATACATATACCCTTTCATTGTGAGCATTGTGTGGTCCCCATACCTTGCTACAATTTGTGCTCTGTCCATATATACTTTTGAGGGTTGTTTCATTATTTAAACGGTCTGTGTACCTCTTTTGATCTCATGAGGCACTGTTCTTTGCTCTTTTTAACTTATTATATCTAATAAAAATAATATCATTTTTAAAGATTTTTTTCTGACCTTGTCACTGGTTATTTTTGGTTCATTTGTGCTGAAAATTGTGTTATACCTTATATCTGAGAGCAGCATAATGTAAAGACAGAGACACTGACTCCAACAATGTATCACTTAGTGTACTTGTCGCGGGCGGAGGAGAGGACGCTGCGCTCACCCACTGCTCGGGTCCGGCTACTGCTGCTGCTGCTGCTCGGTGGTGGCTCGAGAGGTGGGCCGGATCCCGGGGACTCGTGCGGCATTCCTCGCCCGTGAGTGAAAGTGGGTGGTTTGGGTTTAGGATATTGTCCGTGACGCCACCCACGGTTGTGGTGAGATTGGTGACACCACCGCTGCTCTGGACGGGGATCCCGGGAGCGATGACAGGGAGCAGCTTGGATGTTGGTTCTCCCCTCCGTGGGTAGGGGGGTTTGGTTGTCCCGGGGCCCGGTGAGGGTTAGGGAGGACAGGCGGGTTACGGGGCCTGGTGAGGTGCAGGGTTGCGGGGGCAGCGCTGTGCCGCACGGCACTTTGGTACTCACTCAGCCAGTAATTCACACGGAGTCTCTGGTCAAACAAACGGCTGGATGGACGGGTCCCACAGGCGGCTGCGGTTGTTCTCCTCCCGGTAGGTTGATGGTGACTGCCTTTCCCTGCACCTGTGTTATGTTACGGTTCCAATGGCTTCCCACTGGTAACCCGCTCCCCAGCTTGGATGGATGCTGAAGGAGCCCCTTTTGCCCGCAGGCTCTGGCCCTGGGAACTGTAGCCTTGGCGGTGACTGTGTTTCCCTCTACGGTGTGAGCTGTTGCCTTCAATCGGGTCTTGACTGCTGGGAAACCCCGGAGGTTCCCTTCGCTAACGGATTTGACCAGTTTTACGACGACTCCTAGCCTGGTCGGGGTCCGTAAGCCCTGCCGGATGGTGCTGGCTTCTCTTTGCTCTCCGATCCAGTACCGTCGGGCCACCGCCTGTCCACGGTCCTTATGGTTCGCTCCAATCAGCCTCTCCTGCAGACGGTCACCACCGTCTGCCAACCTTGCTGTACCGTCCGGGCCACACACCCGGACGCCGTCAGACTGCTCCTCTATCACTCTACTTCACTACTCCTCAACTCTTCTTCAAAACTGATCTAACTCCTTTTCCCGCCTCCAGGACTGTGAACTCCTCGGTGGGCGGGGCCAACCGCCTGGCCCACCCCCTGGTGTGGACATCAGCCCCTGGAGGGAGGCAACAAGGATTTTGTGTTTGGCTTCGGTGTGCCTAACCGGGGTGTGGGGTGTGTTGGTGTAGTTCTGTGACGACCTGGCTTGTCCAGGGCGCCACATTCCCCCTTAGTAAAATGCAGACCGTCCGCGGGCTGCCCGTCATCACCGGTTTTATTTTAACTGCAAAAGAGTAAAAACGGTAAAACATGTAAAAACATCATAAACATTTTATAATGGTACGGCTTCCGCTCTTCTCCCACCCAAACAACCTGGCCCTGATGCTGCCCCTAAGAAGCGGGCAGCACCCCTTGCCCCAGTCCAGAACCAGGTTGTCCGAGCGGGTTCTGTCTCTTTCAGGGGACCCACGTCCATGGGGAACCCCTGAACCCCCGGAGGATCGCCACCGGTTTCGGCAGTGGCGGGCCTGGGCCATCACTTTCCTCCAGGCCCATCCTCCCAAATCAGCCTCTCCGGAGGCGGTAACGGTATCAAGCCAAAACACATTTTTATTTACATTCCACTTAGTTTGTGGTTGCCCTGCCAGTTCTCGGGCTTGTCCGTAAGCAGTCCCTTACGCAACGGTTTGCAGACAGTCCCTACGGGGACAACAGTTGCCGGCAACGGCCGGTTCAATCACGGTTCAATCAGGTAAACTTCTTCGGTTGATTTTTCCTCGCTTATCATTCACAAACTTTTAACAACAGCGGTGCTGACGTTCCCAACGGGGACAACTTCTAACAACGGTGGACCGCTGACTTACTCCGGATCCACGGTGTCGGCCGGGGGAGGGGGCTGGGCAGATACTCGGGCCTCTTGACTGCCCCTCAGCTTCGCATCCAGTGCAAACCAACGCCTCTCCCCGCAATGCCTGGTGTACTGCACCAAGTCTCCTGGCATCAGGTTGCGTCCCGGGTGGTCTTCCAGCAGATGGGCATTGACGTCCCGTCGGGCCACAAAAACTTCGGCCTCCAGGCCCGGCTCATATATAAAACCATAGCCCCGACGGACGTCAAACCTCCTCACTTGCCCTTCATAGAGCGGGCCCCGGACACGGAAGGTGGCTTGGCGGAGGCTTTCCTTCTCTCGGAACGTGCGGGCCACCAGCTCCGCCTTCCTTCACTCCCTCTCTGCAATCTCCTGGCCCAGCGGGGTCTGTCCTCTGTCCCAGTAAGGGGCTACTGCGGGCCCCGGTGCACGGGTCGGGCCCCACGAGACTTCCTTCACACTGCCAAGGACTGGCATTCTGGGGGGATGGTCCCGCGGTGTCGTGGCCTGGGGTGCTGCCCTGCAGCGGCAACCCGGCGCGGCCTCAGCCGAGGCGTGGTGTATGGGCACAGGGGTCGTCTCCCGCTGGACCTCCTGCACGGAGCAGTCTGTCGGCACCGGTTCGGGGGGAGTCTCCACAGGTGCCTCCGGTTCGGACTTCGGCACTTTCCACGGGAGCGGCTCCGAGCGGTCACGGGCCCCGGCTGCAGGTCGGTCCGCCTGGGCGGGGTACCGCTACCGGTGGTGGTGGTAGCGGGCCTAGTGGCGGGGCAGCAGCAGCCAACACGGGTAGTGGGGGAGGTAGCAAGGCGAGCGGGTGTAGACCGGGCCCTTCGGCTGCGATGACCGACCCACTAGGGGTACAGGGGCGTGGGTCACTTACCCTCCCTTCCAAAACTCCCTCCACCTCGCGTCTCCGTATGGCCGCCACCACTTCCGCCATGTCGGCCTCCCACTCCTCCAAGAGGAGTTGCATCCTGATCTGCAGCCGCTGTTGGAGCTGGGCGGTCCGGACCTCCACCCACGCCGCGGTTCCAGGCGCGAGGGCTACGGTGCTGCGGGATGGCTGGTACATTGCTGCGGCGGCCTCTTCCAGGAACAAAAAGATGGCCGCAGGGTCCTGGCGTCCCTGCTTTTATAGCCACGGGCTACATGCGGCCAGACGCCATCCGTCCCCCTTAGCCTTTTTCCGGCTCCTCCTCTACAGGGGTGGGGTTTCGGCTTTCGCACCTCCACTACTCGGGAAGACGCTCGAGCGGGGACTTTTTGCGCCCAAAATGGCGGCTTCTGAAGATTTTCGGCCGGACACCTCCGGCGGTCGCAAGGCGCACCTCTACCAGACGGCAGAGCGGTAAGATCCTTTTCGTGCCACCAAGTTGTCGCGGGCGGAGGAGGGGACACTACGCTCACCCACTGCTCGGGTTCGGCTACTGCTGCTGCTCGGTGGTGGCTCGAGCGGTGGGCCGGATCCCGGGGACTCGAGCGGCGTTCCTCGCCCGTGAGTTAAAGGGGGCGGTTTGGGTTTAGGGATATTGTCCATGACGCCACCCACGGTTGTGGTGAGATTGGTGACACCACCGCTGCTCTGGACGGGGATCCCGGGAGCGATGACAGGGAGAAGCTTGGATGTTGGTTCTCCCCTCCGTGGGTAG
Organism: Anomaloglossus baeobatrachus; assembly: GCF_048569485.1. Taxonomy (NCBI): domain Eukaryota; kingdom Metazoa; phylum Chordata; class Amphibia; order Anura; family Aromobatidae; genus Anomaloglossus; species Anomaloglossus baeobatrachus. The sequence goes on along the minus strand of NC_134357.1, from coordinate 263,853,818 downwards.
GGGGGTTTGGTTGTCCCGGGGCCCGGTGAGAGTTAGGGAGGACAGGCGGGTTACGGGGCCTGGTGAGGTGCAGGGTCGCGGGGGCAGCGCTGTGCCGCACGGCACGGTGGTACTCACTCAGCCAGTAATTCACACAGAGTCTCTGGTCAAACAAACGGCTGGATGGACGGGTCCCACAGGCGGCTGCGGTTGTTCTCCTCCCTAACGGATTCCCTTCGGTTCCCTTCGCTAACGGATTTGACCAGTTTTACGGCGACTCCTAGCCTGGTCGGAGTCCGTAAGCCCTGCCGGATGGTGCTGGCTTCTCTTTGCTCTCCGATCCGGTACCGTCGGGCCACCGCCCGTCCACGGTCCGTACGGTTCACTCCAATCAGCCTCTCCTGCAGACGGTCACCACCGTCTGCCAACCTTGCTGTACCGTCTGGGCCACACACCCGGACGCCGTCAGACTGCTCCTCTACCACTCTACTTCACTACTCCTCAACTCCTCTCCAAAACTGATCTAACTCCTTTTCCCGCCTCCAGGACTGTGAACTCCTCGGTGGGCAGGGCCAACCGCCTGGCCCACCCCCTGGTGTGGACATCAGCCCCTGGAGGGAGGCAACAAGGATTTTGTGTTTGGCTTCGGTGTGCCTAACCGGGGTGTGGGGTGTGTTGGTGTAGTTCTGTGACGACCTGGCTTGTCCAGGGCGCCACATACTGGGTGCAGCAGTTATGACACAATTAGAGTTCTTAGATGTAGCATGTAGAAGAGCTCAGAAAGCTAACCACACCCACACCACAGCTTTCTCTGTACATTCTCTATTAACTGTTATGCTAATCAGTGGTGGGGGTGTGGTTGGACCAGTATGCATGTGGGCAACTATTCCAACATTGATAAGGTCCTGCTAATAATACACTCAGTGTACTCAGCACCTCAGCTGGCACTGTCATTGTGAGATTAGAATATTCGAGCTTTCAGAACTTCCAGGGCCACATACCACAAACCAGCAGCACCCTGCTTTGGCAGGCTCCCACCGGGAATAGGATAGTGACAAGCGTAGGAAGCTTCACAAGCACAGCAAAGTCCGTAGCCAAGTAACTGAATCATCCCAACCTGGGTTTCTTCCAGCAGCATACTAGAATTCTTGGCGGAGATTCTGCAAAATATAAACCAGTTTCTGATCCCCTAACCTGTGCCAAAGTGCCTAGACTGGATAAAGGACTTTCCACCGTGACCAAAACCCCTAGATTGAAGCTATGTAGAAAAAAACACCCTGGTGACTCAGGCAGTCCCTTTTAATATCTCTCGGGCACTCATCATAGGGTACTGTCGTCTTACAGGATTGGTGGAATAAGGATGTGCTCTTATTGGGTGACATTCCAATCTGCATAGTTAATTCTCCTGCATACTGTAACTGAGGAAATTTACATTAAATTAGCAATAAACTACCTCGAACAATGGAAGGCTTCGATGAATCCGGTGGAAAATAATGACTTAGGCTAAGTTCACATTTCCGCTAAAATGTATCAGTCACAATCCGCTGCTTTTGTAAACGACGGAATCCGTTTAGCGGATTCCGTTGTTCCCATAGACTTGTATGAGCAGCGGATTGTGACTGATGATGCTGCGTTGCACCCTCCGCCCGACTGATCAGTCGTGGAACGACTGACCGCCGGTCGGGAGCAACGCAGCCTGTAACGTTTTTTGAGCAGCGCGATCCGTCGGATTTCGCTACGCATGCTCTCTGGCTCCCTGCACACGTAACCAGCTTTGGTTGGTTACCCGATATTTACTCTGGTTACGGTGCAAGGAGCCAGCGCTAAGCAGTGTACGCCCGTAACCAAGGTAAATATCGGGTAACCAAGATAAACATCGGGCACTTTGCTGTTACCCGATATTTAGTCTGGTTACGTGTGCAGGGAGGCCGACACTTCCCTGCTCGGCCCCGCCCCCTCCCGCACTCCGCACATGTGTGTACACACACACACACCTGTCCCCTGCCATGCAGACCAGCACTGCCACTGACACCCTCGTCTGGCTCCGCCCCCCGCTCGGCTCCGCCCCCTCCCGCATTCAGCATGTATACACACACACACTCTCACACACACTCACCTGTCCTGCAGTCCCTGCGGCACTGACGTCCTCAGTGCCACGGCCCCGCTCGGCTCCACCCCCCCTGAACTCCGCCCCTCGCGCTCCGCCCCCCGCACACAACGGAGTCCGACAAAGAATTCTGTTCTTTGTCATCCGTTGTACAGCGTTGTACAGCGCATCAGTCACATGCGTGAAGCGACGCATGTGACTGATACAAAACAACGGAAATGTGAACTTAGCCTTAAACATGAGTTACAACACAAAAGGGACCCACGTCTGGCCAAATTATGAACATTAACCCCTGTCAGACATTTAACCCTAGAACGCATACCTGGGGCCTCGCAGGCCTGCTAGGTCATTTGTTTTCTATGGTAGATTGTTATGCTTGCGTGTTCTAGGGTTAACAGGGGTGTGTCTTCACACCTAGTTGTCCAGCTTTATCATGGCTGGGTATCAAAATTGGTAGCGACCACACGCCAGTTTTTAAAATTATTTATTAAATAATAAAAAAAAATCTAAATCTGCATGCGGTTCTTGTTTTGATACAGAGCCAAGATAGGAGCACGGCTGGCGGCTGCAACCTGTAAGTGTGTCGCCCAGGGAAGGGGGTACTCGGTCCCGGATGGTTGCAAATGGGAATGTCCCTCTGTTGGCAGTTGCCCGGTCCCGTGCCCTGGGGCTTCTCTTGAAAAAGGGGATTTATTTAAAGTAGGGGTGAAAGTTAGTGTACGTGATGCTGTGACACCCTGGACTATCAGGTCGTCACAGGGTATTGTGCAATCTGCCCTTCTGTGCAATATCCAACTCCTCCTTGGTTATGGGTCCCCAACTACATGGTGTTGCCTACATCAGCCAATCAAAATCCTAGGTACACTCTGCACCACACCCACCAGACACACAAGTGGACGGCCTGAGTGGAATAAGGTCGCCCACTTGGGGGATTGGTTGGGAAGGTCAGGAGTGTCAGTGAATTGAGTTGAAGTTGAAGTTGAAGTTGAGGTTGGAGTGGAGAAAGTGAAGGAGAGAGGAGGTCAGGAGCCGGGCTCCTTGGAAGCAACTAGGTGGCAGATGGTGGTCTGGGCCTAGTAGGAGCTGGACCCCCAATCGCAGGGGATCGTGACAAGGGGCACGGAACTGTCGAGGAGGACAGCCGGCGGCCTTGAACCATCCCCGGGCTGGGACCAGGGGACGACGGGGTACGTGGACCCTAGGTCAAGGAGTAGCTTCAGGCAACCTGACAATTTACCCGACTAGAACGGAGCCTTCAAGATCCACTCTCCACCAGCCAGCTCCAAAATCGGGGTACTAGCGCAACGAGGGGGATAGGACTTTCCACTAAAATGGTCTAGAAAATCCCAGGCAACACCATCGAGAACGGGACCCAAACTAGCTCCCCTCAGCGGCAGCGGGGTCCAGAACTTTGGTTTATCCAGTTGTCGGTGTCAGCTTTATGGACTGTGTGAGTATGAAAGTGTCCCTCTTCGCTCCCCACGGCAACCCCCAGCTCCCATCACCGAGTCCTGGGGCATCCCCCCTACCCGTGGAGTGTTCTAACATCCGGCTGCCCCACTCCATCACCCCCGGGTACTCCCAACTGCAGGGGTGGTACGCCACATTACCACACACCACGGGTTGCGTCACTAACTCTAAACATCTCCCCCTGTAAATATCCCCCTTCATTTGAGTGGCCGCACAACCCCTGGGTCCGGACACCTCTCAAGCCACTGCGGATCCGGATCCGAGCAGCCCAACTGCTGACACGGGGGCGGCACAACGCCACCTGCAGGTTGCGGTTAAGGGTGTAGAACCGCCGTTGCTGAATGTGGGTACTCCCAGGGCTGGTAGTAGTTGCAGCAATGATGTTGGGCCCTCCGCAGGTAGGTCCGTGCCTGGGAGATGTGAAGGGCAATAACGGAGACCACACACGGTTGTAATGAACAGTCTGTACTTACTGCAACCCGTGGATGACTGGTTCAGGTCCCTTGGAGTATCAGTGCCAATGCAGTGACCCATGTTGCTCTGTCCCCGGTACTCTCTGTTGGTTGGGTCCCCGTAGCATAGAGCGTTTGGGGCCCGACTGTCCCTTTTGGGGTATCAGTCTCCTTCTCCGTTCGGCGGGCAGTGCAGACCCTGTGGAGAGGTAAGTGTCCGAACCCCGTTCCTAGTTTACTGCTGATACCTCCGGATTATTTGGTTCGGTGAAGTCCATGAAGGTGTTCTCACAGTGCAGGTGATTATCAAGCCGTGTAAAACTGGCGCCTGATGTAGGGCCCTGTGCCCCGTGCGTGCTCCGGTCCCAGCAGTACTTATCCGTACCCACCCTGGCGAACTCTCTCCTGTGCCCCCGTGTCACCGTTGCACGGACCCAGCTCGAGCACGTCCGCACACCTCTCTGTGTGCCGCTGTTCTCTCCCTGTCCCCTCCCACCAGGCTGGCTAATCCCTGGACTCGTTCCTAACTCTAGGCGACCATCCTCTTACTTGTTTAACCCTTTAGTCTTGGTGTGGAGTGGAGAACTAGGATTTTAGTTGTGCTTTGGTGGAATCACCACTGGTACTCTAGGTCCCAGGGGGTAGGTCCTGCATCCCCTAGAGGATGCAGTTCCTTGTAGTGCCCTGAGTGACTCAGGGGCGCTACATAAGCTTTATCTGTGCTGGGTATCAGCGGCATGGGTGGAAGCCCAGACTGCGCGGATGTGTCGCCGGATCCAGACGCAGGCGCGCTTTATAATGGAGCGGTGGATGGCCGAGATGGAGGAGCTGGCTACGGCCGTGTGGGCACGTGAAGTGGAAGCAACCTTAGAGAAGCGGGTGAGTGACCCACGCCCCTATGTCCCCGAGGGACCGGCCGGTTCGGCTGAGGGACCCGGTCTGCCCCTGCCCGCTATATTGCTTCCCTCTCCGTCCGTACCGGTTGCCGCCGACCTCCCGCTCGGTCCGCTGCCATCAACACTGGCAGCAGAGTCCGTCCCACCGGCCCATGAAGACCCGCCTGAGGAAGCCACCGACAGCCAGCCCGGCACCACCCCGGCACCAATACCAGCCCCGAGGAAAATCAGTCCCCGGAGGGTGCCCTGTCCCGATGTGAACCTGCCGGTCCCGGAAGAGGCTGCACCCCAAGCAGCAGTGGCTCCGGCAATCCGCCCGGCCAAGATGGAGGTGGCTGCTGACCGGAAGTGGACCCAGTGGGCAAAGCTGGCCAGTCCCAAAACACAGGCCTCGGCTGAGGCACCGCGGGGCTGCCACTGTCAGGCAGATGAGCAGGCCGCGACACAGCAGGGTTCCCCAGAGCAGAAAGGTGTTGGTCGTAGCCGACACGAGGGAACTCCGGCTGGGCCCGACCCCCGCGCAGAGTGAGCAGGAGTAGGCAGACGCTCCATACCGGGAGCGGCAGCAGCGGCAGCTGGGCCGGGAGATAGCAGCCAGGGAGAAGAGGAAAGCGGAGGTACTGGCCCGGACCTATTCGGAGAAGGAGCCCGACGCACGAAGGCCAGGTCCGGCACTTTGACCCCCGACGTGGATGGGGTTTCATCTTCGAGCTGGGCCTGGACGAGGAGATCTGCGTGTCCCGGAGGGACGTCTACTCCCATCTCCCAATTGGCCATCCCGACCGGGACCTGGAACCCGGGGAATTGGTTACGTACAACCGGCATTGCAGGGAGAGGGGGTGGTTTGCCCTCAATGTCAAGAGGAGGGTGGGTCACACCCGCGCCCAGTCCCCTCCGCCGCCATACAATTCAGAAGAATGTTAAGTGGTAGCGGTTCCCGGCTACCTTTCTGCAAGTCCCTGTTGGGACCCTGTTGATGTTCCCGTTTATTAATGTTCTACAAAACAAAAAGACAAGGCCGAGAACTTGCAGGCCAACCCAAAAACTATTGGGCCTCGTAAATAGCCCTGGACCACCCTTTTCATTGTCCCGCAGCCTCCGGAGAGGCTGGTTGGAGGAAGGGCCTGCGGCAGAGTAGGCCGGGGTCCCGTCACCATGGAAACAGGTGACTACCCTGTAGGGTCAGGGGTCCCCTGGACGTGGGACCTCTGAGAGAGACTGCCGGGTAAGGAACTTATTACCCGGCCCGTGTGGGCACCACCCGGACTCGAACCTGTTTCCTGGACTGGGGAAAAGGGGTGCTGACCTGTTTTTTAGTGGCAGCATCAAGGCTAGGTTTGTTTGGGTGGGTTTGCAGTGAAAAGGACCCGGTCCCGTCCCGTTCCCGGTTAATAAAAATGTTTATGCAACGTTTAAGTAAAAATGCCTCCCGTTATGCGAAGAAAATAAGCTTTCATATAATTGTAAATATGTTATTATAATTGTAAATGTTTTTATCTTTTTCCAGTTCAAAAGCAAAAAAAAACAGTGGTGGTCAGACAGCCCGCAGATGGGCCAGGTAGTCACAGATAGGGCCTCGCATTACACCTTTCCCTCACAGGTAAAACACAGCCAAACATTTACACCCTAGTCACCTCCCTCAGGGCTGATGGACACACCAGGGGGCGGAACCAGGCAGTTGGAAGACGCCCACCGAGGAGTTCTGATAGCTTGAGGCGGGAAAAGTAGTCAAAGTTTGGAGTTTAAGGAGAGTGGAGGCCAGGCCTGTGACAGGGCCTGAGGCAAACTGACTGGTGCCAGGGTTGGAGCCCTGGTGCCTTTGGCTAGGAGGCAGATGGCGGTCTCGTCTGCAGGACTCGGGGAGACGGCTCGGTGGAACCGAGGTGGACCGGGACAGGGTTGTAGCCCGCCGGTACTGACCCGGGGAACCGACCCGGAAACCGGAGCAAAAAGAGGGGTACTCAGACCCTGAAGCTAGGTCCAGAAACCACTGGGGACTAGTTAATTAACTGATTGAGACCAGGACTCTAGGTCCTGTTCCACCCAAAGTCCCGACTGAAAACAACAGCCCACCGAGAAGGGATAAAAGGCTACCGCCACGGCTCAGAGATCCCACGGGCCAGCGTCTGCGGGCAAGGGCTCCTTAGGCAGTCACAAGTCGGGAGCGGACTCCTGGAGTTGCAAGCACAGGCAGTCTACTGTTCTAAGAAGGTGCAGGAGAAAGACTGAGACCACCAGCCGGGTGGGGGAACCAGAGCGCAGCCGGTTGCGGGCACCATCATCTTGGTTTATCAGAGACTCGTGTGTTTACTAATAGTGAGTACATCAGCACCCTCCGGTCGCCCATCTCCCTGCACCGCCAAGCTCCCCACGGGTCCCGGTGCCACCATCCCTGCCCACGGAGGGGTTAACAACTTGCTGCACAACATCTCCCCCGGGTGCCCCGTAACTGCAGCAGTGGTGTCCAATATCACCACACACCGTGGGTGGCGTCACAAACTCCGTATGGCCCAGCTCGTACATCTACGTCCTACACCCACCATCCCATCACCTCCCCTTTACATTTGAAGTGACCGTGAGGCCTCCGGGTCCAGAGACCCTCGAGCCACCTACCAGAAGGGCCGGATCCGAGCGGCTCGGCTACCGCCGAGCACGGGGCACTACACTACTGTTTTCAATGGCTAAGCCAGCCCCATTCTTAGTTTGTTCATGGCTCAGACAAAAGGTTGTTTCCTGGGCCCAACAATGCTTCCATTGAGAATTGAAAATTATAGGTTTATGTGACGCCCTGGACTAGCCAGGGGTCACAGATAGGCCCCCTGCACAACACCTACCCCCCAAAAAGGTTCCACCAGTCAATCAAAACCCTGAGTCTCCCCTATCTGTCCCAGACATCCACACCCGGGGGCGGGGTCAGGCGGTTGGTCATGCCCACCGAAGAGGATAGATGGGCAGGGGCGGGGAAAACAAACAGTGAGTTCGCAGATTGTGTTAGGGAGAGGAAAGGAGAGGAGGTAGCTGAGCGAGCTGTGAACTAAATCTGTCAGGGCCTAGGTGGGAGCCTAGGGACCCTGTGGCCAGGAGACAGACGGTGATGGCCGTCTGCAGGAGGCCGGGAGTAGAACCGGCGGAACCGTCAAGGCACCGGGACAGGGTCGTAGCCCGCCGGTACCGAATCGGGGAGTCAAACCGAAACCGGAGCACCAAAGAAGGGTACTCAGACCCCGTACGAGGCCCAGAAGCAACTGGACCGAGTCAAATCAACTGATTGCGGCTTGGACTTGAGGTCCACTGCCACCCAAAGTCCCGATAGACGGCAACAGCCCACCGAGGGGGATAGGAAGCCACCGCCCAGGCACCGCAATCCCACGGGCCAGCGCCTACGGGCAAGAAGGCTCCTCCGGCATCCACAAGTCGGGGAGCGGACTACCGTTGTTCAGACATAAGTAGTCATACAGTCAAGGATGTGCAGGGAAAAGGCAACACCACCAACCCGAGTAATGGGAATCACGCAGCCGGCTGCGGGCACCGACCACCATCCCGTTTTTGGTTTACCAGTGACTCCGGTGTGTTTCTTCTGAGTGAGTACACGAGTGCTCTCAGGCACTGCACCGCGCTACGCCGCCCTGCCCTGCATCCCTCCGGCAGCCCCATCATCCCACCAGCGGGCCCCGGGACTCACACCCCCTACCCACGGGGGGGTCAACACCTAGCTGCGCCACAACACCGTCACCCGGGAGCACCCACCATCACCAGCAGCGGTGGTGCCAACAATCACCACGACCCGTGGGTGGCGTCACGAACAATCTCCATAGCGGCTCCGGCCGCGCACCCACCCGAACACCCAAAACACCACCACCCCTTTACAGAGCGACGTGACCCCCCAGGTCCGGGGGCGCTCGAGCCACCGTCACTCACCCGAGCACGGACCCGAGCGGCTCGTCGGCCGCAGCCGTGCCCCAGGGTGGTACATTTATGTACTGTATCAAAAATTAATAGCTAAATGTAATTGTGCCGCCCCAGCGCGGACCAGGGTGGTTGGATCCGGGGTGGTCATGGCTCGAGGGGTCCAGACCCGGGCTAGGCAAACACTCCGATCATTGAAAAGGGATTACTTACAGGGGAGAAGTTTGTGACGCCACCTGCGGGTTGCGGTAATGGGAGTAACGCCGCTGCTGGAAAGAGTACCGGGGCAGATGGTGTGGAGCAGCAAGGTGTCAGTCCCTCCACAGGCAGGGAAGGCCCTGGCCTCCGGGGTTTTGATGGTTATTTGGTAGTGCAGGGTGCAGGGATCAGGGTACTCACTGTGGTAGTTGTGGTGCTGGATGAGGTTTATAAAGTAGACACCCACACTGCAGGTAAACCAAAGTCTCTGCGCATCACTGTCACTGCGGGGAGCTCGTCCAGGTATCCGCTCCCACCGGTGTCACTTGGTAATCCGGAGCCCATCTCCGTGAACAATTTAGTTGTCTGTTGTGGCCCCTTGGCTTGAAGCTGTTAGGGCCCCGCTCACTATGTATAGTGTAGTTGTGCTCTTGATGGCTGGCACTTGGGATTTCAGTGGGCTGCTTTACTGGAAAACCCTATCCCCCGCGGTGTGCTGACGCCCTCAATCTCTGAACTCTTAGGGAAGTTTGTGAAGATACTCTCCCTCACAGGTTAATTATCAGGACGTTGAATCGGTTCCTGACCTAGGGTCCTGTACCCCGTCGAGCTCGGTACCGGTTAGTTCTTTTGGGTTTCTGATGCCGACAGTCCTCCTAGACTATGTCCGTCAAAACCTTTTCCAATGTCCCTGCCACCGGTCCCCGACTCCTCTGGTCCCAGACCACCGTCTGCGACCCAACCTCGGTCTAGCTTCCCAGGAGCTACCATCCAGCTCCTCACTCCTTGAGGGCTCTCACTGAACTACTCACTTCCTCCCTCCCACCAGTCTGCCTGACCCCTAGGGGGTGGCTCTAATCCAGCTTAACCAACCCACTGGTGTGTCTGACAGGTCATGATGTGAGGTGTTGTTGGGATTTGTGGTGCTGATGGTAGTTACAACGGTTGTTGGGAACCTGGAACCATGAAGAGTAGGTCCTGCACCCTGGGTGAAAGGATGCAGTTCCCTGTGGCACCCTGATATATTCAGGTGCGCCACATAATTATGTTCTTTATACTATGTATTAGGCTCACCTACTGAGGTGGATTCTCCAAGCCGTAGGTCCGTGTGGGCACACGAGCGTCAATGCTGTAGGAAGGTGAGGCACATGGGAAATACATAACAGAGATACTAGACGCTGCAAGCAGACAGAAGGCTTTTAGCAGAAGTACTGGTGGCCACAGACAGACAGAAAAGTGGTAGCTGAGGAACTGGACACTGCAGACATACAGGAGACCGGTACTGAAAGCTGCAGGCAGACAGCAGACAGGTACCAGAGGTACTGGAAGTTGTAGACAGGAGATTAGTAGCACAGGTACTGGAATCCTCAGGCAGACAGGAGACCGGTAGTAGAGGTACTGGATGTCGCAGGCAGACAGGACACAGAACCATTAAAAACCTTAATACCAAGACACAGGTGTGTGTCTTGCTGAGCCTTATATAGTCCCAGGCAGACGATCACATGGGAGCTTGCCAGGCCACCTACAAAGCCCGAAGTGGAGCACAACAGAGTTCAGCAGAACGGGGTGAGGGGAGCAAAGCTCGGATCCCGGACAGGTGTGTAACATTATATAAAATATTTGAAGCCAAATAGAACACAAGGTATTTATTCTTCTTAACAAAATCCCTTCTCTCCGGGCTATAGCCATCAGTTATGATTACACAATGATAATAAATCAAGAAATTATGGGGGAAAATCTTCAAAGTGCTTTCAGCAGAGAACTAACATAAACACTAGTCCCAAAATGTTTGTGCAGCACAGACTTGTGCAAAAAATGGCCAACTTTTGGCTCTTCCATGTCAGTTTCAAGCAGCTCTGCCAAAGTGGGTAGATCTTGGGAGGACGAGGCGTAGCTACGCTCCCCCTTCATATTCATCGATAGTGCCAGCGTTTCTTACAGAGGCAGAGACCAGTAATAAAATGTGCTGAATTTGGTGCATTTTGTTTCTGTACAGCCCTAATTAAGACTAACATTAGAGATGTAGCAAATCATCACGTAATATTAATTTCTGGTAAGACAGGTCTTACCAGCATGTTCCTACACACATTATATTGTTTAATATTAAAGATCATTAATTCTGTCCGTGTCCAGACTTGTTCGAATTTGATATTTCTCATAAGTTACAGAAAATTAAATGCTGATTAAAAGAACACTCCAGATTTATCAGGAAGGAATTTGTCTAGTGAAATGTTTGCTCAATGTGTGGTACATGGACCAATGTGTAGCTAAAGATAATGGACCCCCTGACGATACCAGAAATTACATATACAAAAGCGTCTGCTGTGTGTCCAGCTATGAAAGACATTGAATTTTGCAGTTAAGGTGGTTTTCCCATGAACAACGTTCATTTTAAAGTTGATTTTAATCAATAAATCTTGGAATAATAATAATTTCCACAATTGGATGTATTTTAAAAAAATGTTCCTGTGCTGAGATACCGTATTTTTTGCTTTATAAGACGCACTTTTGTTCCCCCAAATTTTGGGGGAAATTAGGGGGTGTGTCTTATAATCCGAATATACGGGTCCAGGGGAGGGTAACTCTGGAGCCGTGCTGGGGGCTGGTGGAGGCTAGTGGAGGCTGCAGGAGGCAGCGGAGATCCCCTGCTCCCGCTCATATAATATGCACTGCCGCTGTCCATCACCGTAGTGCTGAAACCACACCGCTGCGATGGGCTGGGGGAGCTGCGCATATTATATCTGCCTGCTTCCCGCCTTTGATCGCACATGCCCCCCCCCCCCGTGTTAGATATGGCCCCCATGCTGCTGCCCATCCTAAAATAAAAAAGATTTACTTACCTCCTCCAGCATGTCTCCCAGTGTCTCCCCGATCTCACTGCTGCCGCTGTGATCAGGCACGCAGAGAACATGTCACTCTGCTGTGCCGATCACATGACCAGCACCAAGAACCAGGAAGTGCAGGAGCTCAGCCGCACGGAGGGAAACACGAGGAAGGACAGCGCTGGAGAAGGTAAAGTAAAGTGTTTATTTTACTATGGGCAGCAGCATGGGGGCCATATCAAACACAAGGGGATGTGTGCCAGCAATAGGAGACCTGAGCCAGCTGTATGGGATGTGTGGCAGCTATAGGAGACCTGTGCCAGCAATATGGGATGTGTGCCAGCTATAGGAGACCTGTGCCAGCTATAGAAGACCTGTGCCAGCTATAGGAGACCTGTGCCAGCTATAGGAGACTTGTGCCAGCTATAGGAGACTTGTGCCAGCTATAGGAGACCTTTCCCAGCTATAGGAATCTTGTGCTAGCTATAGGAGACTTGTGGAAGCTATAGGAGACTTGTGCCAGCACAAGGGGACATGTGGCATCACAGGTGGACGTGTGCCAGCACAAGGGGGCTATATTCAATATAAGGGGGCCATATTCAGATTAAGGGGGCTAATTATAGGATGGGGGCTATAAGAGACATATACCCTATATGATTTGTTAGACGGACACTAGCATTATAAGACGGACCCCATTTAACATTTAAAAAAAAATTTCTCTTTTCCTTCACCAAATTTGGGGGTGCGTCTTATAATCAGGTGCATCTTATAAAGCGAAAAATACAGTAATCTTATATATATGTCCCTGTTATGTACTGTGTAATGGCCGTGTCTGACCGTACATGGACATGGTCTGATCATACTACACCTGCTGGGCCAGGGATGAAGTAATAAAGTATACAGACATTACATCCTGGGATCGCAAATTATTCTTTCTATGAGGTAAAACATTTTTTAAAAACAGGCAGGGAAATGCTTTCCCTGAAAAAAAAAAGAATTAGATACGATCCCATGCTGTGCGATCTGATTATTCACTTTTGTGTCCTCCTTTGTCCAAGAGATGTGGTATCATCAGACCATGTCCTGTTGTAAGACACATCCATTACACAGTACATACCAGGGGCACATTTCTAAGATTATCTCAGCACAGGGGAAAAAAATTAAACACATCTAATTGTATAAATTATTATTATTATAAGATCTATTGATTGAAATCAATTATCAGGGGGCTGGCTGTTAGTAACAGAATGGAGCAGGTCCCCTGATGGGTGATGTAAGGTCCCAGAGGGAAGAGGGAGAAGTGAGAGCAGCTCATGTGTCACACTGAATTACAGGTATTATAAGAATAATAGAACTGTACTGGGCATCTCATCTTTATAGTTTATGAGTGCAGGTACAGTACAAGAATTTGTAATCTCTCCAGAGTACCCCTTTAACAATTTGATGCAGAGACAGCCCATTTAAAAAAGCAGACACTGATCGCCTCCATGCCACGCCGCATTGATGCAGTAATTCATGCAAAAGGAGCCCCGACGAAGTATCGAGTGCATTTAATGTACATACTTTTCAATAGGCCAACATTTCTGAGTTTAAAATAATTTTTTCAGTTGGTCTTATATAATATTCTAATTTTCTGAGATAATGACTTTTGGGTTTTCATTGGTTGTAAGCCAATATCATCAACATTAATAGAAACAAACACTTTAAATAAATCACTCTGTGTGTAATGACTATGTAATATATGGGTTTCACTTTTTGTATTGAATTACTGAAATAAATTAACTTTTTGATAATACTCTAATTTTTTTGAGATGCACTTGTATCTGCATCTGTCTGAAACTGCACTGTACGTATGAAGAAACCACTACATCGCGCCTTCAGTACAGAGCTTCAGTAGTTACACTGTACAGATCGATGCAGCACGCTGTGTAAAAGGGGTTGGTTGTTTAAAAGGCGTAGTGTTGTTTTTATTTTTTTAATGTCAGTAGCTGTGGGGACCCTCATACTGAGTGGGGGGTTGGCAGTGAGGACCACATTGTGAGTGGGGTGCAGTTTAAAACATCCTACTGAGTAGGGGGTGGGTTGTGGTGGCGTCATACTGAATGGGGGGTGGGCATGTAGAGTCACCTTACCGAGTGAGGGGTTGGCATTGGAAGTTATCATACTGAAGGAGGGGTTGGCATTGGGGAGCATCATACTGAATGGGTAGTGGGCTGTGGGGACATCATGCTGATTAGGGACTGTTGGGACAATTTACTCAATGGGGGGTGGGCCTTTGGAGATATCGTACTGAATACGGGAATGGCATTTGGGGCCATCATACTGAGTGGGTAGTGGGCTGAGGGAACCATTATACTGACTGGGGGTGGGCTGTGGAGGACATCATGCTGAGTGGGAAGCTGTGGGGACTATTTTACTGAGTGGGGGTTTGGCTGTGGGGCCTGGAACTGGAGGCCAGGATACTGAGTGGTGGCTAGCATTGGGGGCCATCATACTGAATAAGGGGTTGGTTTTGGGGGCCATCAAACTGAGTGGGTGGGAGCTGTTGGGGCCATCATACTGAGTGGGGGTTTGGCTGTGGGGGACATCATGTTGAGCGGCGAGCTGTTTGGACATCTTACTTAAGTGGAGAGCTGTGCAGACATCTTACTGAATGGGGAGCATTGTGAGACATCATTATGAGTGGGCTGTGTGGACATCATACTGAGTAGTGTCACGCTCCCCGGGTCCTTGGCTCCCCTCCCCGGGTCCTCTGCTCCGCTCCCCGGGTCCTCAGCCCCGCTCCCCGGCTCACCTGCCACGCTCCCCGGGTCCTTGGCCCCGGTGCCCGTCCTTCCCAGGCCCCCTGGTCTCCGATCGCGGCGCCCGACGGCTTCCCAGGCCCTGGCCGGCTCCCCTGCGTCCTCTTCTCAGCCTCCTTCCCTGGCTTCTGGCACCCGGGCTGCGCGCATGCGCATTAGGGCGCGCGCGCGGTCACTGACCCTTTCTTAAAGGGCCAGCGTCCATTAACAGGAAATGAGGCTAAACAGGTACAGGGTATAAAGGGGTGTATTGTCCAAGAGGGCGGGGCCTGATCTTCGTGTTTTCCAAGCTAGGAGTCAGGTCTCCTTGTGTCTTCGTGCCATACTCACGTATCTCTCTTCTAGAGCTGATCCTGCCTCGCCATCCGGTCCTGCTGAATCCCGAACCCCGCACGCTGTCCGTCTGCCATCTGACAGTCCGTACCATCTCGGATCCCTGCGGTGACCCGCCATCTCGCTCCAAAGGTTCCGGACCCCGCCTGACACCACCTCGGCTTCCGAACCTGAGCTACGTCACCCGGACTACCATCTGTGACTCCGTGGTCCCAGGGACTTCTTCGTTACACTCACTGGCACGGACTGTTCTACTGCCCATAGTGCTTCAGCTACCAGACTCCTTACCACCATCTTAGAGTTCGGCCCAGTGGATCCACCTCCTGGGTCTGCCCGACCGCCTGGCCCTGACAGTAAGATCAGGCCATGGATCCCGCTGCAGCACTAGCAGCCTTGCAAGAGGAACTCCAACGCCAGCGTGAAGTCCAGACCCGCATGCTGAACTTTATGACTTCCGTGGACACCCGCCTGACCACGCTACAAGCGGCAGTCACGTCTTCGACATCCCAAGCCGCCACTAGTCAAGCCACGTCCCCCGCTCCCGTGGCTGCTTCTTCGGATGCTTCCAGACTGCGTTTGGCCTCACCACCCCGGTACGCCGGAGATCCCAAGTCCTGCAGGGGGTTTATAAACCAATGCTCCCTCCATTTCACGCAGCTGCCACATCTGTTTGCCTCCGACCAAGCCAAGGTCGCCTTCATCATGTCTCACCTGGAGGGCGAGGCACTGGCGTGGATGAACCCGTTGTGGGAGAAGGAGGACCCTATGACCAAGGATCTTCAAGAGTTCCTGCAGGCCTTTCGCAGCACCTTTGACGAGCCGGGACGCGCCTCTGCGTCTGCTTCATCCCTCCTCCGCTTACGTCAAGGAACACTGACGGTGGGCCAATACGCCATCCGTTTCCGCACTTTGGCTTCAGAACTCGGGTGGAATAATGAGGCCCTAACAGCCGCCTTCTGGGAAGGACTCTCGAGTCGCATCAAAGATGAGTTGGCGGGTCGTGACGTGCCCTCCACCCTAGATGCCCTGATTGCCCTAGCAACTCGAGTGGACATTCGTTTTCAGGAGCGCTCCAAAGAGCTGTCTAGTGAGAGACGTCCGGTACGGCATTCCTCTCCTCCACAGAAGCCCTCCGTATCTCAGTCATCAACAGCTGGGATTCCCGTCCACGAGCCCATGCAGATCGACCGAGTACGACAGTCTGAACAACGTCGAGCAGAGCGGCTCGCCAAGGGTCTCTGCTTTTACTGTGGAGAGGACACACACCTCCTACGCTCCTGTCCGGAAAAGCCGGGAAACTCCAAAGCCTAGGGTTGGTAGGAGAGGCCACCCTAGGTGCTGGGACTCTCTCAGACCCGGTTATGTGGACTGTGCAAGTGTCAACGGGAGAGACGCGCTTCACGGCTGAGGCATACCTCGACTCTGGAGCAGCAGGCAATTTCATCCAGCAGGCCACGGTGGACAAGTACCAGCTGCCTGTTACTCCACTCGAGAAGCCCCTAGTGATTGCCTCTGTGGATGGGAGACCCCTCTCTGATACCATCTCCTGGGTCACCAGTCCGGTCGAACTGCGTATCGGTGCCCTGCACACCGAGAACATCGCTCTCTACGTCCTTCCACACATGTCCCATCAAATCCTGCTGGGACTTCCCTGGTTGCGGACACACGAACCATCAGTCAGCTGGGGTACTGGCGAAATCACCCGATGGGGTCCTGCTTGTCATGAGAAGTGTCTGAAGTCCATACAACCCATCCGACGACCTCCGGTTCCAGAGAACCTACCGGAACTGCCTTCGGCCTATTGGTCCTTCGCAGACGTTTTTGACAAGAAGGAGTCTGAGGTGCTTCCGCCACACCGTCCCTACGATTGTGCCATCGACCTGCTCCCAGGAACAACACCGCCTCGAGGACGGATATATCCGTTGTCTCCAGCCGAAACCAGGGCCATGTCTACCTACATCACAGAGAGCCTGGCAAGTGGATTCATCCGGAGATCCTCCTCTCCTGCGGGAGCAGGCTTCTTCTTCGTTAAGAAGAAAGAGGGTGACCTACGCCCATGCATCGACTACCGGGGTCTGAATCAGATCACCGTAAAAAACAAGTACCCTCTGCCGCTCATCCCCGAATTGTTCGACCGGCTCAGAGGAGCCCGTGTGTTCACCAAGCTGGATCTTCGGGGTGCCTACAACCTAGTTCGTATCCGCTCTGGGGACGAATGGAAGACCGCGTTTAATACTCGCGATGGGCATTATGAATACTGCGTGATGCCCTTCGGCCTGTGTAACGCACCAGCAGTCTTCCAAGAATTGGTGAACGACATATTCCGGGACCTCCTCTACATCTGTGTAGTAGTTTATCTGGATGACATCCTTATCTTCTCTCCGGACCTCCAGACCCACAGAGAGAACGTACAGCTGGTTCTACAAAGACTGAGAGAGAATCGTCTCTACGCCAAATATGAGAAGTGTGTCTTTGAGCAGTCTTCTCTCCCTTTCCTGGGATACATCATCTCGGGCACTGGACTGCAGATGGATCCAAAGAAGGTCTCCTCCATACTCAACTGGCCTCCCCCTTCTGGACTGAAGGCAATCCAACGGTTCCTGGGATTCGCCAACTACTACCGCCAGTTTATCCCTCACTTCTCTGCCCTGACTGCTCCTCTCTCCGCTTTGACCAAAAAGGAGGCTAATCCAAAGGACTGGTCACCTGCGGCCGACGCCGCGTTTTGCTCACTGAAGCGAGCATTTGCCTCCGCTCCTGTACTCCACCGTCCGGAGTTAAACCGCCAGTTCACCTTGGAGGTGGATGCCTCCTCCTCGGGAGCCGGAGCAGTGCTCATGCAGAAGTCCTCCTCCGGCAAGATGGTGACGTGCGGTTTCTTCTCCAAGAGCTTCTCAGCGCCTGAACGTAATTACACCATCGGTGACCGAGAACTATTGGCGGTCAAACTGGCTCTGGAGGAGTGGCGCTACCTCCTGGAAGGAGCAGTGTACCCCGTGATTATCTACACGGACCACAAGAACCTGGAATACCTGCGGTCCGCTCAGCGACTGAACCCACGGCAAGCCAGGTGGTCCCTATTCTTTGCCAGGTTTGACTTCCAGCTCCATTTCCGACCCGCGGACAAGAATGTACGCGCTGATGCCTTGTCTAGGTCTTTCATGCCCATGGAGCAGGAGGAAGAGACTACCCAACCCATCATCTCTCCTAGCAAGATCATTCCGGTGGCCCCTGTCACCCTGGCCCAGATACCGCCCGGAAAGACCTATGTCTCTGAGACTGACAGGCAAAAAGTGTTACACTGGGGTCATGCCTCAAAAACAGCCGGTCATGCAGGCCAGAAGAGAACATGGGGTGCGATTGTACGCCATTACTGGTGGCCATCCCTTCGCACGGACGTCGCTGCTTTTGTCTCTGCCTGCTCCTCTTGTGCCAGGAACAAGACGCCCAAACACCTGCCCTATGGCCGTCTTCTGCATCTGCCTATACCCTCAGTTCCGTGGCAACACATAGCGATGGATTTTATTACGGACTTGCCATTATCCTCTGGACACACAGTCATATGGGTCGTGGTGGACCGGTTCTCCAAAATGGCTCACTTCATCCCCATGGCTGGACTGCCCTCTGCTCAGGAACTCGCGGAAGCCTATATACATCACATCTTCCGCTTGCATGGCTTTCCATCCCACATTGTGTCCGACAGAGGAACTCAGTTCACCTCCCGCTTCTGGAGGGCGCTCTGCAAACATCTGGGAGTAACTCTGGACTTTTCGTCTGCATACCATCCTCAGTCTAATGGCCAAGTGGAGAGGGTCAATCAAATCTTGACATCCTTCTTACGTCACTATGTCAACGCCCATCACGACGACTGGTCCACGCTTCTGCCTTGGGCTGAATTCTCACATAACCACCACATCAGTGAATCGTCCTCCAAATCTCCCTTCCATGTCGTTTACGGACTTCAGCCCTCCGTCCCATTGCCTATATCCCCTTCTTCGGATGTCCCTGCGGCTGATACTGTAGCCCGTGACTTCGCTACCATTTGGGACTCTGTCAAGGCGTCCCTTGGACGCGCTTCCCAGCGGATGAAGAAACACGCTGACAAGAGGCGTCTGGACCCTCCGTGTTTCTCTCCTGGTGACCTGGTCTGGCTTGCTTCCCAGTACATCCGATTGAAGATACCTTCCTACAAGCTGGGTCCTCGCTACATCGGGCCGTTTAAGGTCCTCAGCAAGATCAATGAGGTCTCCTACAAGCTACAGCTCCCGGCCACGATGAGGATACCCAACTCGTTCCACGTCTCCCTGCTCAAGCCGGTTGTCCTTGGTCCCTTCTCCGCTGCTGCCAGCCCGGCTCCTCCACCTATTGCCGATGACGACATCTATGCGGTAAGGGATATCGTGGCCATGAAGACCGTACGAGGTCGACAGTTCTTCCTGGTGGACTGGGAGGGGTATGGTCCTGAGGATAGGTCCTGGGAGCCCAGGGAGAACGTGGGCACTCCTCTGATCCGTGCCTTCATGTCCCGGTTGCGGGGAGGGGGGCGTGGGGGGGGGGTACTGTCACGCTCCCCGGGTCCTTGGCTCCCCTCCCCGGGTCCTCTGCTCCGCTCCCCGGGTCCTCAGCCCCGCTCCCCGGCTCACCTGCCACGCTCCCCGGGTCCTTGGCCCCGGTGCCCGTCCTTCCCAGGCCCCCTGGTCTCCGATCGCGGCGCCCGACGGCTTCCCAGGCCCTGGCCGGCTCCCCTGCGTCCTCTTCTCAGCCTCCTTCCCTGGCTTCTGGCACCCGGGCTGCGCGCATGCGCATTAGGGCGCGCGCGCGGTCACTGACCCTTTCTTAAAGGGCCAGCGTCCATTAACAGGAAATGAGGCTAAACAGGTACAGGGTATAAAGGGGTGTATTGTCCAAGAGGGCGGGGCCTGATCTTCGTGTTTTCCAAGCTAGGAGTCAGGTCTCCTTGTGTCTTCGTGCCATACTCACGTATCTCTCTTCTAGAGCTGATCCTGCCTCGCCATCCGGTCCTGCTGAATCCCGAACCCCGCACGCTGTCCGTCTGCCATCTGACAGTCCGTACCATCTCGGATCCCTGCGGTGACCCGCCATCTCGCTCCAAAGGTTCCGGACCCCGCCTGACACCACCTCGGCTTCCGAACCTGAGCTACGTCACCCGGACTACCATCTGTGACTCCGTGGTCCCAGGGACTTCTTCGTTACACTCACTGGCACGGACTGTTCTACTGCCCATAGTGCTTCAGCTACCAGACTCCTTACCACCATCTTAGAGTTCGGCCCAGTGGATCCACCTCCTGGGTCTGCCCGACCGCCTGGCCCTGACAAGTAGTTGCTGGTATTTGAGGCAATCATACTTAATGAGGGTCTAGCATTGGAAGATATCGCCATCATACTGAGTGGGGGACTGGCATTGTGGGCCATCATACTGAGTGGGGAATGGGCTGTGGAGACCATCATACTGAATAAGTGGTGGTAAGGACATCATACTGATGGGCCATCATACTGTCTAGAAGATGTGTAGTGGTCATGTGGAAAAAACTGAGTGGGAGGCTGGTATTGGATGCCATCTGAGTGGCGGGCTGGCATTGAAAGTAATCATACTGAGTGGGGGCTGGTATTGGGGACATCATACTAAGTGGGGACTGGGATTGGAGGCCTTCATACTGAGTGACGAATAGGCTATCAGGGCCATCATCCTGAATAAAGGGCTGTAGGGGCATCATACTGTGTTGGAGGTTGTGGGGACCATGATACTGTGTGGAGTGGGGGGCTATGGGGTATTATACTGGGTGGGGGCTGTAGGAGCATCATACTGAAGGGCTATGCGAGCATCGTAATGAAGGGTTATCATACTGAATGGGGAGCTAGCATTGCCTGTCATCATACTGAATAAGGGAGGTTGACATTGAGGACCATCATACTGACTGGGTGATGGGCAGTGGGGGCCATCATACTGAGTGGGGGGTGGGCTGTGGGTGACATCATGCTGTGTGAGCAGCTGTCAGGAGATCCTATTGAGTAGTGATGTGTGGGGACATCATACTGAGTGGAGGGCTAGCATTGGAGGCCATCATACTAAGTGGGGGGCTGGCCTTGGAGGCCATAACAATGAGTGGGGGTATGTTACGAACCGGCGCCGCCATAGCCGCAAGCATCCTGCTGCGGTTCCTGTTGCGCCCAGGCGCCGGCTGCCGTTCTTGGCCGTGCCTCGGGTCGTCCAGTTGGCTGCTCCTTCCACCACGTCTAAGTGTGGAGAGGCGGCTAGTGCGCATGTGTGCGCCGATTTACCCCAGCCGGAGTCTAAGCCTGGTGTTTTGCCTAGTGAGCATGCTCAGCCTGATTGTGTTATGTCTGAGACTAAATCCTCAGTTCAGGCTACTGAGCATGCTCCCACAGTTAACCCTAACAGCCTCTTTGCACAGGTACTTGGACTTCGTGCTGTGTCTAAGTTCTGGGATGTGCCTACTGAGCATGCTCAAACTGATAGTCTGCTTTCTGAGCCTGTTGCTCAGGCTACTGACCATGCTCAGGCACTTAGTGCATAAGAGGCTAGGTCCGGTAAGGACCTCACTGAGCATGTCCGCGAGGTGGCAGGCCCTGATAGGGCAGAGGGTGTCAGGTGTCCTGATGGCGTGGCAACTCCGGACTGGCTCGCAGAGGCCCGCCCCTATGATCTGGCACCTCACCATTGGTCGTCAGACGATGACTGGTGAAGTGTTTGGGGCGTGGCTGCCATGAGGTCATCAATGACATGGCGGTTCCTGATAGGTCGCATGTGACGTCACTGATGACATGGCACTCTGCTATTGGACCTTGGTGGTTCCACCCTGGGTTTGGGGTGGACCCAGGTGATAAAAGGGGCTGGAGACAATATGGAGGTGTGCAGTCTTCATTTAGAGTTCTTGGTGGCATAAGCCTTGTTGGAAGCGGTAGGTAGGGCTAGGCGAACGGTGCCTGTCACGCTAAGATTCGTGGCTCAGCACATGAGGGTAAGGCGCCGTGCTTCCTTGCCACCGTTCCTGTTGTGCTAGAGCAGTCCAGTGGCGTTAACTGGACTGCGGCTGCTGCGTCACCTGTTCAGTTGTGCCTCCTACGCACACGGACAGAATACCTGTTGCGTCACCTGTTCGAGAGTGCCCTCTACGCACATGGACAGTGTACCTGCTGCGCCACCTGTCCGGTTGTGCCCTCTACGCACACGGACAGCGCACCCCAGAACCCCTGTAAAGTTAACAGGGTGTTCCTGGATTGGGTGTGTGAACCCTATTATCCTCCTCGGCTTCCCAGTCAAATGCTACTGGTGTGACTACCTGGTCTGACGTGTCCTTTACACACGTGGCCAGTCGAGTGGTGGCCAGAAAAGCTAATCGGAGGACCGCTCGGCCTGACTTGTCTTACACACGTAGCCGACAGGGCGCTGTCGCAGCGGTCTTCTCGGTCAACGCTAACTGGTTACCATCCGGCCTAACGTGTTGTTACACACGTGGTCGGAGTAGCGTCCGCTCCACCGAAACACTAACTGGGTTGTTGTCCGGTCTGACGTGTCCCTACACACGTGACCGGTTCCTTGAGTTATCTCAGAGCCATACAGCTCTATAGTCTCCGCCTAACCCACAGGGTGCCAGCAGCTCCATTACCATCTGGAGCATGGTGGGCTCCGACTGACGATTGGGATATATACCCCTGGTCCTAATCTGCCGGTCCCCCGTAACAGGGTATCATACTGAGTGATGGTTGTGGGGGCATCATACTGAGTGAGCAGAATCGTATTAACAGATGTGGGGAAATTATACTCTGTGTGTGTTAGTGGGGTCATTTTTGAGTGCATCAAATTCTATACTGATCATGAAAGGAGTTTTGTGGGTGAGACCCCTAATGGACTTCAACAGGGGCATTGTTACTGTGTGTGTGCTGCAATACATGTCTCTCTCCCATTTTATAATGGTTGGGAGATGTGACTCTGTCTACTCACCAAAATAGTTTTTTTTTAGAGAGGTATAACTAAAACTGTTACCCACCTGTCCCCAGTCCACTAAATTTTTATGTGCTCAAGTTGAGTGACGTTACAACTGATCGCGCGGCTCACTCAGTCTCTGCCTAAAGGTCACAGCTGACAGTCATGTTCCATGATCGCGCACTGTGACTTTAGATGTAGCTAGAATCATAGTGGGACCTCGTGTGGATTACGTTGGACCTGCAGGGGTGTTTTTGAGGTTACTAAAGTGGTGAAAGAGGGTGCTTTTTTGTCTTTTATTTCAATTAAAGATTTTTTTCAGTATTTGTGTTTATTTACTTCACTTACAGATTAGTGATAGGGGGGAAGGTTCATAGATACCTTCCATTACTAATCAAGGGCTTAGTAGTAGCTGTGAGCTGCCATTAACTCTTTATAACCGGGCCCGAGCCCGGCACTCAGGTACCTTTGAACCCACGGGTGTCGGACTTTACAGGATGAAGTTCTGTGGTCACCACAAAGATGCAGTGTGCGCACATAGCCTTTAACTACCTACCTGCCTGCAGTTTCCAGTAGCTCAACTGTCTGCCTGTGGTCTCAAGTCCCTCTGCTGTCTGTGCCCTTCAGTGCTTCACATGTCTGCTGCAGAGATGCCTGTCGTCTATGTGCCCTCCAGAACTTTGGTCTAAGAGGATCTACTTTACCTTGCGAGAATATATGTAACAAAAATTTTTGCTATGGGGCCCCATAAATTTTATGTACGCATCTGTCTGGAGTTATACCAAGCAAAAACACAAATAACTAGTTATGCCTGATAGAACCAAAAGTACTCATCAACTTTTAGTCTCCACCCTATGATACATATAACAGATGGGTGCGTTTGACTACTATTTTAATAAATTGGGAAAGCAGTCTTATCTTCTAATTTTATCTTCTATGCAAGGCTTATAGAATAGCTTGAATTGAAACTTGTCTGGCTTTGTAGAGACAAAAGACAGCTCCAGCGACCACAAGCAGATATGCCATAGCAATACATCCACGCCCTCTCCCAAATTCAGATATTCATGCGGTAAGAAACTTCAAGGAGTTACCTCACATGTTTACAGAAGGGTATGTGCACATGTTTTCTTTGTTTTGACAGAGCCTAGTTTTTTTTACGTGAAGCCAAGTCAGGTATCTGAGGTCAGTCTTTCTCCTGAAGTGGCTTTGCTGTCGGTTTCATCGTCTATTTTTGCCGCCGTCTTTTTTTTGTTTCACTTCGCGCTATAGTGGAGAGTGGTTTCTTAACAGAAACTGCCTTAAGAATAAACATGTTACCTTTTTTAACCGCTTTAGGGTTTCTGTAACCTGAAGTGGTTAAAAGAAGTAAGAGACCGACCGCAGTAATGTCCTTCTGACATTGCTGTGAACTATGTTTATTTTTTACAGTGCTATTTTCAGGTGGATTCCCTATATGCCTTCCTGACTGGCTGAAGGATCTCACTAAGAGGCGTCTTGTGTCTCATTTTTTACCAAAACATGAAGATATTGATCCTGCACACAACATATGATAAAACAATATCTCAAAGCAAACCTGTCACCAGATTTGACCCCTATAAACTGCAGCCACCATTAGTAAGCCCTCATAAAGAGAAAAGTGTGCGTGCGCAGGAAATCAATGGTGGCCTCTGTTTGGTTGGTGCCAGGCCAAGACCAACGATGCCCATCGGACCGAACCGCTCCACATGTGAGTATAATAAAAGCTGTTTTTTACATTATACAGATCGGCCTGGGCTCTTATATACAGAGTTCTAGAATGATGTATGTAAGGGCTCACTGGTGGACAAATTACTAGGGGACAAATCTGGTGACAGGTTACCCTTAAATTAAACTTGAAGCCGCAAAACAACATAAAAATTAATTTACATATGTTTCAACATGGGCTCTTCATCAAATGTGACCATGTATTGCATAAAATCCATAAGCATTTTTATACTCTATGCAAAAGAAAGAGAAAAGTCTCTGTGGTCAGCTCCCCCGAAGAAAGATCCACTGCATGATCACTGCGGTACATCAGAGATAAGTAGAGTATTGAAGAGTCCAGCATTCGAAAGTTCTATAGATGTCCATAGTTTAATGATGAAATTCAAAACTCCAATAAACGCAAAACTCCTCCACCAAATACCATTAAAAGCATTTAATATACATAGCAGACATATTTTGGACATAGATCCCTAATCATTGCATATCTTCCAGTGGTCACATGTGGGAAGTCAGCCAATCACGGAATTGGTCTTAATAACAGGTGTATAATATTTAACAAAAAATTTAAATTAAAAAAATTCTTTACTCATAGTAGTGATAGATCATATACTGCCTTATATTACATCCTAGGGGAGATCGGGTCTGTAATATATTCGGTAGGAAAAGCTTGCCACCGATAAAAGGCTGCTTAACCCTCTCAGTTCCATGCGCTCTAAAACAAGAAACATCACCATTATGTTTAGTGGCAAAATGTTTAGAAACCACTGAACTTGTGTAGTAATTTATTTACCGCCTCATTATTATTTGTAATACATAAATAATAATGAATTAAAGTGATCCTGTCAGGTGTAACATGCACGCAGAACCACGAGCAGTTCTGGGTGCATATTGCTAATGCCTGCCTAACTGTCCCTGTATATTCTAGTATAGATAAAAAGATCTTTAGAAAAAGTATTTCTAAAGACCCTTTTATCCTAATTAGCGAGGGGACTAGTTCCCTGGGCATTAGTTTCCCTTGCCAGTCGGCTCCATTAGCATGTTACTACGCCCCTGTGGGCGTGCTAACATGCTAATGATTTAAACAGCGTCACAGGATGATCTCACTCACCTCTCCGCCGCCATCGCGTTTGACAGGGGATTTAAGCTCAGTGCCCATGATCCCGGAGTTTCGGTCATGCGCACTATGAAGCCGGGTGTACGGGTCCTGGCTTCAAACTGAAGTAGTGCGTATGACCCAAACTCTGGGGTCATGCGCAATGAGCTGAAATCCAAAAAGGATAGTATTGAAGGAAGGCCCTGGAACTAAGGAGAGGGGACACCTCCTCAACTCACCTGAGTCAGTACTCTAACTGACTAAGCCACTAACATCCCTATACGGGTCCTTCCCCCCGTCGCAGTAACATGCCTAGGCCCTCACTTGCCCTGAACTCACCCTGGCTAGTGAAAAGGTTGGAGAGAGCACTTGTTTCACCACTACAATAATACAACACTAGGTAAGGTAGACACACTGAGGGAAAAAGACTCAAAAATTAAAACACTACAAGGTTCTTCAATGCAGCAAAGGACCCCCCTTGCAATAGTCACGATTCCTCAGCTTCTTCCAGAGAATGGCTCCTTCCATAGTGGACAGCATAAGAATGACATTCTATAACCGGCATCATATGGTAAGACACATGACTTTTTATAGCAAAGGGGAAGGGTCATATTGAGCTGCACCTCACAGTAAGGCTACAAAGGACAGCCAGATAGGAAAAAGTCCTTTACAGCTCTAAAAGAAAGTAGATTTCACTAAAATACAAATAGTGGATCTGTGAGCTATAAGGTATTGTGATCTTGTGATCCCAGACTCGCAAGAGGTCTCCCCAGAGCAGGACACACTCATGACAATACTAGAATCATTATTTTTTAGGTCACTTCAACTGCTGAAGCAGCTCTTTCACTACCAATACACCGCGTGCAGAATTAATAGGCAAGTTGTATTTTAGAGGATTTTTTTTATTTGTGATCAACAACTATGTTCTCAATCAACCCAAAAGACTTGGAAGTTGGAGTGGTTTTTTTAGATTTGGCTATCTTAGGAGGATATCTGTTTGTGCAAGTAACTATTACTGTGCAGAATTATTAGGCAACTTAATAAAAACCAAATATATTCCCATCTCACTTTGTTTATTTTCACCAGCTAAACCAATATAACTGCATAAAATGTATAAATAAACATTTCTGACATGCAAAAACAAAACCCCAAAAAACTAGTGACCAATATACGGTAGCCACCTTTCTTTATGATGACACTCAACAGCCTACCATCCATAGATTCTGTCAGTTGCTTTATCTGTTTACGATCAACATTGCGTGCAGTAGCCACCACAGACTCCAGACACTGTTCAGAGAGGTGTACCATTTTCCCTCCCTGTAGATTTCACATTTTATGAGGAACCACAGGTTCTCTATGTAGTTCAGATCATGTGAACAAGGGGGCCATGTCATTATTTTTTCATCTTTTAGAACTTTACTGGCCAGCCACGCTGTGGAGTAGTTGGATGCATGTGATGGAGCATTGTACTGCATGAAAATCATGTTTTTCTTGAACGATACCGACTTCTTCCTGTACCAATGCTTGAAGAAGTTGTCTTCCAGAAACTGGCAGTAGGTCTGGGAGTTGAGCTTCACTCCATCCTCAACCTTAAGAGGTCCCATAAGTTCATCTTTGATGATACCAGCCCATACCAGTACCCCACCTCCACCTTGCTGGTGTCTGAGTCGGAGTGGAGCTCTCTGCCCTTTACTGATCCAGCCTCTGGCCCATCAAGAGTCACTCTCATTTCATCAGTCCATAAAACCTTTGAAAAATCAGTCTTAAGATATTTCTAGGCCCAGTCTTGACGTTTTATCTTATGTTTCTTGTTCAAAGGAGGTAGTTTTTCAACCTTCCTTACCTTGGCCATGTCCCTCAGTATGGCACACCTTGTGCTTTTTGATACTCCAGTAATGTTGCAGCTCTGAAATATGGCCAAACTGGTGGCAAATGGCATCTTGGCAGCTTCACGCTTGATTTTCCTCAATTCAAGGGCAGTTAGTTTGCGCCTTTTTTGCCCAACACGCTTCTTGTGACCCTGTTGGCTATTTGCCATGAAACGCTTGATTGTTCGGTGATCACGCTTGAAAAGTTTGGCAATTTCAAGACTGCTGCATCCCTCTGGAAGACATCTCACAATTTTGGACTTTTCAGAGCCCGTCAAATCTCTCTTCTGACCCATTTTGCCAAGGGAAAGGAAGTTGCCAATAATTAAGCACACCTTATATAGGGTGTTGATGTCATTACACTACACCCCTCCTCACTACAGAGATGCACATCGTGTTTGAGTGGGGGTGCTGGAGGCCAGGAAGCGGTCCATCCTGCTTGTCCCGGTCTCCGGATCTGCTGCTTGCTTGAGGGAACATCTGGGTCTGCCCATGTGAGGTTTGGGCTCAGCTGCACCACCTGTAAGAGGCTGAAAGGGCGGCCTGGGCACAGAGCTAAGGAGATGTGTGTCTCACTCTGCCATCGTCAAGCCACGCCCCCATACTCCATTCTGTGCTTTTTGATACTCCAGTAAAGTTGCAGCTCTGAAATATGGCCAAACTGGTGGCTAATGGCATCTTGTCAGCTTCGTCAATTCATAGGCAGTTATTTTGCACCTTTTTTGCCCAACATGCTTCTTGCGAAGAAACCATAGGTGCTGCATAGGCTGACAAAGCTATATGCGAAACACGTCGGGGTACAGTCAGTGTGAGTCACTTGGTCCACATACTATGACATGCAATGGGTAATCCTTTAAGTGTCTAGACTTTTTGTCTACATAAGACCATTATTAGTTGGCCAGCATAATTGCTTATATGGTCAAATGACTATAAGGTTGATGTATATAATACCACTATTGGTGTTTTGATACGTTTATTATTTGCATTATTCATTTATAATACATAATCTTTTAATTCTTGTATCATGATTGTTATATTGGTTTATGTGTAGTTTCCTTCATTGTACCCCCCCCCCCCCCACTGCTTTATGTGTGATAATTCCTGATTGATATTACATGGTGCCATTCTGAGACTTACCTTTGTATTCACACTGCCTGGGTTTTTAATAGGGGTTTTTTTTGGCAATTGTTTGTCATTTATTTTTTTGTATTTAATAAAGTTTGCATATTTGTGTTCAATACAGTATGGTTATTTATCCTATATTGGAATTTATGGCTTTAGAGTAATTTATAGGTATCTTTATAGGTAATCTTTAATGCTTTCTAATTATGTTACAAACTTATTATGGGTCTTTTGGCCCAATTTTGGTTGCTTCCTGTTAAGAAATGCATCTAAAACTTGAGCCCAGCAAAAAAGCTTGGGGAGCAAGACACCTTCAGTAGTCTAACAAGGTTGGGCATCTACAGTATAATATGGGAAATACAGGTTTTCCTAGATGTACTACTCATGACTTGGAATAGTAAAAGTTATGAGGATTGGATTGAAGCCCAAAATGCTCCACCTGTTACACAGGACCCGCCTAGATCTTTCTTTCATGTCAGCCAACATTTAGACTATATTATAGCTTCCCATCTCTGCTTCTCCCTGTCCTTGGCCAAGAACTTTGCACCTCAATCCAGCAAGCCTTAAATGTCTCCGTTGTAGAGGATAAGGGAGGTAAGTCGAAATCATATACAACATATCAAATACGCACATACTGTGTGTGTATATATATATATATATATATATAGTATATATATATATACATTATATATAATCCCAGTAATGTAATGCAATGTAATGTATTCGGTGTATTTGCTGCATTTATAGCGAGTGCAATAATTACTGAACACATCACCAATTTCGTACCAGGTGTTGATAACAACCCATCCGATCCACTCGAACAGAGAAATCCGACCATAGATATCCATAAATGTGGTAATATGTAATTATCTGAAATGGCACAGGAAAAAAGTATTGAACACTGTTACTAAAATTTATTTAATACATAACTTCATACAAAAGCATTTGCTGTCGAGTACAGTCTCCTGTATGGTGAAAGTAGTTGCATGCATTGCTCAGGTGTGATTTTGACCAATTTTCCACACAAACACTCTTCAAATCCTGAAGGTTCAGTGGGCTAATTTTATGAACTCTGAGCTTTAGTTTCTTCCAGCATGTTCTGTTGGATTCAGATCAGGTGATTTGCTGGGTCATTGTAGCAGCTTTATTTTCTTTCTCTGAAACCAATTGAGAGTTTCCTTGGCTGGGTGTTTGGGATCATTGTATTGCTGAAATGTCCACCCTTGTTTTATATCCATCATCCTGGTAGATGGCAGCAGATTTTTATCATGAATGTCTTGGTACATTCATCCTTCCTTTAATTACATGAAGTTTGCCAGTGCCGTATGCTGAAAAGCAGCCCCACACGATGATGTTGCCATCTACAAACGTCATTGTTGGTATAGTGTTTTTGGGGTGATATGCAGTGATGTTTTTCCTCCAAACACTGTTTTTTTTATGGCATCCAAAGAGTTCAATTTTGGTCTCATCTGACCAGATCATATTCTCCTAGTATTTCACAGGCTTGTCTAAATATTGTTGAACAAACTTTAACCGTGTTTGAATATGCCTAGTAGTGGAGAGTTGCATGGTAAACGAGCCTACAGGCCATGGAGGTTGTGTGCATTACTTATTTCTTTCTTTGAAACAATTGTCCCTACTGATTTTAGGTCTTTCAGTAGCTCTCCACATGTAGTTCTTGGCTCTTTAACAACTATTCTGATAATTATTTTCATTTCTGTCTGAAATCTTGTGGGGAGAACCTGGTCGTGGCCAGTTTATGGTGAAATGATGTTCTTTCCAAATCTGGATTATGGCCCCAAACGTGCTGACTGAAACCTTCAGCAGTTTAGAGATATTTCTGTAACCAATGCCATAAGTAAGTTTTGTAAAAAATAAGGTTGGACGTTCTTAGACAACTCACTGGTTGTACTCATTGTGAGATGTTTCTTGTGTGGCACCTTGGTAATGAGACAGTTGAGCCAGCTGATATTATTTTTCACTAAGTAGCAGAATTGCTTTCTAATTACTGATAGATTTCAACTGGTGTTATGACTTCCCAAGGCTTTTTGTATATCTTTTTTCATGTGTTCAATACTTTTTTCCTGTGTCATTTCTTATTATTATACCTAATATATGGACATAAAAGGTTTGATATTTTTGTCTGTGGAGATTGGATGAGTTGTTACCAACATCTGGTGAGAAATTCATATCAATAGAATCTTTCAAAACGTATTTACTTAGAAAATTGGTGGCATGTTCAATACTTATTTCACCTGCAGTATGTAGAGATTTAAAAAATGTATAAAATCCTATTTTATAATTTGCCACACTCAGGTTGTAATCATAAAGATGTGGAAAATATTATATATCGTTACGGTCACTGGAGTATTCCTTCAAACCATCAATGGTCAGCAATGGGACATTAAGAAGATGGAACAATGTGAGTATTAATACTTAGAAGTAGCAACTATTATAACCCTGGCTGGCTGTATTACATAATGTTATAAAAACTACAATGTGCTTTTTAATTAGTGCCATGGTATCTAAAAAATCAATGTCTGACAAGGTGGACAGTCGGTAAATGTACAATAGTAGACTTGGTTGTAAAAGCCATGCATGGGCATAAAGTTTAGCTTGGAACTGTGTAAAAGTAAATGTTGCTGATGACAAAATAAGGGTTAGCATACATCAATCATGATGGATAAGACAGGAAACTAATGAATCTGATTAGAAGGAATGGTATATATTATGAGTGACATCAAATTAAATTTGGGAATACTTAGACATAGGGACTGATTTATCAAGACCAGTGTTTTTGATGCAGGTCTTGATAGTGAGATATGCTCCAGTCAGATGATCCTGGTTCATGAATAGACATATACCTGTTCATAAATTAGGAGCACAGGACAGGTGTAGCGCACCTCCATGCGCTAAGCTAGAAATCTTACTCTAGTCCCTGCTGGAGTTAAATTTGTAGCATAGCGAACACCACCGCTGGTCATGAATTTGTCGAACAGCAGATCCAACTTTGTCAGAGCTGGGCAAAATTGGTAGAAGAATGCCAAATGTTGCATGACTTTAGCACAGCCACCAGTAGCACAAAATGTATGTGATTACTCAATGCTTTTTCACACCAGAAAACTCGCTTAAAAGCTGTGATGAATAGGGCCCATAGTATTTTGGTGTCACATACTCTGGTCAAAGGTCTAGTAAGCCATAGGAAACATGATACCAGTTTTGAAAGTTACTAATATGTAGGTAGAATTGTGACACAGACAAGAAAGTGTAAAGATTTAGGCAGATATTAATTAGGTTGCAATGAAAACAAGGTGGAGTCCATGGTTAATATTACAAGTGAACATTTGTACTAATAAATGGGTGGATAATTTAGTAGGAATTATATAAATCAGGGAGGGTGAATATGGAGAATATATGATGAAGGTGTGTTGATATGTTGGGGTGGATAACTTAATATTTCTGAATTGGAGCCAATTTAGCAGGTAAAACAAAAGTGTTTGGGTGTAAGGAAAGCTCTAGCTGTATTCACTGTTCATGGTTATAAGGAGAAAGGCTGTTTATTAAAAGGTACTTTCTGGAACAAGAAAAAAAAAAGCTTCTGATTTCTTCAGAAACCACTTTATCCAGCCCTTCTGCTTTCTCTAGTATTGCGGTGCAGCCCATTTTACTTCAAAATGTGAAGGACAAGGGGCCGATTGATTCTAGAAATTTTAGGCAACCCATTTGTGACTGGATCTGGCCAGTCAGTCAACGAACATTTGTCTGTCAGCGGTTTCTTTCCAACTCCACCATAAACAGGCATGCTTGGCTGAGTTTGCATATTTATTTCAAAGGGGGAAAAGGAATAAGGCACTGCCTAAACTGTCTCCCATGGTAATAAAGGTACAGTGATCCCTCACCTATCGAAGGAGTTACGTTCTAGAGACCCCCGTGATAGGTGAAAATCCGCAAAGTAGTGGAGTTACATTTACTTTACTATTTTTCAGATTATAAGATGCACCCCTCATTTTCCTCCCAAAAATTTGGAAGGAAAATGAGGGGTGCGTCTTATAATCTGAATGTAGCTTACCAGGGGATGGTGGAGAGGGGTCACTGAAGGGGCTGTGCTGTGCGCTGTGCTGCGGGCAGTAAGGCCGGGGCCGCCATCCTGAAAATGTCGGCGATGCGGGCTTTAAGTAATTGCGCCCGGAGTTGGCACGTGTGCAGATAAAGCTCTCGGCTCAAGATCTCATCTGCGCACGCGCCACTTTTAGCCCATTGATCTCCCAGCAGCGGACTTAAGGAAAATGACGCCTAGAGGTGGCACGTGCGGAGATGAGATCTCGGTTTTTCATTGAGTCGATAGCTCAATCTGCACACGTACCAACTATCGGCGCCATATCTTTGAAGCCTTCACAGCTGACCATTTCTGGATGTTCCTGCCAGCGCACACAGCAATCATCTGGGACACCCACCGCACCGCCCACAGCATCGTCCTACTCCACCACTGCCTCTGCCTCCTGTGACCCCGTTCCACCACCGCTGCCACCCCCCGATAAGATATCACTGCATTATAAGATGGACCCCATGGTGGGTTTTTTATCTTTTTTTTCTCTAAATATGGAGTGCATCTGATACACGATATACCAGGGGATGACTGTACAGTAAAACCTGACAATCCCTCTTTTCTTGAATTGGGAGTTGGAAAGCCCCAGATACACATAAGATATTTAGGCCATCTTTTATCTTACGCTAGATGAATGACCAGCTTTACTGACAAATTAATATTGCTTTATTTTCTACTTATTATAGGTCCATGTGGAGATAAAGTAATACAAAAATTTTTAGACTCTGTGTCCAAAAATACTGTTGAAGTTGATAATGGTCAAAAACTAAGGTAGGTATGAGGTCTAGATCTTATATGTCTGAGAAAAGACAAAATTCTAGGCATTAGGTTAGGAAGATTGCAATTTGTAATGACCTATTTTAGATGCAAGCCCTTACAGCTACTAATTACACCAGACCCCTAAATAAGTAAATATAACTTTTTATTAGTAAAATCAAAATATTAAATGTACAGTTAATATAATCTACAATTAAAAAAAGGCAAATAACTCACCATACTTTGCCTTGTCTGCAATATCTATTGCAAAAATAACCATTGCTGGGTTGAGCTATCGCAGAACACTAAAGTTTCTATTGTGAGACCAGATCCTTGATGTCCTAACCAGTGATGGGCGAACCCGCAGATATCTGGGATCGGGGGGTCTAACCGGATTTTTAAAAGAAACCTGGTTCGGGCCTGGAATTGATCCCGGATATCTGGCCGGATGTCGATGACCATATAAATCTATGAGAACCGGAATCATGTGCTTTAAAATGTTGGTAGAAAGGGTTGGGGGGGATTAGAGCAGGCGTGTTATATTTACCAGTCTCTGTGTGACTGTAACGCTACTTCCGGCACCGCTCGTTAACATCATGCATATGCACTGCTTCTCCAGGCCACCGGAAGTCCCGATGTCTGTGATTGGTTGCAGTCAGTCCGTGATCCCACCCTAGGTGACAGCATGTCTGACTGCTTGTAGTTGCACATGCTTTGTGTGTCCCTATCGTTATGTAAAAATAAATAAATAAACAAATAAAAATAATGGGGTAGGGTCCCCTAGCACAGATACCCAGCACAGATAAAGCATACGGATACAGGCTGCAGCCCTTCTCATGCTGGAGAGGCCCATGGTTATTGGTCCCCCCAGCCTAAAAATGGCAGCCTGCAGCCACCCAGAAATATTGCATCCATTAGATACGACAATCCTAGCACTTTACCTGGCTCATCCCAATTGCCCTGCTGCGGTGGCAATCAGGGTAATAAGGGGTTAATGACAGCTGCCAGTAAGCCTTAGATTAGTAATGGGAGGCATCTATGAGACCCCCATTACTAATGTGTAAGTGAAAAGAAATAAAAACAAATACCAAAAAAATCTTTTAGTTGAAATAAAATGCAAAAAACACCCTCTTTCTCTAGTTTATTAATTCCAAACACTCAGTTCTGCCGTAATCCACATAAGGTCCCATGACGATTCTGGCTCTATTACATACATACTGAAGTCACAGCGTGTGGGCACAGATCATATTTGTGTTTATTTCTTTTCAATTACAGATCAATAATGGGGGGTCTCATAGATCCCTCCCATTACTAAGCTAGGGTTTACTAGCAGCTGTGAGCTGTCATTAACCCATTATTACCCTGATTACCACCATGCCAGGGATAAGCTGGGTAAAGTGCTGGGATTGTCGTATCTGATGGATGTGACAATTCTGGGTTTATACAGGCTGTTATTTTTAGGCTAGGGGGACCCAATAACCATGGGCCTACCCATCCTGAGAATACAGCCTCCAGCTGTCGGCTTTATCATGGCTAGGTATCAACATTGGGGGTTTCATGACAGTTTGTTTAGTTATTTACAAACCTGCATGGGGTCCCTCTTATTTTGATACACAGCCAAGCTAAGCACACGGCTGGGGGCTTCAGCCTGTAGCCGTATGCTTTATTTGTGCTTGTTATTATAATATGGTAGACCCTATGCCAGTTTTTTTATTTATTTATTTTTACACTGCGATAAAGATGCAGATAGAGTGTGCAATTGCAAGCAGTCAGACACTGGGCAGGAGAAGCAGTGCATATGCATGAGGTTAATGAGCTGCCCTGAAAGTAGAATTACAGCCACGCAGAAGCTGGTAAGTATAAA
The DNA here is from genome assembly GCF_048569485.1 of Anomaloglossus baeobatrachus. Taxonomy (NCBI): domain Eukaryota; kingdom Metazoa; phylum Chordata; class Amphibia; order Anura; family Aromobatidae; genus Anomaloglossus; species Anomaloglossus baeobatrachus. The sequence goes on along the minus strand of NC_134357.1, from coordinate 263,818,337 downwards.
GCTCTTGCTTTATTCCTCTTTTCTTTCTTTTCTTTTATTACTCGGGTTGCCAGATCCATATAGTTACAAAGAGTTCCCTGAGAACTTTGGGGCCGGGATCAGTGCATTGGTACTAGGTTACCGCATCAATCCAGACTTTTAAAGTCTGGATTCACTCATCACTAGCCCTAACTAAAACCTGACATATATGCGCTAATTTACCTTTGACCTCATCAGAAGCATCCAAAACAAGGATATTTAGCATTTTAATTATCAAAGAAAAGGTCTTTCTACTAATAAACATGAAACAACTAAAAGCACAAAATTAATATGTGAACCTTGCCATTTGGTTGTCAGCACCCTACCTCCTCTCATTAACAAATCCAAAAGTTCCAAAACCACTGATTTTGTATTTTGATTGTTAAGAAGATAGAAAATTGAAGCTGCCAAAAGAAAACAAACTGGTTAATATGTAAAAATAGGTCAGATGAGAGGAATTCATGAAAAAAAAAGCCAACTGAAAGCTTGTACATCATGGTCTCTGGTGTAAGATTTTTCTGCTATTTTTCAATTTTTTCATTATATATTACAGATTACAATTATGGCAATTAAAAAATAAGGATTGCACTGTCCATGTTCAGGATAAATCTCCACAGCCTGGACAAATAGATATCAGTATGGTTTATAGGGGAAGCGTACTTATCAAAGGAACGGGTGAGAGTGACGATATGGAAGACCAACAAACAAGTGACTATGGTGATCAACAGCAAGGAAGAATAGATATTGGACAACAGCAAGCAGTTGGGGATATTGGACAACAGCAGAGTGTTGGGAATAATGGTCCACAGCAAGTGGATATCGGACAGCAGCAAGAAGATGGGGAAATTAGTCAACAGCAATCGAATATCGGACAGCAGCAAGAAGCTGGGGAAATTGGTCAACAGCAAGCAGATATCGGACAACAGCAAGAAGATGAGGAAATTGGTCAACAGCAAGACAATATCGGACAGCAGCAAGAAGATGGGGAAATTGGTCAACAGCAAGATGATATCGGACAGCAACAAGAAGATGGGGAAATTGGTCAACAGCAAGACGATATCGGACAGCAGCAAGAAGATGGAGAAATTGGTCAACAGCAAGACGATATCGGACAGCAGCAAGAAGATGGGGAAATTGGTCAACAGCAAGACGATATCGGACAGCAGCAAGATGATGGGGAAATTGGACAACAGCAGGGAGTTGGGAATACTGGACCACAGCAAGTGGATAACGGACAGCAGGAGGAAGATGAAGACTCATATATTGAAGAAATACTAGGTAGTATTCAGCAACAGGAAGTGGATTTCGCACAGCAGCAAGAAGATGGGGAAACTGGTCAACAGCAAGTAGATATTGGACAGCAGCAAGAAGATGGAGAAATAGGGCAACAGCAGAGAGTTGGGGATATTGGACAACAGCAAGTGGATAACGGACAGCAGCAAGAAGATGAGGAAACTGGGCAACAGCAGGATGATGGGGCTATTGGACAACAGGTGGATAATGGACAGCAGGAAGAAGATGGGGAAACTTGGCAACAGCAGGGAGTTGGGGATATTGGACAGCAGCAAGCAGCTGAAGATGCATATATTAAAGAAATCCTAGGAAGTATAGATTTAGAACAATTGCAACAAAGTATTCAACAAGTACAACAAGATATGGGCCTTGGACAAGACCAAGAAGAAGATGGGCAAGAACAGTAAGTAAAACAGAATTCTTTATTTTTGTTACCTTTGAATATATGTAAGCAGTGAGACTATGGACTCTACCACATGATGTAACTGCTGATTAATTACAAAAGTACCCTCCTGGATGCATTTCTTGAAGAATATAATATTTCAGGTTTTAACTACTAGTTTCTGTGATGGGGTGTTGAACCAGGGAACTAGTTTCATTGCCATATATGGAGCTGGGAAGGAATTTTTCCCCTAATATGGGGGAATTAGCAACTGCCTTATGGGGTTATTGCCTTCATCTGGATTAACATGTTAAAGTATAGGGGCATTTCAAAAAGCTCTCATGAACAAAATAAAAGGCATAAAATTGCTCATGGGAGACAAGACACCAAAAATGAAAATATTAAAAAATATATGCTTTATTAGAAAAATATTTTAAAAATTTAAATATTACGATTTTTTTCATTATGGTTACTGGGAACAAACAATATTTGAGAAGACAGGGTTATTCCAAAAAGGCAAAAGACGAGGTGAATAAATACCAGAGGGACCACCAAAAAGCTATAATTAAATATCTATCCATTGCCAATCAATAATTAAGCTCCAATAGCAGATATCTAGACAATAATAAGGTGCAATAGTGCTTAAGTGAAAATGCTGCAACGGAGACTTACTCGCTACACTACTGCCCCCTGAGGAAGTCTAACGCAAGACGAAACGCGCATCGGGCTGAAGGCTGACGAGTTTCACGGACCCCTTTTTCTAGGTATTTAATACTCCTCTCTATTGCTTAATCTTTGCAGTCTCCTTTGCAGCATTTTCACTTGAGCACTATTGCACCTTATTATTGCCTAGATATCTGCTATTGGAGCTTTAATAGTTATTGATTGGCATTGGATGAATATTTAATTATAGCTTTTTGGTGGTCCCTCTGGTATTTATTCCCCTCGTCTTTTGCCGTTTTGGAATAATCCTGTCTTCTCAAATATTGTTTGTTGCCTGTACACATAATGAAAAAAATCGTAATATTTAAATTTTTAAAATATTTTTCTAATAAAACATGTGTTTTTTAATATTTTCATTGTTTGGTGTCTTGTCTCCCATGAGCAATTTTATGCCTTTTATTTTGTTCATGAGAGCTTTTTGAAATGTCCATAGTCTTTTTTGAGCATCTAAAGCGGGCTTTACACGCTACGACATCGCTAATGCGGAGTCGTTGGGGTCACGGAATTCGTGACGCACATCCGGCAGCATTAGCGATGCCGTTGCGTGTGACATCGATAAGCGATTTTGCATCGTTGCAAAAACGTGCAAAATCGCTAATCGGCGACACGGGGGTCCATTCTCAAATCTCGTTACTGCAGCAGTAACGAGATTGTTCCTCGTTCTTGCGGCAGCACACATCGCTCCGTGTGACGCCGCAGGAGCGATGAAGCTCTCCCTACCTGCCTCCCGGCCGCTATGCGGAAGGAAGGAGGTGGGCGGGATGTTACGTCCCGCTCATCTCCGCCCCTCCGCTGCTATTGGGCGGCGTTTCAGTGACGTTTCAGTGACGACGCTGTGACGCCGCACGGACCGCCCCCTTAGAAAGGAGGCGGTTCGCCGGTCACAGCGACGTCGCCGGACAGGTAAGTATATGTGACGGCTGTGGGCGATGTTGTGCGGCACGGGCAGCGATTTGCCCGTGTCGCGAACAGATGGGGGCGGGTACCCACACTAGCGATATCGGGACCGATATCGCAGTGTGTAAAGTAGCCTTTAGGCTAAGTTCATATTTCCGCTAAAATGTATCAGTCACAATCCGCTGCTCTTATAAATAACGGAATCCGTTTAGCGGATTCCGTTGCTCCCATAGACTTGTATGAGCAGCGGATTGTGACTGATGATGCTGCGTTGCACCCTCCGCCCGACTGATCAGTCGTGGAACGACTGACCGCCGGGCGGGAGGAACGCAGCATGTAACGTTTTTTGAGCAGCGCGATCCGTCGGATTTCGCTGCGCATGCTCTCTGGCTCCCTGCACACGTCACCAGCTTTGGTTGGTTACCCGATATTTACCCTGGTTACGGTGCAAGGAGCCAGCGCTAAGCGGTGTAGGCCCGTAACCAAGGTAAATATCGGGTAACCAAGGTAAACATCGGGTGCTTTGCTGTTACCCGATATTTAGTCTGGTTACGTGTGCAGGGAGGCTGACACTTCCCAGCTCGGCCTCGCCCCCTCCCGCACTCCGCACATGTGTGTACACACACACACACCTGTCCCCAGCCATGCAGACCGCAGCACTGCCACTGACATCCTCAGCACCTGGCTCCGCCCCCTGCTCGGCTCCGCCCCCTCCCGCACTCCGCACATGTGTGTATACACACACACACACACACACACACACACACACTCACACACACACACACACACTCTCACCTGTCCCCAGCCATGCAGATCACAGCACTGCCACTGACATCCTCAGCGCCTGGCCCCGCCCCCCGCTCGGCTCCGCCACCTCCCGCACTCCGCACATGTGTGTACACACACACACAGTCACACACTCTCACACACACACACACTCACCTGTCCTGCAGTCCCTGCGGCACTGACGTCCTCAGTGCCACGGCCCTGCTCGGCTCCCCCCCCCCGAACTCCGCCCCGCACACAACGGAATCCGACAAAGAATTCTGTTCTTTGTCATCCGTTGTACAGCGTTGAACAGCGCATCAGTCACATGCGTCAAGCGACGCATGTGACTGATACAAAACAACGGAAATGTGAACTTAGCCTTATTTGGGGATCTTTATGATTAAGCATGTTAGAGTATAGGTTTAACTTGAACTTATGTCTTCTTTCAAAATCATTAAACTACAATAGGTTTATTTATATTTCAGAAATGGGTCCTGTGTATGGTCCAAGGTAGATCTATAATGCTCTTTATATAATATCAAAATGTAAGATGTTTCTGAACAAATTTTTGTGTCCACAGATCAGAAACTGACGATGACTCGCAATTAGAAACTGGGAGTGATGAGAACTATTCTACTGACTATTCCTTCATAATAGATGTGACTTCAGGAAAACTTTCAGAACCTACAGGAGCTACGTGAGTTTAATTTACCTGACTCAAACAAAGTCTGAAAAACTATGAGGCCGATTCATCAAAATTAATACACCTGAAGACTAATAAATCGGTCTCAGTGCATACACAGTCTTGGAACATGAACAGACATGATAACTCAATACACATAATAAAATACAGTAACTCTTAATGCCAGTTGTATCCCCCATGAATTGTGGATAATGTACTTGACTTTGGTTAAAGCTAAGAGAAATTATTGATAAAGGCAAATTGAAAGTTAACATTTTTAATAGAAGATGAATACACCCAACACTAATATTGATTAATGTCTAATGACGAATGTATGGAGTGGGTTCAGGAGCTGAGCACACGCCAAATTATGGAGATGATGGCTGTGTTATATAGCGATCCCAGGGTGCCAATGGGTCATCATGGCAGTCAGGGGTCTGCTAAAGCCCCTTACTGCCATCTTAGTCTTCTTATAAATGTCATTTTGACTATATACTGCAATACCACATTGCAGTATATACAAGAAACAATCAAATGATCTCATGTCCAAGTCCCCTAAGGGAAGTAAAAAAAAAAATTAAAAAAAAAGTTTTTAAAAATATGAAGAAAAAAAATCCTTTTCCACATTTAATAATAAGAAATAAAAAATTCTAAGATTTCATATTTTTACATCTATAAAAGTCTTACCAAGCAAAATAGAAAATTAATTAAGCCATATGGTAAATGCTGTTAATAGAAAAAAAATAAAAAAATGGCAGAATTGTTGTTTTTATTTTTACCAACACAACTTTCTAATAAAATGCAATAAAAATTGATTAAAGGGAAACTGTTAGCAGGTTATTCCCCTATAAACTGCGGCTACCACCAGTGACCCTTTATACAGTATTCTAGAATACTGTATATATTCTAGAATACTGTATATAAGAGCCCAGGCCGCTCGGTATAACATAAAAAACACCTTTAGGCTATGTGCGCACGTTGCGTACAGTCACTGCAGAAATCTCTGCAGCGATCTGAAGAACACATGTGCGCTTTAAATCTCTGCAGAAATGTCCGTAGTGAAAAAAAAAAAAAAAAGCCGATTCCATGCGCTCTGCCTGCAGCTCCTGCCATAGACCGAGCAGGAGCTGCCGGCAAAGCGCAGGAAAGAAGTGACATGTCACTTCTTAGAACGCAGCGCTTCGGCAGTAGCCGAAGCGCTGCGCTCTAAAACGCCACGTGCGCACGGCCCCTGCACAATCTCCATAGACTGTGCAGGGGACGTAGGACGCATGCAGTTACGCTGCGCTACAAAGCGCAGCGTAACTGCATGTATTTACGCAACGTGCGCACATAGCCTTATAATACTCACCTAAGGGGATGGTCCGGTCCTATGGGTGTTGCTGGTTCAGCGCCTCTTTTCTGCTGCGATCACCGTCCTCCTTCTTTCCAGCCCAGTGTGGATGATGCATCCTACGTCATCCACACAGGCTGGCATTACGCTCCTCGCAGGCACACTTTGATCTGTCATGCTGAGAACAGATTAAAGTACTGTAATGGGCAAAAAAAAGGAAAAGTCAAAGACCGCCTATGCATGCGCACTACAATACTTTTATCTGCCTCAGTGGGCAGATCAAAGTATGCATGCGCAGTAGCGTAATGCCGGCCTGTGTGGATAACGTAGGACACATCATTCACACTGGGCTGGGAAGAAGGAAGGCGGTGATCGCACAAGATAGAGAAGTCGCAGGACCCGCAACCAGCAGTGCCCATCAGACCGGTCCGTTGCCTAGGTGAGTATTATAAAGGTCTTTTTTACATTCTACAGAGCGGTCTGTGCTCTTTTATACAGTATTCTAGAATACTGTATATAAGTGCTCACTGGTGGTGGCTGCAGCTCTAAGGGAAAAAGCTAGTGACAGGTTCCCGTTGAAATGTCATAGACAGCCCGAAAAGGTATAAATAAAAATTTCAACTTGCCACAAAACAAATTACTTACATGATTATTTCTAATTTCTGATATTTTTTACACCACTTAACAAAAGAAAACTCACAAAACAATGGCGGAACTGCGTTTGCCATTTCAACAAACTGAGAGATTTTTCCTGTTTTTCAATACATTCTATAGTAAAATGAATGCTGTCTTTAAAACATGTAACTGGTCCCGCAAAACACATACCTTTGTATGACTGTCAAGAGACAAGTAAAAAAGTTAGAGAAGGAAAAAATGGAAATGCAAAAAAAATTAATCTCCAAGTCACAAAATATTTCATATAAAACCATCCATGGGGATTCCATGAAGTAGTGTTGTATAGCGATAACCCATGTCTACAACATCATTCACCATCTCTTCCATCATGTTTCACAAATCTGTTATTCTCCATTAGGATAAACAGAAGGAAGCGGGATCTCATGCCCTTTGATACAGTTAGAATCAATATAACAATTAACTAGTAAGTACTGATTTTATTGGATTAACATGTTAAGGGGATGTGGAAGTACTTCTTCATTTGGTGTAATTTCTTCTATTCTAGTGACCAGCAGCCAGATTCTAATGACAGCACAAGAAAAGATCAGATAAAATCTGTGGTAAGGTTTAGTTCTGTAGACAAATAATAACTACTCTTAAAGGGGTTATCAGGTCTAAATCCATAATAAGTCTACAGTCACTCTATGTATCCCTCTATGTGTCTCTCTATGTGACTGCAGACTTGTTAATCCTCTCTTCGCGCACACTGTGCGGACTCATTCAATTTGTGAAAAAAACAAGAGACATGGTAATGGTGTTTGCCAAAATCCTTTGCCCGTATTGTTCACAGTCTATAACGGACATGGCCTAGGATTATTTCACATTACGTGTGATTTTTTTAATGCCTTGAGAAAGTGTGTGTGATGCCAAACTCTTGTGAGACCTTGTTCCTTTCGTTTGGGAGCAGCACCAGGAGGAATAATATGTGAATAACGTGTGGCGCTAGCCAGTGTGGCCATCTAGAGGAGCTTTACATGTAGTACTGCCAATGAATATAGCACTGCTATATTTTTTTTCATGAGTGTAAGAAAATTGTATGTTCAAATCTCATTGCCGAAATAACTTTTTCTATTTTTCTACAGTTAAAAAAGAGCATGGCGGACTACTGGATGGCAATGGCGTTTTGCTTACGTAAGAATAATTTACAAATGTTTTCTTGATAATGAAAATTGATTAGTGGTTGTTATACTCTATAGTAAATAAAAGTACAAATGTTTGGGGGGTATTAATTAATCAAACACTACATTTGAGAAAACAGTGGCCAAAGAATCGAGTATTGTGTCATTTCATAACTTGGCA